>NC_072734.1:185786592-186386592 GCF_026930045.1 Uloborus diversus | reverse complement strand
CTAGATAAATGTTAGAGAAAAAAAGTACATTATCATATTTGTTCATGGAAAAAATATATTGCCAACATGAACATTAATGTTTGCATACGATGTTCAAAATATGCACTGTGCATTTTGATGCATACGTAAATTATGCATTTTCTGAAATGGCTGAATACCCTTTTTCTTGTTGCCAGACATGACATCATAGTTGGGCATTCTTCTCAAAACAAAAGAACATTGAATTAATCTGCCGTGCTAAGCACAAAAGTTGTATCTGCAGTCAAGTTTAAAATGAGAAAATGAAAAAAGCCGTTTCAAGTTTTACGTCTCCATGTATTTGATTCAGATGCAACTTTTTTTAAAAAATATTTTTCATTGACAAATGACCATACAAATAGTACTTAGGTGAAATTTGTGATAAAGAACCACCTGGTGACTGTAACTTAATTTTGATAAAAAGTGCAGATATGACGGTGTTCAGGACGGAAGTACGAGGGGGGAACAAAAAAAATGGATTTTTGCTCTGAAATATTTATTTATCAATTTATTGACAAAATTTCTTTAGTCTCCTTCAAAGTATTCACCATTAGAAGCAATACACTTGTCCTGATCCCCCGCACGAGTTCCAACTCACTCCTGTTTCTCCTGAAATTTTGTCAATAGTAAAATGACGATTCTCGTTTATTTTTTTGGCGGGTTTTTAATCATTTTCATCATTTCGAGACGTTGAACGGCGCACAGAACAAGCATGATCTCCAGCACTCATCTCACCACGTTTAAATTGCCCAAACCACTCAAAAATTTGTGTACTGCTCATAGCATCGTTCTTGAAAGCTTGTTAAAGCATTGGGTAAGCTATTCCGTTACCGACTTTTCAAGCAGGAGAAGCAAAATGTCAAACGAACTCTTTGTTCTTTTAAATCTGCCATAATGAGTTTGCAGGCAGAAAGCAACAGCACTTGAGAAATCCAACACTATAATCAGACGTTATCAACTACACTGATGCTACTTGCACAGCTGTTTTATGAAGGTCTCTACTTGAGCCATCTAGCTGCAGAACGCTCCACTGCATCTGGGATCGGCAGTGAGCCATTAGTCCGGTTTTTTTTTGGGTCCCCCCTCGTATATTCCTTTGAGCATTTTACTGTACTTCAAGCATGTACTGCAAGATTTAGGTCTTGATGTAAACACGGTGTAAAAAAATTGTTGGATTATATGTAATAAATGTTTTTCTCTTGTAGGTGTATATACTAAAAATAGGAATTTTCGTTTGTATTTTTCAACAAAATTCAAGAAAAATGTACCCTTAGTTCTGTCGAAATATAATCAATACGTTCCTGAAGAAACTGAGATAAGCTGCAAGGAAGAAAATCTGTTTTATGATTCTCTCATTACCTACTTCAGGTATACATTTTCATTATTTTTTCTAACTGACTCCTTACGTATTTCATTTGCATTTTATTGACATTGCATGTATCAACTAAAAAATGATACTTTACTCGAGTTGAGATTCATTATTTTCTGACAGCAACATAATGATACATTTAATGTCATTACTAGTAACTGTTGCTTTGAGTACTAGTGTTTACACAGCTAGTTATTTATATAACTGGTGCATGTTTTATTTATTAAAAACTTTTTTTCATTTTTAGAAAGATTTAACAAAGCTATGTTTTGTATAGGATTTGCAGTCAGCAGTTTATAATACAGTCGACGCTTGCTATAATGACCCCTGTGGTACAAATGAAATTGGTCGCTATAACGAGAGGTTGTTATAAAGTATCGCATGATATTTAGTCAGTTTTTTTTAATGAAAGAATGATTTCTCAAAGTTAAGTGAGGATTATGTTAAATGGCCAAACATAAAGACGGGGAAATTACGAATCTATCGATACCTGGTTCGGTGATCAGTTCACTGTTGTTTGGGAGAAGTAACTCGGACATAGATACATACAGAGATACATACCCTCAGTATTTAATTATATAAGATTATAAAGCATAGAAACTGAAAAGCACTTAATGTAAATGTGTAAAAAAATTGATTAAAACATGATGATTACTTATTATTAATTGTCCAAATTTTGTGCAATATCCTTTCATTAGCAATGTTTGAGAACATACTTGTTTGCTTTTCCAAGTTTGAAAATTGGTGGCATCAAACATGACTTTCGTTTTCTACTGGGAATTGCTTTTAACTTTTAGACAGTTATTGTTTGTACTAAAAATATGAATAACTTTTTGAATAGCAATTGAATAACAATACTTTAGCATTGTATTTTTTTAGCAGAGTGATTAGTTAATGTTGTAAGGGGGGTAGGAGGTTCTGTTTTTAAAGTTGAACATAAAGAAAACAGATTGTATTTTTGGTAGTATTACTTTAACCCATTTTTACATTAAATTAAAATTCATCAACTTTTATCTGTTGGTAAGAAGTAATCAATTTTAGTTCCGTAGGTTAAAAATAAGATAAGTATTACTTTCCATAAATGTAGTTTTAAAGTATTATATTTATTTGCAATTTTATGTTGTGAGAAATTATTAGTAATATTCAGTTATTCTTTTTAGAAAAGGAAGAAATTTTGACAAGCTATTAATTTGTGACCTGGATAATATTGTTGAAAGTCGGTGCAAGCCGATTCATCGTAAGCAGAATAGCAGCTGTTCAGGTAAGTTTCATGCGGGAGAGTTTTCCCCTCCATAATTTGCAAATTATGCATCATATTTGTATAATAAGTCTTTTTAAATTTTTCTTTGTAATGTATTTCCTGCATAAATTGTACTAATTTGGGTTGATGAAAATTGATAGAAAAGTACAGTATACTTCTTTTTCTATAGTATTTTCCTATTGTAGCAGGTGTGACAGTAGGCTCAAGTAGAATTTTCTGAAGACTGAAATTTTTGGAAACTATGAGGAAACTCTACCTCCACCCAATCTATAAAAACTCTTCAAATATGCATGCAAAAATCATTGATAAAAACATTTTGAAAGTTTTGTTTTTAAATAATTTTTCAGTTTTAGAACAAATGCATTGTCAGCCCAAATTTTTCAGAATTTTCTTAAATTTTGAATCACAAACACCCCTATATTGCAGCAAAATGGCACGTAACAATAGTCTTGGAACTCAAAGGCACCAATAAAATTAGATGAAATTTTAGACTCAATTATTTTTTGTTTATAGTAGCATTAATTTATTAGAATATAATTGCAGTTCTGCAATTAATGTAAATTGTATTTCATTTTGGTATCAAATTCGATTTTGGAATTATGCTTAATTAGGTTTTATAGAGTTACCTAAAATACTTATAGAGTTATTAGTTAGGTTTTATAATTACCTAAAATCTATTAACATACAAAGATGATGCTTTTTAGGCAATGATTTTGCCCTTTTAATTACGAGGTGCTAAATTGTATTCAAAGAAAAATGGCTCCAAAATGTGTTGAAATATGAATCTACTGTTACAACTCTCCATAAAATATGTGTGCTGTTTTAAATGTTTTGCTAACTTTTAATATTATTATTATTATGTTTTTTGCCTGATTTGTATTTTTTACCTCTAGGAACCTGTGGGAATGCTTCTTCTCTGTGTCCAGAACTAGACTCATTTATTTTGAATTTAATAAAAGATGATAATACAATTGGATTTATTAGGAAGTGGACTTCCCTTTCAAAAGAACAAATTATAATTTATGATATTGGAAATTATCGCTTCTGTAGAAACATTGGACGTCATCACAAAAGCAATAATATAATGTAAGAATAATTATTTTACCTTTTTCAGTTGGGGGTTTTAGTGATAATTTATTATAATCTTTGATCTCCAGGGACAGAAATTCAAGATACAATAGCAGGATATCTGCTAAAAATTCGCCTGGAAAGAGAATTCTTGCTCACAAAGCTACTCAAAGCCCATATTATACAGATTAAGTGACATTACTTGCTTAACGAATCTATTTCTGCTCCATTTAGTACTAATAAATAAAAATACTGCATGCACCATAGGGTATCAAATATTTTTGGCCTATTTTGTGCCAAAAGTATTCAAATTTTTTATTGACCAGAACTGGCATTTTTTGAAACTTTTTTTTAACATGTATTAATTACTCAACAATAATGCTAAGCAGGATTGGCAAGGTTTTGGACACTACGGTAAAAACCCTGGTGTTTACTGTCCTGTTCGAAACTACATTTTTAGAGAAATTGTATTTTGTGAGAAAACATCAAAAACAAAATAAAATGTATCAAAGTAATGTTTTATATTGAACATTTATTCAATAGTGAACATTCAACTTATTTGTGCAGCTGATTTTAATCTAGTTACATAGAAGTTGAATTATTGATTACAATTTTAATTTCTATGCATGAATTTTATTTATTTATTTATTATTATTATTATTTGATAATGTAGTAACCAAATTTCTATATGTTTATGCATGTGTGTAAATGAAAGCAGGGTTGGCAAGGTTTTTACCGTCCTGTTCAAAACCCTTGTGTCCAAAACTATTTTTTGAGAAACTATTTTGTGATAAAAAATATCAAAAACCGAACAAAATATGTCAATAGTATATATATATATATTTTTTTTTTTGACTATTTAATCTATTTATCATTGTGAACATTCAAGTATAAATATATAATGTAACTTATTTATACAGCCTGATTTTAATCTAGTTACATAAAAATTAAATTCTTCATTAAAAATTTCAATTTGTATCCATGAGTTTTTTTTTTTTTTTTTCCACAAACCAAATGTATTGACATTTATGCATGTGTTCAAAATATAGTGCAATAATTGATTTAAATGCAATAAATTACAATTTTTTGTAGTTACAGAAATTATATTAAAAACATAAACTAAAAAAAGAATAGCACGTTTGAAAATATAAATGTTTCAGCATCAATTTCTTGTTCTTTAATCTATGATTTAAAAAATAATTTTCGTTAAAACATCATGTAAAACTTATTCGCACAAAACATTTTTAAAATTTAGCCTTTTTTCCCCCACCTAAATACAGTGGCCGCTGCTTATATGAATCGCTTTTGCTCTAAATACTTTTGATTCAATAAATTGGCTGATTCAATAAAGCTGTATTTTATTCTGTATTTGACAATCTGATTCATTAAGATGGTTGATTCAATTAAACGGCATTCACTGTATTGCACATTTAATAATATTCCTTTGAGTTATAAACTGAAATTAGTTGTCTTGGTAGTGTTGTGAATTTCCTTTGATAACTTTAACAATGTTACAGAAGAAGGTTTTTATGTAATAGAGTAATTAGCATTTTTTTAAATATATTTTTTAAATGAACATTTTGGGGAAAATACTATCAAATACTCATTAATTAAGCCTCATTAATAGTTATATTTATGAATTACAAATATTGCAGTAAATATGAATAGATTAGATTACAACCTTTTGGGCAGTTTAAGACAGTTTCAGACAGTTTTGGACCGTAAAAACCACATGTCCTATTCTAAACCAGTTTTGGACAGTCCAAAACCCAACCCTGATGCTTAAGTTTTTGAAACCCAATTGAATTTGTAAAATCTTTTTTTTTTTTTTAAGTTCTTTTAATTAGAAATCAAGCAATCACAATGTTTTTGTCTTAGCTGTGTGTTAACTTCAAACCAGTTGCATCTGACTGAATTGATAAAGAGTAACACTATTTGTATTTCCTCAAAGATGTTTTATTATTATTAGGGAATACAGCGTGGGATACATGCTGTTCTTCGCTTTTTTGGCTGAAGGGTTCTGTTCTGTCTTATTTGCCTAAATTCTAGTTCTGGCCAGAAAATAAATGCCAGAAAAGTTAATTTTCCTTCTGCTATGAATTTTTTTCTGTGACATCCAAATAAAAATCATTAATGTTATGAATTTTACCATGAAAGTATGAAAGACTAGTTTCAATATTTTGATTTAATGTTCAGCTTTTATTAAAGAAAAGAACACAATCTTTGTTTTTACTTAATTTCATACAAATAAGTCTTAGCTGATTTAGCTGAGAACAAATAAACCTAATTTTTATTCAAGTACTTATGATTATTTATTTATTTATTTATTATCTTTATATTTTAATTCATTAGATTTCCCCCATGTATTGTAATCAAATTACTTTTATAAAACTTTTATTCAATTTTAGGATTATAGTGGACTTAAAATCAAAAACATATTACCAGAAATGCCATGATCCTGCCTGTAAAAGTGAAGGATACAGATCGCAAAGTGAGCAAATTAAATTTTACTCAATTACAGCTTTTATACTGTAATCAGATACGACAGAGAACTTTGATTTATATTTCTGAAATCTACAAATCTTTTCATCATTTACTTAGGAAACAAATTAGTTTGGCCAATCTGAGTTAATATTTTGTTTGTATAATGTATGATAAATAAACTTTAATGCTGTTTTCTTTTTTGGGGGAATTGTGTGTTATCTTAACTGAACTCAAGAGAGCATATTGTTATGCCTAAATTCAAAATAGATATTATTCTTTTCATTTTTATTTATAAATGATGTTATTTAACAACAACTCATTTTAAAAATCTCTACTTTCACAACTGGGTAAAATACTGAATACATTTCATAAGCAAATGAACTTGGAATGCACCACCAGCTCAGTCGTTCCATCCAAGGACATCAGTTTTGTGCTTATTAGCACTCATCAGCCCAGAATAGGAAGTGACTGAGCTGGAGGTAAAAAAACCTCTTAAGGAAGCCAAGTGTGCCAAACAAACTGGTAGCTAACATAGAATTAGCACAGACCAGACGAGTGACCGAAGCAATGGTTTTGCTTATTGAAAAACTTTTATTAATGTTCATTATTGTTTTTAGTATTGTTAAACGCAAACATAACTTTAACCTAGTTTCACTTAAAGGAAAAAATATGTTTAAAAAAAAAAATAACTGAAAACATGGAAGTAGGTGTGGCAAAAAATAAAAATAAATGTCAAAAATAAACTAGTTAACTAAAAAAAAAAGCATGAAATATTCCAAAAACTGATACGTTAAGTTTTAAAACATGGAATAAAACATGTAAATTAAAAAGACCTTATAATAATAATAAACAGCAAAACTTGAGAGAAAATATGAATTGAAGCTCTATTCCTTTATTCTTACCAAGTTATTTAGTCTTTGTTTTTTTCCTCCCAGTTAGAAGAGTGACTCTTATATCTGTTGGGAAACTTAACTTACAGCAGTAAAGAAATGGGTTAAAGAACGAGCTGATGTGTGCATCACATGACTTCCTTTTACACCAATTTAATGCTATTTCCCTATTATTGCAATTTTAATGGGATTCTCTCTCTAACTCTTTAAATATCACTAGCAATAGCCACATTGAAAGCAGATTTAAAAAAAAAAAAAAAATCGCCAAATTTTTCGCCAAGTTGGCGACAAAACTTGGCAACCAAAAGACTGGCGATATATCGCCAAGTGACCGCCAAATTATAACACCACTTGAGTTTGCATCGAAATTAACAATGATTTCCCCCCAAAAAGGTGCAAAAGACCCCTTTAGAAACACCCGAATGCAACCAAAATAGGAGGTGCACAACTAGACCCCACTACGAGTCTATGTACCAAATTTCAACTTTCTAGGACATACCATTTTTGAGTTATGCGAGATACATACGCACATACGCACATACATACAGACGTCACGAGAAAAGTCGTTGTAATTACCTCGGTGATGGTCAAAATGAATATTTCGCGTGTCTATACATTCTTAGGCACTTTTCCGCATGTGGTCGAATCGAAAAAAAAACTCAACATTCATTTGGGGGTGAGCAAAATGGAAATTAAGGGCGATTTTTGAGTGAAAATTTTTTCGCGAATACAATACTTCCTTTTTTGTAAAAGGAAGTAAAAACATTGAAATTACTGAAAAATGTCGCTATGCTCAATTTTTTAATGTAGCACTTCAGTATCAGAATTATCACTCACAAATTTCATATTTCCCTTCAAATGTGTAATCCAGGGGCTCACTATGTGAGATTTGTTCTCCCATCCCATTAATGCTGCAAATGAACAAAAAAGTAAGCAAATAAGTGAATAAAAAAAAAACTTTTGGAAAGTCAAATAAATGTGTAAACTTGTTACAAAAATTTACTATGTCATGCTGGTTGATGATGTTTCTATTAAATATTTTTTCTAAGCATTGCATTCATCAAGTTGAAATCAACAATACAAGTACAGTTCACTTTAAAATAATGCTAAACATTGAATGCTTTTCAGCCATTGTTAGACTTTTTTTTTTTTTTGAAATATTGTAACTTTTTAACTGTACACAACCTGATTTTGTTTCTAATTAGTGTTTTTTTGTTCAGTGAAACTAATCAAGTGTCGTGTTTTACAGGTTTTCTTCTTCCTGAAAATGTATCTATTTTTGAAGTTCCTGATGATTTCTTTGATTATGAAAGCTTCTCACAACTTTCTGATATTGAAACAAATAATAGGAAGTCTTCTCCAAAAAGTAACATGAAATCTGAAATAAGCATCTCATTAGAAAATGAATCTGATCAAAAGACAGTTTGCTCCAATTCAATCAGAGTTAGTAAAAAATTTCCTGAAAAAAATTATAATCATAGATTGGTGCAAGGAATGGAAAATAATACTAATATCTACGATGGTATGCAAACTCAGTTGTATAATCCCTCTGAACACAAATTTTCTCAGAAAATAGAAAACAGTTTCATGGCTGATTTTAATATTGGTGAAGTCACTGAAGATTGTGATTTTGATTCAAGTTTTGAATGTTATCAAACAGAAAAAGGTAAATTTGAAAATTTCTCTAGTCTTTATTAATTGTTTTATTATTATATGGCCCAACAGTATTACAGTCCTCATTAATTTGAACATGCTTACAGCGAATTACTGCTAAAACTAACAACGTTTGTGATCCCATCCTATTGCATTTGCAAATAACGCTATTTCTTGTTTTTTTGGATAAGACAAAACGTTTGTATGTTTTGGTTGCCATTTTTCTTTTGTATGTTCTTCTGGGCTAAAATTTCACCTATTATGAAATTTGCCCCTTAAGACTTGGTTTCCATATAACACGGTACATATTTCTTGTTTTGCAATATTTCAAAGTATCGTATAACACGGTTTTGATACAACACGATACATATTTGCATGATTTATAATATATACATGATTAATTAGTTTAAAAAATAAGTAAAAACCTATTTATAAAAACTCATACCGAGTTGCCAACTTTTGAAAATCTTAATTCGTACCAGAGTTTGTGCGGAAGGGGGGGGGGACGCGTCTATTAACAAATGTAACAGACACAATAACTTACCTTAGTCAAATCCAAAAAGCACCCCCCCCCCCATTTTCAAAATGCAACTGATAAATTTAACGGAGGGGGGGGGGGGCTATAATCAAGTTTTTTTGAAAATTGGTTTTAGTATTAGATTATTTCTAAGTTTAATAATAATTTTTAAAAAATGTGTTTTTCATATAGCATCAAGTGGAAGATTGTTCATTTTCACAAGTTAAAAGCGTAACACATATGAACAAAAAGCAAAATAGACCTAGCATCAAAATGTGTCTAGACAAGGTGGAAGGAACGAATTCCTTAAACTGGCAAATTGTTATTTTGCATGATTTTTTAAAAATATTTTATATATGATATCGTTTGCTTCACTTTTTTTTTTTTTAGCAAAGAAAACCTGCACATGCTGAGGGAACTAAAACTCTAAAAACTATTCATTTTTAGTCCTATCGTTCGTCGAAAAACTTTCTGACAAACAAAGATAAAAATGTTCAGTGTTTTTTTTTTTTTTTTTTTGAGAGAGAGAGAGTAGCAAATGAAGCAGCAGTATGGCAAATTCATTGTTTATTTTTAAACAAAAGTTTGGAATATTAGTTAGCACAAAAGCATTATTATCTAATTAATCTATTAATAATATGAACAGTATCTGTGATGATTAAATTTTTTTTATGGTTACAAAAAAAAATAAGAAAATCGGTAAATTTTGGACTTGTTTTCGTAGCATCATAGTTCAAAGTTGCAATTCGTAGAAACTACGATTTTTCATAGCAGTTGGCAGCTCTGGGCTCATATAACACAGTTTTGATGCTACATGGTACGAATTAACTGTTTAATACGATGGATACCTGTACATATATTTCTAAATAGTTGGCTCTTTATGTTTTCTAGAAAACATAAGTATTAAAAGACAACATTTTTTCCCATAAAGAATGGGTTTTTGCCACTACCTCAAAATTTAACAACTCAAATCGTAACTAGACCCTTATGTACTGAATGCCTTAGTAAAAAATCAAAAGCTCCTTGAAATTGATTAATTTAGTTGATGCATTGATTGTTAATAATAGAAATCTGATTGTACAAATGTTTCTATTTCATAGAATGTCATGCAGAAAATAGTGTTAGTGAAGATCGACTTCGTTCAAATTGTATTGATGAAGAATTTAGCTGTGCAGATATATCAGCCGAGGAAGAAATGATTATCGCAGAAGTAACAGAAGTAATTGAAGCATCTTTCAGTGATGAAGCAATTTTCCAAGAAACTGTGTTTTGAGGTTGTTTGATTGATATTGTCTCAGGACAATTTTATCATTCCATTTTCATCGTGCACGTTTTAGTACAATGAGCTTTAAAGAATGTACAATTGATTTATCTTATGTAAAATTTTATTCATTGATTTCAAATATCTTTTAAATTGTTTTTAATGTTAATTTTATTTGGTTAATTGTTCAATAAAATTTATGTTGGAAAGTTACTTTTTTTTTACATTTGTCAATATTTTTACCGTTTAATTTTTGATTACAGTTGTTGATGTTAGAACCACAGTAGTTTTGGTAAACCTACAATTTTCAGTTCGAAAAAAGAGAAAAGTGTCTTCCTCATGGGTTTGAAACCCTTTTTTTCTTAATAAATAAAAACTAATTTAGAAAACAATCTATTCATTGAAATTAGCCACTATTCAGTTTCCAGCTGCATATTCCCAGATGTGTATGTTATTTGGTTCTTAATTATAAATCCAAACTGGACAATAAGTCAAAAAAATGATTTTTTTTTTAAAAAATGCTCAAAAATCACTTAAACTGACAGTTGGCCCGGGAATTTTAGCTTGAAACCCACTTAATATAAATTTACTAAAATACCCCATATGTAAGTCACGAAACGTTTTTGGTAGAATCATGGATTTGAAAATTCTAAGTGCAGCAGATACTTTGTAAGCAATATAATAAAAATCTTCAATAAGCACTAAACTTTAAATCTACGCTGATTCTTTTATTTTAACAGCATACTGGTTACAAAAGATACAAATTCTGATGGAATCTAGTTTATGATTAGACATGCAAGTTATTTACAAAGCAAATTATGAAAAAATTGTCATGAAAAAAATGCATCAATGTTAAAGACATTAAAATACATAAATATAACTCATCATAATTTTATTTCTTTTGTTTTCTGTGGGCTTAAATTATTTACAATATATTCACATCTCTGGCAAAGAGCTGTAGGCACTGTAGAATAGTACAAACGACAACGAGGACACATTTGTGCAGATCAGTTTCTTGAAGTATAACAGTATATGCATGTTGTTCATCTGAAAATTTTTAAAAAATGAAAAATTAATTTGAATTTTGGCATCTTGAATTTAAATTATGTTTTTTGCAATTACGAGTGTGATATTGTATGTATGCGTGTTTGTGTGTGTGGGGGGGGGGGGTATGTGTATGTGTAGGCATGTGTGTGTGGGCAGGCATGAGTGTGTGGGGTAGATGTGTTTGTGTGTAGGCATGAGTGTGGGTAGTTGTGTGGGGGGGGGGGGAGGGTGTATGTGTGTGTGTAGGAATGTGTGTTTGTGTCTGTGTGTAGGCATGTGTGTTTGTCTGTGTGCAGGCATGAGTGTGTGGGTAGTTGTGGGGGGGGGGGGGGTATGTGTGTGTGTAGGCATGTGTGTTTGTGTCTGTGTTCAGGCATGAGTGTGTGGGTAGTTGTGTTTATGTATGCGTGTGTGTGTGTAGGTGCATGTATATATTCATGTAAGTGTAGGATATTGACTCAACCTGGAGACGGTTTTCGCTAAAGGAGCAGCATCGGGAGGAGCCGGTCAACAATGGTGCTGCAGAGGAAGGAGGGGGGGGGGGGGGGGGAATAAAATAATAGGAACATCAAAACCGTCAAGTGAGAACAATAAGCAATGTGATTGCTCAAAAAATGGAGTAAAGAGAAAATATTATCTTCTCTCAAGTTTTCACTTTTAATCGGCATCAAATATCAACATATTTAAAATTCATTTTAGTAAATGCTACCCTTCACAGAAAAAATTTTGCAAAAATATAGTTAAAAAAAATATAATAAAGAAATATTTTTTAACATATCAACTATCATATTTCAATTGCTTATTACAAGATTTCTGAGATACTTCAGTTTTTAACAAGTCTTAATATTCACATTTCAAACCTGCTTATATTGGCAAAAAAAAGGAAAATACATAACATTAAAAAAAAAAGTGCAATAGGATATTGCCGTTGTGAGTTTATATTCATATTTCACTCTCGGAAATTTATTTTCTTTTACGAAATATTGACTCATCACCAACTGCAATATTTTTATACTAAGCATAAGACTATTAAAAACACTCCCAATCATGAAATTTTAATTTACAATTGTTAACTTTTTGATTATCATATTGTACTAGTGAAGTTTTAAAAAAAAGTAATCAAACATGTATAGCACTAATGCAATTCACACCAAAACGAAAATATTTCATTGAACATGAATTTGTCCACTTATAGGACATTTTCAACAAATAAGAGAACAAACGAAAAACATCAATAAGTTGAAATAAAAATCAAAAATATTTTAAAACAATAATTTTCTTGGATGTATTTCTTACTTAGATTTTCATTTGCCTGATCCAAAGTGCAGATAAATAAGTTTGCAAGGCAATATTTAGCCATGTGAAATCAAATATTTTGCACCTGTAAATGATTTTTTTTTTTCTTTTTGAATTTAAATAAGTGATCAAAAAGTAATGATTTACATCCCTTTAATTGAAAAATATCATTAAAAAATAATAATAAATAGTAAAGATTTATAAAAAATAAATGTGGTCTAAAAATGTCGTCAACCTCCCTCAATTTCTATAAAGCACAAAAAGGTTATGCACTTAGAGAACAAAATAAAGCACATAAAATGCTAATAACTAATAATAATCCTTTAATATTAAACCTGAACCAGTTAAAATCATTTGAAAATCCCATCATTTTAGTATCTTTGACCAAATTCCTGTATTCCTTCCCAATTTTTCCAGAAAATTTAGGTTTTCAGACAATTTTTCAATTTTTTACAGTAGAAATATTCCAAAGGTGAAATCTAAATATTTCTTACAATTGCAGATATCAATAGGTACTTACTTTTTCTCTTACAACAGAATTTTCTAAATATACTGCTTCTGATGACAATATACAATAATATAAACAATACAATTAATACTAACTTGTATTGAAATCTTGAACACATGCATTAATTGTAGTAGCTTCTGTTGGCACATTTTGACTAGAGTTGCTCTCAAACAAAACTTTTGAGGCTTGAAAATATTCAGTTAGTCCTGTGTTATTTGTTGTGTTACTGCTTAAGTTCTGAAATAGATTTAAATAATTATTAATTATTTAAATTTAATGCTCGTGTGTGAATAAAACATGCAATAATAAAATATTTTCAAAAACATTTTAATGATTTTTTCTCTACTAGAAAGTAAGTAGCCAGCTTAAACTTTTGTACTATTATAATGTACATATTTTTGCAGCTATGACCAGGGCCAGATTAAAGCATGGGCACATGGGGCACAGACCCAGGGCACCAACATTTGCGGGGCACCAAATCTGTAGGTAAAATTTTAATTTTGGATGCATTCCATATCGCATTACAGCAAGATGAATCTAGAAAAAAAAATCCCTGTAAAAAATTTAATTTCTTTCACAAATCCCAAAACCACTCCAAGCTTGTTCTATATTTATAACACTTTTTAAGGTTGTACCATCGACAATTTTGATATTAATGGCTTCTTCCAACTGGCAAAGCTTAACAACATCTTATATTATCATGTTTAGTTATTGTAATACTATGTCTCTTCTATTTTTTGTAATATAAGGTATCACCAAATTTTGTACAGATATGTTAATATGCAAGTATCAAGATATTTTACTGCTTCTGCATATAAAATGAGCTGGGGGGGGGGGGTGCAAATAAATTTTGTGCCCAGTGTCTTCAAAAACTTTAGTCAGGCCCTGGCTATGGCATGGTGAAATAAATAAGAATTATATGAGCTTTGAGAGCAAAAGTGGTGTGAGTCAATTTTTTTTTAAATTTATTTTCAGTATGAGACTCAAATTTTGGAGTCCTGAAATCCGAAACTATTTTACTTTTCCATTCAAAAAAAAAAAAAAAAAAAATCCAGTTTTAAAAGTTCTTAATAGTTAACTTTTGACAATTATTTGTTGAAAACACATTCCGGATTTGGGATACTGTACGGCATCAGAAATTAGTTTTAACCTCACTCTTTTTCATACAAAAGTAGTGTAAATCTAATGTTTTTTTTTGCGGGGGGGAGGGGGGGGAATTTGATTAGTTCTCTATTCTTTTTAGCATTTCAACTAAAACTCTTGTTTTATCGACTTACACCTATTGCTCTCACTGGCTCACATAATTGATGACTAATGTAATGGAATACATATTAAGAACTTTTTACTATTCAAATATGCTGATAAGAAATTGAAATTTACAAGTTATTTTTATAAGAAAGGCTTACTTTTTGAAGAAAATATATTTTTTATGATTTTTAATAGCAATGATTTTTTTTTGTTAATCTATAAACATTGTTTAGCTTCATATATGAAATGAATACATGCATTCAAGAAATCATTTAAAAATAACTAACCTTTAGCCGTTCAGAAATGATATTACTAGAAACAATGTAAACTTGCTTATTTACTGTTTTTAACTTCAGATTTTAATACAGATTCTCGTATTTGATTAGCCCAATCAAAACAGTCTGGTATAGGAACATTCTGAAGAAGATGTTTTTCACTAGACCATGGAAAACGAAACACTCCCAATTGTGCTGCAGGATAGTACCAACAAAATAAATTGAAATACATAATTTGTTAGAGGTTAAATTATACTGATATTTTACAAGATAACACAATATTATATATTTGACACAAAATAACAGCTTCAAAAACATGCATATAAAAGCGATCAAAAAAAAAAAAAAAAAACTTTTGCTTTAAAATGAATAAACATTTGTGTCTAAAATCAAAAAGAATTTGATTGATTTTAGACACATTCATAACGTAGCAGATATTTCAATAATAACTTTAAATGTTTAAATTGTGTTTGCATAAAATAACAAAAACCCAATCACATTTCATATGATTTGATTTAAATCTGTATCTATGTATGTAGTGCAAAAATATTAGTCAATATCCTGTATTATAGCACAACTGAATTTTGATTGCTTATTCATCAAAGCTCTTGCTGTTACTTCAATAAAAAATATATACATTATAGAATGAACTTCATTGATCCATACTCTCAAACCTGTGTTAGTGCGGTAGATAGGGACCACATTGAAAAAAAAATCATTACAGAAGTCTGGAAAAATGGAGTCATTCAAAATGTAGGGGATTATTTGCAGCCTTTCTTAAAGTTTAGACCTGGGGTCCCCCAACCTTTTTTCACCCGAGCACATTTAAGAATATGTGCCAGACAGCCTTTTTAAAAGGTTCCTAATGTTCAGTTTCTGAACCTTAACACGATTCTCTCGAGACTCTTATTGTTTACTGGTACTATAATGGAAATTTGTTTAAAATTCATGCCACCAACCCACAGAAGATGAGTGATGGATGTCTCTTTAGTTAGATGAAGCAACGGCACATATCTCACTTGCATTTATGAAATTTTTTTGAAGGGCCCTTCAAACTCCTTCATTTTGGTTTTAACTCCTTCAAAACTCCTTTTTTAGTTCAAGACCACATAATCTTCCTCTACAACAGAAACTTAAAATACTTCGATTGACAACTGACTTTGTCACAAAGTCAATTTTAATGTAGTAATTTTGTGCTTTTTTTTTTTTTTTGGTTTATAAATTGATCATAGTTAATTCATAAAAGTTAAAGGTGAGAATTTTATTAGAAGACTAAGATATTTCATAAATGAAGTAAAACATGCTTAAATGGTGCTTGGCTATTTTTTCAAGTTTTATGATTATTGGTTTTTCTTCCACCACACTCTCCACAGCAAAAGTCAGGTTGTCTAATTTTTATTTGAATATTTAAAAAAAATAAGTAGATGTACTATATTAAGTGATTGCGTTAAAAAAAAAACAATTGTTTAGTTAATTGCAGTTATGATATTTTAAAAAGGGTCATCCACAAGTGCTGTCATGCTTCGAGGAGGAGACGGGCTCATGAAGTTGTGACAAGGGGAAGAGAGAGGGTGACAAAAAGTGACATCACACAGTTATTGTAACAATAAGTTTGCAAAAAAATATGATGTGACAAGAGGAGGAGTTTGGGGCAAAGTGTGACACTTTGTGATAAAGGGTGCAGATGGTCAGATATATTGAAAAAAGTGTGACATCATTTAATGACACTCCATTAGTACTCCTTCAAAATCTCAGTTTACTCCTTCAAAACTCCTCCAAAAACTTTTTCATTTTATTTCTGAAATTGAGAATGAAGCCCTGTTTACGTCTCTGCCTGTGTCTTGTACCTGTGGAGAAAGGTGAAGGGCCAAGAGTACTCAATTGACCTCCACAAACAGAAAAAGCTACAACAGGATATTAAAAGCTCAATAACTGTTAGTTTTAGACAATTTTGGTCATTTTATAATTCCCTGCGTAGCATGAAAGGTCAAAGATTGAAAGGAAAAGAAAAACCATATTAAAAGTATAATAGCATACCAATATTTTTATTTGGATGATGAAGGGCTACTTCTTCTGCTAAATGAGGACATACTGCAGCTAAGGATCGAATTAAGCTATTCAAAATGAAGTATAATACTGTCTGACAGGATAAACGTTCCTCTGATTCTTTAGAATCACAATACAATCTGAAAATGATGCATAATATTAAGGAATTAAGAATATTTTTCTAATTGCCAAAACAAAACTGCAATAAAAGATGAAAAGGAAAATATCGGACCTTTAGAGAAGTAATAATCTAAATTCAACAAAGAGAAAGATATTTTAAGAATTTATTCTGAATTCTCACCTGTCTTTGGTTAATTGGCAGTAAAATGATGAAACATCATTTGTTACAAAGTTCAGGATGTTTTTTGTGACATTCTTGAACTGCATTTGATCATAATCTTCAGATATCTATTTTTGGTATGAAAGAGTAATGCATTTTTTAATAACTATTCAACATTAAAACTTTTAAACATATGTAATAAAAATATGAAAATTTATTTTATGTAATGAAGTATAGGAGTGATTGAAGCAAAAATCATTTATCCCATATGCTTTTTAACTTTGTTTGCCCGATATTTATTTATATTTATTTCTTTTATTTATTAATTATTATTTTATTTATTTCTTTTGTTTTACTGTCCATCTTCAATAACTAGTGTCTAAAACAAAGAAATTAGTTTCTCCAATGCCGAGAATTAAAACATTAAAATAAAAAATTCTGTTTTTAAAAAGAACCAGTTCTTATTTCTTAATTATATAAATGGACTCAAAACATGATTTCAAGTGCCCTTTTAGTAAAATTTTTCTGAGCTGGAAGATGGGTGTGCAAAGGGGTTCAAAGGAAGCTGAAAAGGTTTCAAATCAGTTGTGAAAGTGAATTGCTTATCAAATTATTTAAGTTATGATGAAGTTGCATTATATTCCTTTACTGTAAAGTGTACTGTGAATTCAAAAAATAATAAATGCATAGCATTAAGACAACACTTGACACATTCCAATTTTAACTATTTTATGACATATCTATTAGATGGTATTAATATCACTTTTCTTTTTTTTTTTTTTTTATTTCTTTGAGCTTTTTCCACTTTTTACTGCCATCCTGGAAGAAAGCAAGCAAAAATCACGCTTCAAAATCATATTCTGTAACTAATAACCAAAATTCATATTCTTACCCTTTTATCAAAGTTAACCAACTGATGTAGCATATATTGATCCAAAGGTCTCATTTTTTCTGGTTCAATTAGGTCTTTTGAAGAATCAAATTCTGATAAGTTTCCCAACAGAAACTTGAAAGTATTTCTTATCTAAGGATAAAAGAAGATTTAAATAGTTTTTAAAAAATATATATATAAATAATTTCAAAAAAAAAAAAAAAAAAATCACAGGTGAAAATTCTTAATTTTCCAAAGATTTTTTTTTTAATGAAAAAAAAATGTTTTCTTTCAAACTTTGACTAGATTTTTATCTATTGACAAAAATAATGACTACAGTAGACCCTCGTTTTACGCGGGGGTTACGTTCCATGGAAATGCTGCGTAAATCGAAATCGCGTTAATTGCGACCTAATACTAGTGTTAACATAGGGGTTTGGTTCCGTAGATAAAAAAGCTACTTCATTCTAGTCATGACTAATTATATAATAAGTTTAATGTGTACTTACATCGACTTTTATGCATAACATGCATAAAGAAAACATAAATTAATTTCGTGTTCTGTTCATAAAGAAGAGCTGGCTATGATAGTCTTTTGGCAGTCATGAAGAATTTTTCTCTGTAATTCTTTGCAGAACATTGGTGCATCCATGATCACTTGCGTCATTTCCATGATAAAATCTTCCTTCACTAACAAATCAGAAAGATCATTTCTATTGTCTAGGAATAGCTCGAAATTTTCAATGTGAATGTTTTTGGTTGTGCGTCATCGATGTCGGTATCCTCGTTGGTTTTGGCCTCCTTTGTGACTCCTAAAAGCTCTTCTTCCAGTGAGTTCTAAACTGTGTGAGTTTAATAACTTTACTTCTGGAAAGAGTTCTGGAAAGAATTGCATAAAATATCTCCAGTGGCCCAAGTCTCATTATTAGCACGCCAGAATACAGTTGATTACGTGTAATCTGCAATCTTTAGGATTTTGGATTTTGAAAGAGGGGAAAGTTTTATTTGTTTGCATTGCCGCATCCACGTAAAACCAAAACTCATCCGCGTAAAATAAAATACAGGTGTCAAACCTTAAACCGTGTATAATCGAAACCGCGTAAAACGAGGGTCTACTGTACTTGACAAGTACAGATCCAGAAGGGGATGAGTCATGGGTGTAGCACTAATAAGAGAAAAGTACTTTTGATTTAAACCATAAGCATCTTGGGAAGACTATGTTTGAAATTATATTGAGTTGAACAATTGTACTGTCACCTAGACTCACTTTATTTATATTTTGCAAACATTCTTCTAAAATTGAAGGTCTCACAGCAACATTTTCATATTGACACGCATGAAAAGCCACCCACCAACGTAAGGAATCAATTCCTAATGCAGGAAGATTATATTTCTGAAAAATAAATGAGAGGACTGAGATAATTGTTAAGAATATAATTAAAGTTATACACCGTAAAAGACAGTACTGACGTGTGAAAGTAAAGAGCAGTATCTGCAGAAATGAGTTTTTGAGGTATTTGAAGAAACAGTGTATTGGATTCTAAAACAGCAATAAAGAAACGTTGGAATTTGACATTTTTTTTGTGCTTTATTTTTAGCGGATATCGAATATGCCTGTTGTACAATGAAGCTAAAGTACAATAGATGACACAAATGCCACAAAAAAAGGAGAATTTGCAGATACTGCCTTTTCCCTTTCCACGGCAGAGTAGTTGTATAAAAGACTGTTCAAGACAGGTTCAATAAATAAATGAATTATCAATACCTGTAAGCCACATAATATATCAGAAGGACTAATAACATTTCCTTCTGATTTTGACATTTTACGACCTTCAGCATCAGTAGTAAAACCATGCAGAAATAGTTTTCTATAAAAATATTGAACACAAAATTAGAAAAAAAAGGCATTTGTGACAAAAAATGAGATGCATTCTTTCAAAGTTCATTTATATGGTGTAAGTTTCTCAAAATATTCATAATGACGTTCAGCATACTGCAAGTACAGCCTATAAATGGTGCTAAATAACGATAGAATACTTCACGTAAGAAATGTATGCAAAAACAGTTGGCTGTTAATTGGTAAAGAGAATTTTTAAAACTAAGTTTAGAACTTTTTAGATTTAGGTAACTACATATTGATTGCTTTTTCAAAAAAGTAATAGCTTTAATCTCATAATTTTAAATAATAGTTTACAAGTATTTAATGTACTTAAGTAAACTGTGATAGTTTTAATAATTTTTCAAAATGTAATCAACATAAGCATAATCTATACACTAAGATAGAGCATAATTTCCAGAAGAATTTCATAAGCTAAAAAGTTTTAAAATAACTGAATTAAAATATAAGAATACACATAGTTTATATGCATATTGTATGAATTATTAACCATGCTGGTAAAGTGACAGAAATAAAACGTTTTTCTCAAAATATTACAATCAAACTGTAAAAGGGGAAATCAACTTTCAATGAATCTGATCCCAGTAGATGGCAGTACCATGCAGCGTAAGCTTGCCGATGTGAAATAACCAATCACGTGGTTTCAGCGGCCTATGGGATTTCAAGAATTTTCCCGCCTTCCAGGCTCCCCTATACAAACAGTATCATATTTCCTGCAGCATTTTTCTGCTTGCTGCTGCGTTTTCCCTGGAAGGATGATTCTCCGCTGGTGCACGCCTGATGTATGCTCATCTTCGACGTGGAAGATAAAGAAAAAATTAGATGATTTGTGTGGCTAATAAAGCCTGAATTAAATTAATATCGAAGCCATTTTTTAACCAAGATTAAAAACGATTCTCAAATAGTTAAAGGCGGCACGATGCACATAGATTGCCGCATGGAGAAAAACTGCAGCTAAGACTTCCCGATCTTCCATCTACAAGGCGAGCGTCATGCTAACTGACGAGGATGCCGCACTTGATAATGTGCTCTATGAAGCGATGATCTAATGTGCTCCAAAACTGTGCTCATTTGAACGATTGGATTTCGGAAATTAACTGATAATTTTCGCGTGTTGAACTTTCAAGTCAGAGACTGCTCATGGAACCGCCATTGACCTGAGAACATGGGGATGTAACTATTCGGATGTAAATTGTCTTCTATAATGAAAAGGGTGCACCCTCGATAATTTCAATGTATTTCATTAAATACACCTACATCTTTAACAATAAACAGATGCGGTAAGTGAACATTTGACTATTTTTCTTTCTATCTTGCATGCCTCTTCACAGCCACTAGGCCTACACCATCGATTCTCATGATTCAACGTGGTCTGGCATTTCCAATATGCCAGTATGGTATTTCTCACAACGCATATATCATATCGGTAATACGGTATATTATGCACGTAATAAATTCCACTATTTTCAACCATTAATTTGATAATTTATCATATCACACCATTTAACAGAAACATCATCAGTTAATTTGGAATGAACATAAACAAATTAAAAAAAGCCATTCAACCGATCAAATTTCTTTCTCCTCCTGATAAATATAGCCAATATTTTATTTCGTAAAAGGCAAATGATCACTCAATTTCATAAAACAGAAAATGTTCCGCATATACACATTTCATGCAGTTGAATTTGAAGAAACATTTTACGAGTAGCTTTAATAATGCATAAACTTACTTATAGGGAGGTTGTCTCTGAAATGCCACACTGGTTAAAAGAGAAGAATTAAACCAACCCCTAATTTGATCAATCCCTTCAATGCAAATATCAGACATGTGTGGTTCTAAAAAACAAAAAACAAAAAGATACAATGCTTAAAACCTTGCTTGAAATCCTTGTATTTTTGTCAATTTTAAAGATCAATTTCCAGAGTTCTTAAGGGGTCACAGTATATCTTTCAAACATTTTTTTAAAATTTGAGTAAATTTTATATTTTTTTGAAACCATAACATGCATACTTATTTTTTAATCAATAATTTATTTTCACAATTTAAAAATATTGCCTACTTTTTTTAAAAATTTAAAAAATTGAAGAAGTTTTCAATTTTTTAAAATCTCTAAGGTTTTTTTTTATTTTTGCACTAATTAATTTTTTTTTTTGCTAAAAGATCACTATAATCACCTCTAAAAATCTGTGCATTCATTTGCTTATGAGTTTATTAGAAAATTTTCTGCGATTAATTATGTAAAAACTCAAAGTTTTTTTTTTTTAAATTGGTTTTTAAAGGTTTAACATGCTCTAAACATTTGAGTAATTTATAAAATGCTTATCCAATGCACAGTTTTGTCAACTATGTTATCCCAATTGCAAAAAGCATTACTTTAAAGCTGTATCTTTAATAGAAAAAAATCCTTAGGGATTGTAATGACATGAGAACACAAAAATGCCATCATCGAGAAAAAGCAGTTTAAAGTTTTACTTTTGCATAAGAACACATTGCGAGCATGGCCTAAAACCACTCATAACTTTTTAAATATTTGAACTAAAGCAATGAAACTTTTTCCCTGTGTTCAGAATAGTTTTTAGTTTTGAAATAAGGAATAAAGAATTTTTTGATCATTTCATCATTTTTGAGGTAACCCCTTTAAGAAAGTATTTCAAACATTTACTACAAAGGTCAAAATATAGCGGGTTTTTCAAGGCATACCTGCCTACGTTGTCATAATATTTTTATAAATAATTTAACATTCAATCATAGTTGGTAATAAAAAAAAGGACTAACCTGGTAAAACATTTTTCCAGCTGATGCCACTATCAAACCAGATGTCTATTATATCGGAACTCTTCTTGTAAGTACTTTCTGAAAGATTACACTGTAATGAACGTATAAAGATGACATAAACTAGAGTATTAACATTAAAAAAATAGCAATAAAATAGAGTTTGTGTATGGAAAAAAATTAGAATAAAAACAAAAGCTTTAAAATTTGTTTACCTGTTCTTTCAATTGTTTAGGAAGAAGCTGATCAATATCTAGTTCCCACCAACAATGTATGCCATGTTTTATGATAAGATTGCACAGGTTTTCAGTCAGCGATCTAATATGAAGAAATTTTTCTAATAAATGATTTTGTTATCTTTCAACTAGAACACTGATTTACAAGGAAGCTATTTCTTTTTTTTTTTCTAATATGCAAGACAACAGTAACTCCTGGTGCATGTCTGTGTGAATTGAATTTCATTTAAGAATGTATCACACATAAAACACATAGCTTTGTTTCTGAAATTACCTCACATGCATTAACTTCTGACAGACAAACAAATGATTCATATATTCAGTAAGTTACTGCCCTATAGCCAGGACTAAGGCAGAAATACATGAAATAGACTGCCAGCTCAGTCATTCCAGTCGAGGACTGCAGTTTCGTGCCTATTAGCACTCATCAGCCAGGTTTAGGATGTAACTGAGCGGGAGGTGGAAAACCTCTGTATTTCTGCCTTAGCCCTGGCTATAGGGCGGTAAATTACTGAATATACCATGCCTTGCCTTCAATCTTCGGGTTGAACCGAACCATTGTTTCGGTCACTCGTCTGGTCAGTGCTAATTCTGTATTAGCTACCAGTTTGATTTGCACTCTTGGCTTCCTTAAGAGGTTTTTCACCTCCATCTCAGTCACTTCCTATGCCGGGCTGGTGAGTGCTAATAAGCATGAAACTGCAGTCCTCGGCTGGAATGACTGAGCTGGCAGGGTATTTCATGTAAATGATTCATACTTGTAATAATCAGAGAACCCTAAAAAGCATGCAGCTCAATATAACATTTTTTTTTTATTTATTGAGGCAAAGGCAAAAAAATCAACCAAATTGTGTGAAAACAAGAACTCCTCAATAATTATTAAGGTATTTATTGAGGCAGAGTTCGCAAATATTAGAAACTTATATACATTAAAAAAGAAAGTCATCTGCTCAATTTTTACCGATTTACTGAAATAAAAAAGGTCATAGAAAAAATCTTCACAATGGTGTTTTCTATAGATATGAGATTGTTCATTCCATTTCCAGAACTATTTTCCTTTTCAAAAATGATATCAGGTGCAAAGTATTTAACCCCAGAAATTGGAAGGCAGAAAATGTTCAAGGAGGGGGATTGTTTTTACATTTTACTCTTTGAAACTTAATTTCTAAAAACTTTCGAAGGAGTGTACTGAACCCCATAGTTTAACCTTCCTTATATAATCAAAGTTATCCTACAGCTGTGTTTCTTTCGAAAAAATTTCAAAGTGAGCCTTTGAACCTAGCCCTAATACCATCTAAGAGCGTCTAAAATTGAGATTTTGGAAAAAATCCTGTAGAAATAGACCTATCTCTTATTACTCTGTCCCCAGAGTAATAAGAGATAGGCTACGATTGTGTTTTCAAGACTTTAATTCCATGAGAATTCCGGGGAAGAGCTTCCATTCTCCTAACATCAACGAAGATTATGTAAAATTGCCGTTTTTGGAACTTAAATATCGAAAATATATCTGAAGAAGGTTCCTGTATCTCGCTCAAGGAGGGGGCGATCGCCTCCATCGCCCCTCCCTCGAATCCATCCTTGGAAGGCAGAAATAAACCAGAGGTAGTCCACTTTTTTTTTTTTTCAAGTTGACATTATGGCTACTTATGATTTTGATTTTCTTTACTCACAACTTTACTCACTCACAAAGGTTTGATTGTCACAGATGGAACATTATTGAGGTCAAGTCTTCAAAAAGACCATAAAAAGATTGATAATTGTTTCAAGTCTTTGTACATACTTGTCAATGACATAGAACACATATTTGAAGAAAATGGCATTGATATCCTAATGCACAAGTCAGGCATCTCAATAGAAAAATAACTCAAAAATACATCTTACTTTAACTAAGTTCAGTTTACTGAATTATTGAAACTGATAAATTATATCTGAACTAATTGGTAAAAAGGGAATTACTACAAACTGAAGCCGAATATTAATCAATGCTACTTTTTATTTCAGCAGAATAGTACATTGCATTACTTAAAATACACCAGCTCAGTTATTCCATCCGAGGACTGTAGTTTCGTGCTTTTTAGCACTCAACAGCCCGGAATAGGAATCACATGAGCTGGAGGCGAAAAACCTCATAAGAGAACCAAGAGAGCCAAATAAACTGGTCGTTAAACAAACTGATCACTCATCTGGTGTGCAAATTCTACATTAGCTACCAGTGTTTGGCTCTTGGCTCCCTTAAGAGGTTTTTCACCCCCAGCTCATGTGATTCCTATTCGGGGCTGATGAGTGCTAAAAACCACGAAACTGCAGTCCTCGGATGGAATAACTGAGCTGGTGGTGTATTTTAAGTATTTCTGCCTTTGCCCTGGCTTAGGATGGTCTCTTACTTCAAAGTACATTGCATTGTTTCATTTTTTCAACTCACACTTAAGTAGCAATAAATCAACTTCCATTCTGTTAAAAAAATTTTCACTTTGCACCAGCCCCCTTCCTCTAGTTTAGGAGCCAAATTTTCGCACATAGGTAAACACATTTCAGTAAGGAATAAATATCATAACTTTCACCTATTAACAATAGTTCCGTTTTTCTCATCATAAAATGCTGGTATGGGCACGCCCCATGCTCTTTGTCTCGATATGCACCACTGAGGAGATGATTCCAACTGATTAAAAAATCTCTCTTTCAAATGATGAGGATAAATGTCAACTTTTTCTAAACATATCTAGAAAAAAAAAAGCAAATTTTAATTTCTATTATCAACATTTTCTTTTTACAAATGAAATGATATTTTTAACTGCAAACTGCACCATTATTTTGATCGTGACACTACCTAAAAAAAATATCATTAAGACTTTAGTTATATACCATTTTCTTTTTGTAAGAGATAATAAACACAACAAAAAATTGATTTTGTATTTAATATTGAAAATTCATATAGACCTGGGAATACAAAGAGCACAACACTTGTAAATGACTTATATTTAAAACATGTGCAGTTTCAATCTGCTGAATTTACCACATTTTTGCAGTGCCAACTTGAGATAAATTTCCCAAGATAGAGATTTTGATTAATTCAGATCAGTGAGATGAAAATTTTTCAAAAATGAAAAAAATTCTGATTGGGAAAATTTTAAAAGCTGCGTCTTTGTGAATGTGTACAAAATTTTGTTTTATACTCTGATCAAAATTGCTGGTTTTGATACACCATAATTTAAGCAGTTTCGTAGGAGTATTTTGTTTAGCTAAACAGTTTTATGAATCTAATCAATTGACCCCCCCTCCCCACACAAGGAATTTCTCAATAAGAAAGCTAAAAAATCCCTTTTTTTTTTTGCAATAAATATCAAGCAAACAGAAAAAAAAAAACCCTTAAAATCGATAATCTAAAAACATAATAGTTTAAAAAGTGTACTATTATTATCTGTCTTTTCAATACAATATTATTTACAAGATAGTAGCAGATTAACTATGTGGAAAATGTCACAATTGCACAAGGCTTCCATGAAAATAGGCGCTTTGAAAGATATTCAAAAATGAATATGGTAAATATTTTATGTAGTTTAGTGATAGACAAATTGGCACTCAAAAGAACATAGTGATGGGCCCCAAACTTGTAAATCCGTCAGTTTACAGAATTTTTTTTTTTCACATGTAAAGACAACATTTTTGCAACCCTTTTTTTTTCTGCAGCATTTTACACCCACTAGTTTTTTTCGGCAAATTGACCTTATGAAAATTGTCCCTTATTTACAATCCATTTAATGTTCTGGTGATTATTTTTCCATTTAATCAAAAGTAATATTTAAGCTTGATCCTTTTTCAAGAAAAAAAAAAACATTTTTATAAAATATTTCAATCCCTGGGTGACAAAACTAAAAGAGAAAAGAATGTGATTGCACAAAAAACATGCAAATTTTCTTTAAATTTTCAATGTCATATACTGGTATCTGCTGCCACTACAGCTTTCCTGTAAGTAGGATTTTGAACACATGCTCCTAGTTTTACAATAAAGCCTATTAAGGTCCTGGAACTTTTCTCAGGGCCTCTAAAGTGAATAAGTAAACAACAAATAGAGGAGAACATGTTTTTGGTTCCTTTTACCAAATTTTATTTTTTCCCCCTTTAGAAATTAAAGAGTAACATACCTGTAAGTAAATATTAACTTTTTTTGGAAAGAACAAATGTTCAACTGTGCTAAAAAAATTAAAAAAAAATATGTTGCAAGAAAATATTGTAAAATTTAACTTGGTAAAAATCTACTTAGTTTCTTCGAATATAATCCCACTGATTGCAAATCTTCCAAATAGGCAATAAAATCTTAGAAAAGCTTTCATAAATGCTGTAAATTCATGTATTTTAAAAAGGAGGGATTACTAGGAAGGCTAAATATAATTGCAGTTGAACCTCATTCTCATATAATAATAGCCGATGATAAAGTAACTTGCCTGTTTCAACAATGAAACTCGCGCCACAGCATGATAATTTGATAATATGTTTTGGTAATGTTTCAACATGCAGGGAAATGCTTTATCATGACAAGGCTGAACTCGATTCGGTCACTTGACTGTTTTGCTGGTAAGACTGTCATTTTAGGAGAATAAGGAAAAGTAAAAATGGTTAACAATGACTGCTATATGCTGGAGTTAATGTTTAATCCACTGGAGCTAGGATTAAACTACCAAATTTAACTTAAACTACCAAAATATCACCAAATAGGCAATTGCTGCATTCAAATGTATACAGAAGCAAATTTTTACCCGTCATAGCATGACGGCGACTTTCTAGTTAATGAGAAATTTGCAAGACACCACAACAATTGTTTAATGTCACCCTGATTTCATTTTATCCTGTAAATTATTAAATACAGGGAACTAAACAAGTATGTAATGTTTCGCAATGTTTCACATTAAGCAATTTCACTTAACGAGGTTCAAGTGCATTTTTATACATAAGTATACCTTGGCTTGCTCTTTAATTTGTTGCACATCAACAAACCATTGATTGCTACTTCTTATAATAACTGGTGTTTTACTCCTCCAATCATATGGATAACTGTGAGTGAAATCTTCTTTGAGAATAATATCTTGCTTTAAAGATTCAATAATGGTTTGAGATCCTGATTCTAAGACAAACTTTCCTTTTAAAATTTCACCAGCATCACAGGTGAAACAGCCATTTTCATCTACTAGGCATATCTAAAAGAATGAAAACAAAATTTGTTTATTTATGTATTTATGTTTTTCTAATACTAGTCATTAAAATGTAATACGCTAGACTCCAGACTATCCGGACTAATGTGGCGGATTGGCAGTCCAGATAACAAAAAATCCAGATAGGACGGAGTTCCATCTTCTAACTCCATTAACTACTTAATTCAAAACACATGCAATTACATATTTTAGATAAAAAACAAAAGCAGAAACAGTACTTACTGTTTTATTTAATAATAAAGTGACCACGAGACAGCTTCTAACTAATGTGCCACCTCTGTTATTGGGGGATCAGAATGCATGGAGATTGCAGGCAGGGGGTAGAAAATGAAAAAAAAATTTAGTATTCTTCATTTTTCCCATGCCCTTTCACGACCAGATTTACAAATGACTGATTTCAAACATTCTTTACTAAGCCAGATAGTACAGAGTCTGGATAGTCGCGGGCCGGATAATCGGGATTCTACTTTACTATTAAATTTTCACACACTTAATGTTATTTAAGCAAACAAATAACAACTATAACCATACCAAATATATAAGTGTTATTGCCATTTATTAAAATTTCATATGCATGCATTTCATGCACTGAATAAAAAGATCCTCTAAATTAAAGCTATTTGTTGAAGTAAAGTTAAAAAATAATCATATATATTTTTTTAAATACAAACAAAATATGTTTTATGTTTTAATGACTAAATTTTTTAGTATTTTATATGCTTGCAGGTTTAACAAAGAAACAAATTCAAAAATTTCCTCAAACTATTAAAATGAGAATTATCAAATATGAAAAATGTACAGACTTAATGAGTAATTTAACAATATACAGTTCATACTTCAGCATGAACATGAATATCTGCTTCTTGAAATGATTATGATCTTTTTTATTACTTTCTTCTATATCTAATATATAGAAGAAAGTATTGGATTCGTGCAAATTTTCGAATTTCGAATTTTGACGGATTCGAACGTTTTGAGGTGTGCTGAGTCCATTTCGACCATTTTTGGAAAATGTCTGTCTGTCTGTGTGTGTGTATGTATGTGTGTGTATGTATGTGTGTGTGTATGTGTGTGTGTCACGTCTGTGTGTGACCAGTTTTTTGTGGCCGCTCTACAGCAAAAACTACCGCATGAAATCGAACGAAATTTGGTACACATATGTGCCCCTATGTGAACTTGTGCCCATTGGTTTTTGGCGCGAATTCCTCCAAGGGGGGTGGAGCAATGGGACGTTCTTTGAGTTACGCGTGCTTGCTATTCCTCAGGAAGTAACTGGCGGAATCAGACAAAATTTGGTCCATATGTTGCCATTAACAGGAACAGGTGCTGATTCAATTTTGGTGTCAATAACTCAAACGGGGGTTGAGCTATAGAACATTTTTTGTCGTCAATTGTGACTGCTGTATCTGAAGAAATAATGAACAGAATGAAAGAAAAATTTATCGGCAAGTAGTCCTTAGTGGGTATAAGAGCTGATTTTATTTTGGTGTCAACAGCTAAAAAGGGGGTAGCGCAATCGCCCGTTCTTTTTTTCCATTTTGAGTGCCCTATCTCAAGAAGTAATGCTACGTTCTGGTTGAAATTTGGAATATATGTGAATCCATACGTAAACAGGCTTTGGTTCAATTTTGACGCCAATCGCTCCAAGAGGTGTTGATTTTTTTTTTTTTTTTGAATAAAAATAGCTTTATTAATGCAACAATAAGAAAGATAAATCGTAATAGATTGTCGTCTGCGTATTTCTCGTGATTTTAATTGAATGGAAATGATCGGAAATATTATCTCAATGATTTAAAATTTTTAACTGTTGCCATCTTATGTTTGTTAACAAATAAAATATATGTAATTAATTCAAGCAAGGCTTTTAAAATAACTTTCAATTTTCGCTCTTTGCTTTGCTTTTGCAATAATTCAGACATTGGGATGGTAGTCAAGTTTTTGCATGTGTCATTTTGTTTTTGTTGGGAACATTGCTTCCTCATCAAGCTTGGGGAGGGATCAGAAAAAAAAAAGAAAAATATAGAAGAAAGTTTCGTGATGGCCACAACATACTAGTTTTTTTAAGTTGAAATGGTAGAAATTGTCATTATTTCAATAAAATTACTTTTCACAATGTCCTTTTTTTTAGTATTTTGGTATGCAAATTTCAAAAATGACAAATTATCAAAAAATGCAAAATGAAAAATTTCTATTGGAAACAGTACTTATTTTTAATTCACATTCAATTTCTCAGAGACCCCCCCCCCCCATGATTTAATATTATTTTCTTTGTATCACGGATTTTTTTGAGACTTTTTTTAAAAGTTTTTTAAATTTATGTTACTTTAAAAAAATGTCTTCAATTGCTCATATGGGCACCTATAGGGGGAATGTGAACCAGCCTTGAGCACTTATGAACAAGGAAAATACAGCCATCACAATATTTCAAAGAAAAACTCTTTAATATGAAGCATATATGCACATACCAAATCCATAGAAAGGTTTGTAACCTATGTGTCAATTTAAATTGTACAGTAAATAATGTATCAAGAACAGGGCCGACGAGAGGTCATGTCAGTCTAGTCAAAAACTAAGATCCTGGCTCAAAATCAGAGTAGTGTAAATGTTTATGGTGAGAGGGTGGCCTGGCGACCAAACTAACAGGAGGCATGTCTTGGCTCTTGGCAGCCCTAGTGAAGAAGAAAATATTGTTTCTGCAAATATCTAACTGTGCTCAATGCTAGATTTCAAGGTTTGGTAGCATGTTCTAATCGACAAGAAAACAAGTTTCAAGACTGTATAGTACAATGAACATTTTCTTATTTAAAGAATATTCTTTATTATATATTGTTTTTAAGTTTCACACATACTATGATAATGTATTTGAAATGATTTTAAACTTACATATTTAACTCCATTAAAATATTTTGTGTATTTTTGATTCCTGTTACTGTTTGTAACGCTAAATTGTTGATGAATAATTTTGTAAAAAAGTAAATAAACATTTTTTTTTATTTACACAGCATTTCTGTGGAACGTAACCCCCTCGTAAAACGAGAGTCTACTGTATAGGCTAACAATGACAATGGCAGTTTATTGCAAAATTGAGTAGCGGTAGCTAATTCTGTACCAGAAATGCTCAAAAGAAAGGCCCTGTAGTTTGAACTACTAACCTGAGTGCTGCAGTTCATGGTACTTTGCGTAGCTTGTCTCCCAGAGCTTATTTCCATGAAAAATGAATTTTCGAATTTTTGTAACTGAAGTGGTTTTTGATCTCACAGATTCAAAGGTTTACACGTTCCTTTTTTAAAACTCAAAACATCTTACACTATGTGGAATATTACTAGACGGTCGGGAGCCTTCTTTGATTCATAGAGTATTGCTACAGCGGCTTTTCTTAATTATTTTTATATGTTTGTATTTTTCCTTATTCCAGTGGGTTTTCTGTATGCTGTAGTTGTCTTACAATCTTGCCATTAGAAAAAAATATATACATTTCAGGGCCAGAAAAATCTTTCAAATTTTACATGTCCTGCCGGGCAAGTTTGTCTGAAAGACGCATGGCCAGTTTTCCTTATTGTACATCAATAAAAGCATTTGAATTTGTCGTACAGCATTTATCAGACAAATTATTTTTACGTAAATCATAAAAAAAATAGTTTGAATAATTAGTACATAATAAGCCATCGTTCAATTCAACAAAATTTAAATTATATAACGGGAAGGATCGCTTCCATGCAAACTGGAAACAGCAAACCATCTTAGCAGTAAGGCTTGAAATAAATTTTGAACTCCAAGTAAGGATACAGTAATTTTTCAATAAAATACGAAATATTAAAGTTTTAGGAACAAATATTTGATCAAAAAATTACATGCCTGGCCGGGCGTGTAAGGGTATAAGACTAATGCCTGACCGAAATTTTTGCATGCCCGGGCATGTCGGGCAGTATAATTTTTGAGCCCTGGATACATTTCATTCTCTTAAATTCAAAAGACCATTTTTAGTGTGTTCAGTAGTTTGTTTACGTATTTGGCTCAATTTATAGGTTATTTTGTTTAATTCGTTCTTTTACCAATTTGAACGACCTGAATCTCCTAATGGTCAGATTAATGAGGTCCTACTGGAGTATGTATATTTAAATTATGATTTTATTTTAGTGATACAAATTTTGCAGTATGAATTACAATTAAATAAGATTACAAACAAATAATGCATAAAATAATCTTACATCAAGAGGCATATTAATTTTCTTTACAGCAGTATAATCTTCAAATCCATGGTTGGGAGCACAATGTACTAGACCAGTTCCCTTCATCATAGTAACATGATCTCCAGGAATTACTGGACATTCTCTGGTCTTGCAAAGAGGATGGTAATATGTAATGTCTTGCAATAAAGAACCTAAATAGCACAAATATTAACTTAACTTAAAATAACATATAAGAGATGCTCTTTAGAAAATATTGTAGTTATTCTTCTTTGTTTTTTCTTACAATTTATTGTTATTTTCCATTCTGTATTTTAGTTAGAGAATTCTTAAAGATCTAAATTATTTTTTCTAATGCATGAGAAAATGAATTTACTACAACAATTTAAAGTTTTGATAACATATCATTTATGTAAATTATATCTTATGCCAGGGGTCTGGCCAGAGGAAATTTGGGTCGGTTAACGGACCCTTTACAAAAATATGTTCTACCAAAACAGAGTTTTCAGAAAATTCCGATCAACCAAAACGGACATTTCACAAAAATATGATCAACCAAAACGGACCTTTCACAAAATTCCGATCAACCAAAACAGACACTTCACAAAATTATGATAAAGCAAAACGGATCTTTCACAAATTGTTTCTTGAAAGAGCAAATCTGAACTCAAAATAATGCATATTTATGTGTTTAAACTGATAATTTTTGGAACTTTTTTAAACTTAAATTAGAGGGATTAGCCCCCCCCCCCAAAAAAAAACTGCTAATTTTGCAAAAAAAAAAAAAAAAAAAAAAAAGAAAGAAAGAAAGAAAATTGGCACTCTTGTAATATACCTGCAAATGATAAATAACTAATACTGCCAAAATATAATGCTTGTTGTTTCTTCAAAAGAAATTAACAGCTGAAAGTCAGTTTTGTTATTTTGCTTGTTTGTTTCATTGTAGCTGTTTTGCAGAGGCATTGTTATTGTTGTAATAAACTTCTCTGAAAAAGCAGCAGCATAAGCCCTTTTCTCCCCGCTCATGCTTTAAACAGCAATAATTTAAAAAATAATACAATCAGCGAAATGAACTTAGAACTGCAAACGGATAGTAGGGGTGGGGGAAAATATGATCGCATCAGATAGGGTTACTAGCTTTAAATCTTTAAAATTATCGCCACTTAGCGTCTGGCCTTAAACCTTTATAGTGACTTGATTAGAAAATACTTCCATCATTTTACCAGCGTTGCAATATTTACGTTTTTATGGTGCGATATTTGAACCTTATTTTGAGAGAAAATTGTATATGGGTTTTGAGGTGTTCTTCAAAAGATGGATAAAATACCTTCCAAGTTGAAAGAAATTCTGATTATTTCTTTCCTGTTTAAAAAATTCACAATAAACACTAAAATTTTGGCCTTCTAAACTGATTTCCCTTTTTAACACACCCTTTTCTCAGCTTATTTTGTTCTTGTATTCAGAGGTTACAATTATACTTTTCCCTTACAAAATCGTGTTCTTTTCATATTTTTCTATTCCATCAACAAATTTTATTAATTGATTCCGAATCAATGTATGAAAACTTAGTATTTTACTTAACATGCACATAAAAATGGATAAAAACATTTTTTTTAAAAACAGTTGATTAAAAAAAAAAGAGATTTTTAAGCATTACTATTATAATAAGCAGAAAATTTTAAATCATACACTTTATATTTTTTGTACTCATACATTACTTTTTGTGTTGATATATTTGAACTCATAATATTTTCTCCTGTTTTTAATACATATTAACATTTATTACTAATTTTGATAGAAGAAATGAATATAATTTAGCTATATGTACTTCTAACATTGTACATTCAAATAACGAAAAAACTGTATAAGTTTACAATTTGATTAACTTTTTATATTTATTTTTTTAACTGACCTTCAAATGTCTGTAAAATTGACAGATCCATTTTTAGGCTGGCAGATAAATTTTCAATGAGGTCAGATGCAACTAAATAAAACTCATTTCTGTCTTTGTAAAAAACAATGCTGTACCTAAAATATTACTGCAATTTAAAACATGAAACTTTACTTATATGGAAATAAATTACAATCATCAACCAAAGAATTTTATGGCATTTAATCAATAACTTATAAAAGTAAATATAACACTACATTTACAACTTTAGTTAATAAATCTATGTAAATAAAACAGAGAATATATATGTATATATGTGTGAATGTATGTTCCCTTTACATATCCAATTTACGTCGGATTTCAACCAAATTTGGCCAGGGATGTGCTTGGACTCCCGAGAAGGAACGTAGGGAGGGGGGGGGGGTTTCAAACTCCAAAAAAGAACCGAACTGCTCGAATTTTAATTATAGGACCAGAAAATGGTGTTTTTCTATAATATGAGGGCGTAAAAATGATCTCAAAAATTAGAATAATATATCCATAGAAACCAATGGTTTTTCTGCACCAGATAAACTTTGTTCCAATGTTTCAAGATAATTAGAATGTGAATTATAACTGTTTTTAACTAATTTTATGTAGGTAAGTCTTAGAACTAGACTTACTAGAAATCCATTGTTGAACAATGCTTTTATTTAAATTTGTACCGTGAAGAAAATCTTTGAGAAGAAAAATCAGTTGCCATTTTTTCTCGCATAAGAACAAATAAAATTCTAGCTTCTGTTTTGAGGATTTTCCTGTAATCGAAAGATTAAAAAAATTTCCTTTTTGATTATTTTTTCAAAATATGCTGGGACATTTTACAGATATTTATGTTCCAGCTTGATTGTTGAACACGCATCACTTGACACAACTTTTATTTTCCAGGTAGATCGTGCAGCAAAGTCGGGCAATTCAGCTAGTGAAACAATATAATAGAAGCATAGCTCAAAGGACAGCATTGCAATGTTGCCAACATAGAAAGATGAAAATTAGGGAGACTCTTTATGAATAAATTAAAATACGAAAATTTTACTGTGATTGGGATACTTAAAACATAAGTAAGGATTGATTAAATTAAACCTGAAAACGACCCAAAATTCGAAGTTCGGAAATCCGACATGTCCTGAAATTCAGATATTGAGCTTAACTTTTACTTCTTTGAAACTCAAAAAAAAAAAAAAAACTACAACATTTTGGTTTGAAAAATAAAATATTTTAAAAGAGGAAGTTTTTTTTCTTTTGCATGTGACAATAAACATTTTTTGCACCAGGTAAAGATTTGGGGAATTCAGAGAAAAATCTACAATGTTTTCGCAGTTTTGAAAAATAAAAATTTTAAAAAGAAGAAAAATAAAGTAAGTATGTTTAAAAAGTGATCCACACGACAACTTTCATAATAGTATATGTAAAGGTTTCGTTTTTGAGAGTGCAATAGTTTCATTGTAAGGATTTTTCTCGAAATTCTAAACACTGAAAAATCACTTTTTGAGGGGTATTTTGTAGTTATGATTAAAATGGCATCGGGGAAAATCAAGGCTTTATGTAATGCTGCATTTAACTGGTTTAAATTCAAGTACTACAGCACATGCAAATATTTATAATGTTATGTTTATTGGTTGAATTTTGAAGTCTAAATTAATCACCTAGCAAATCTTGATGCGATATCCCATTAAACATGTAGCTCTGGGATTGCTCAACTGCAGGTTGGTTAACAGTATACAGTTCAAGTTTGAAAAATCTTCGTAATTATGAAATGTTGATTACGTCCCACTAAACTATTGATTACATTCATAAAATACACCGCCAGCTCAGTCAATTCCATCCGAGGACTGCAGTTTTTTGCTTTTTAGCACTCATCAGCCTGGAATAGGAAGTTACTCGGCTGGAGGCAGAAAACCTCTTAAAGGATCCAAGAGCGCCAAACAAAATGGTAACTAATGTAGAATTAGCACACCAGACAAGTGACTGCAGCAATGGTGCAGTTTAACTCTGTTTGGCTCTCTTGGCTCCTTTATGCGGTTTTCTGCCTCCAGCTCAGTTCCTTCCTGTTCCAGGCTGAGAGTGCTAAAAAGCACAAAACTGCAGTCCTCAGATCGAATGACTGAGCTGGCAGTGTATTTTATGTATTTCTGCCTTAGCCTTCGCTTAGGGCGGTAACAAACTGCAAAATATTGATTATATTGTTTACACTAGCATGCACAAGTTACCTAAATTAGCTCGGTACCAGTACTGTAAGAAAGAGCATTTCATTCAAACTTTAAATTAATTTTTATTTTATTTAATTCATGTATTTATTTCTATTACTTAAAAAAAAAATTTTAATGTGATACTAATGTTGCGGGTGAGTGGTATTACTTCAGAAAATGTTAACTATTTCCATATTGATTTAAAAGCAATAACTGCTAAAAAATAGTGAAACTTTTCTGAAGAGATAGATTTTTTTTTTAAATTCTTTTTCAGGAAAATAGAATTATAATTTCTGACAATATATAACTGCTAAAAATGCTGAAAACTCAGAGATTTTGTTGCACATTACATCCAAAAACATTAAGAAATAAAAACTATCAAGAATGCACAGTTAGAGGGAGATAAAAGAACAAATAAATCAATAATATTCTTTTAAAAAATTCTTAAAAAATAATATGATCGAAATATTGAAATAAAATACAAATAAATTACTTTTTATCAGCAGAATAACATACAGCTTGATTAGCTGGTAAGGTCCATGGTGTAGTTGTCCAGATCATTAAATTTAAGTTCTCTGTCCCTATTTGGCAAAAAATGCATGTCTATAATTAGATTACTTTATGAGAACACACATATATACTGAGAGGACTAACTTAATAATATTAACTGATTGATTTGAAGTATCATATAAAGTGATTCAAACTGAGGGAAACATGATTTCTAATAAAAATAAGTTACGGCTTCCTATCATTATTTTGGTATTTAAAAAAAAATTACTGGAAAGAGAAGTAGTTGAGAACTCTGTATTTAAAAAAGGTATGCATAATTTAGGTCTTTGATACTGGCATACTAAAAAGTAAATAAGTTACAAAGACATTTTGTCATCCATGTTATCAACATTTCTGGAAATTTGAGTTTCGAAACAGCTGAAGACTCTAGATATAATAAGTACTAGAAACACAATTCTAAACCTCAATATCAAGCTGCAAATAAAGCCAAATTTTAGTATAATATAGTATAATATTATAAAGCCAATGTTTCTTAGATGTTTTGGAAATATTCTTTCATATGAATTTTTAATTAGCGAGAAAGCAGCCCCTATGCTCTTGCATATTGAAACCGATTAATTTGTATCTCATTTTTTCATATAAAAACAGATTCAGACAGATTCTTGAATTCAAAATTGATAAATCCAAGACCACATTTTTTTTTCAACAAAATATACATTCTATTTTGGCTTCATTTCGCACTTTAAATTGAAAATTCCATTTCAACCAATGAAAAAATTTCTTAGTCCCCTGAATTGTGTAACAGCAAGAATCTGTTGCATATTCTATAATAGTGCATGTTGGTGTGGTGCTGATCAAATGTTCCTTAACTACTAGCCTTGGGAAAAAGCTCTTTTTAATCTAAAATTAGATTACATAAATTTCAGAAATGAAAAGAAAAATGTAAATTTCATTGAAACAGTTAGCTTTTATTGAAAATATATCATAGAACATAAATAGATATTATTTTCGAAATTCATTATTAATTAAGTCAAGAACTAGTATTATATTCTAATTAACATAACAGAGAAGATTAGTTGTGTGCAAGGCATGGGTGCCTACATGCAAAATTTTAAGAGGGGGATGGACACTCAGCCACTTTCCCCATGGTTTCGCAGGATATTTACTCCATGGAAACTGATTTTGGTATAGATAAGGTCATTAAAATTTGACATTTTAAAAAACTTATTCATGAATGGCTGGAAAAGAAATATTTTTACATTTTTGCGAAGAAAAAAGTACTAAAAGCAAGAAAGCTCTAATTTCAGTGTTGGGGGGGGGGGGGGGATTGAGCCCCCACTTGGCACTTAGTATGGGCGCCCATGATGGGGGAGGGGGCAAGTGGAGGCTCAAGCCCTCACTTGCCCCCCTCCTCAAGGCCTTGAGTCTTCCGATTTGGGGCTCAACGCCCCATATCATCAAGCATATGGGCCCCCATGGTGCAAGCATGTTTTCAAATAACCAAGTCATACCAGTGTCTATGTTATGGCGTGAGCAAAGAAAATACAAAATTTAAAATTTAACATACCTAATTTTGGTTTTATTGCATCTGGACACTTTCCAATAAGAAATTTCACATATATTGATGGGCTGAAAAATTTCATGCAAAAATAATTTATGGCATTTTTAATGCTTTTTCCATAAAGATAAAACAATATTTTAAATACAAAACTGAATAACTTATAGTTTAATCAATTCTGAATATCAAATATGCTGGAGAGCAGTTGCAAAAAGATGAATCTACAATTTATTGAAGATAAATATTTATTGAACAGAAAAAAAAAAATCAAATGAAATAAATTTCATGATACATTTTATTAGTTGTTAGTTCAGTGCATAAAATTCTTGTAAAAATCTTCTTTACAGACACTTCTTGCACTAGTGTATACAATCAGTGAATCAACAAAAAATGTTTCTCATTAATATTTGCCCTATAATTTAAAAATATATGTTTCTTTTTTTTTCTTCCTCTTATTTTTTTAAGTTGAAATTCTCACATTATATTAGAAATAAAAAATGCATTTTAGAGTATATTACATACCTTATGTGTGCCTGATTATATTCTAATTCTGCTTCAGCTAAAGAAGTTCTGAAATGAGGTTATAAAATAGGAAAATTTATCTTAGATACTGAAGAAATGAACAATATAAACTTAGTAAACGAATATAATTTAGAAAATAAAAACTAATCAAAGACATTTTCTACTCTAAGCTGACCTGTTAAATGGAGACCAGTACACAGGCTTATAATCTTGAAAAATTATCCCCTAAAAGAGAGAAACAAAACATAAAGAAAGAGAAAAATTTTATAAAATAATTAAATAATAATTATGCACGAGAAAATCACCATTAGAACACCGTCAATGTATGATGGGTGAAAATTGCTTCTTTATTAGAAAGATTTAACGTAAAATTTGACTTGCTCAAATACATATGTATGAGAAAGAAATATCAGTGGCGAATTTACTACGGGGGCGGTGGGGGCGACTGTCCCCTCCATGACCGTCATTTTCTAAAACCAATATAATATAGAATTGAAGGAACCACTAGCAATTGATACTAACTAATTTCAAACAAATACATTCCACAAATTTATTTTAAATTAAGTTTCAACAGTTAGTGTAGTCGAGGTTGGACAGGGTTACCCATTTTTTAATTTGAACCTAAGCTCCTCCCTCCCCCCTTTTTAGAACATTAATAATTTTTATATTTCTATATGAGACTTCCAACCTTTTTCTTCCATAGACTATGCTATACTGTATGACAATACATTGCTATGACTTAGAACAGTGGTTTCCAACCTTAGGGGTGACAACCCCCTTGAACTTCAAGGAGCGATAAGTTGTTGAGGGGCGATAGGGGGGAGATTAGTATTTAAAAGACAGGAAAAGGGGGAGGGACAATTGACTCCTTTCCCCCTTCATGAGTTTTGGGGAAGGGGACGGCTTTTACGGTTTTCAACCACCACGAATAGATTGTAAATCCACCCCTGGAAAGAAATATCCAGTTAATTTGACTTGTTATCTTATTAACTTAATAATAATTAGCTTTGATTTTGTATTTAATAAGAACAGTTTAAGTTGACTATATACAAAATGCTCAGCAGAATAAAAAATGTGTCTTGTTTTCCTGTAATGCCTTGAGCGGAAAACAGACCACTATGTTATCTTTAATTAATGTCTGACCAGAAAAAAAAAAAATGCTTATTGAATCTAGTTTTGCCTTGTCAAAACAAAGCACTTCTCTGCTTCTTAAACATTGCCAAGAAATATTATCTTATCTTTACTAATAATAAAGCTGAAAGTCTCTCTGTCCGGATCTCTCTGTCCGGATCTCTCTATCCGGATCTATCTCTGTATGTCAGGATCTCTGTGACGTGCATAGTGCCTAGAACGTTCGGTCGATTTTCACGAAATTTGGCATAGAATTAGTGTATAACATGGGGGTGTGCACTTCAAAGCGATTTTTCAAAAATTTGATTTTGTTCTTTTTCTATTCCAATTTTAAGCTCATTTTTCATATAAATTAGATAATATGGGGAAGAATTTGTTTATCTCTCTTCCTCTTTATCTTTATCTTTATTATATACTAATAATTATAAATAAAATTACTGAATTTCAAGTGATACAACAATGAAATAATGCTGCCTTGCATGCTATTGCGCGAGTTTCATTGTTGGTGATGTCAGAGTGTTACTCAATCAGTGATTTAAGCTATTATATGTCTGAGGATTTCTTAAAAAAAGCAATAACAATTTCAATACAATGCATAATTATTTTCACAGCTCATTTTGATATTCAGTCACCTACTTTTTTTCTCCTCATTAAAATTTTGCTTGCACATAAAATGTCAATGTATGACCAAATTTTAAACCCTTAATTTTCCAAGTTAGTGCTATCAAAGAAAAAGGCTTGTTACAATTAGAACGCGGACTTTGAATTAAAGAAAAAGAAAAAGCATACTTGACTCTGAAGCATTCAAGTATAAGTATCTTTCTACCCATAAAATGCATAATATGTTATGCAATAATGCATAAAATATTAATGCAGTAAATGTAATAAATACTGGGAGCCTTTATTTCACTCAGTAGCAAGAAAGTCAACAATCATTTTTAATTACATTATTATAACTTACTTATATTACAGTTTGTTTTTTCAAGTAAAAAAGTAAATTGAAATAAAGAAGACAAAGAGAGAAGAAAAAAAAAAGGAGTATTTAACCATATAATCATATGATTTGCAGAATAACTTACTTGATCATAAAAATTTTGAAACATTTTTAATTGCTGCACAATATAATCTGGGTGACATGTAATGTATGGGTTTTTCCAGTCTGCTAAAATGCCCCATTCTAAGAATGACATTAACTGCTTTTTCTTAGCTTTTTGGGAAAATTCATAGGCTAAAATGCAATCAAAAAATGCTTGTTATTTTCATAAATTTAAATTAAAAACATAAAGAATATTTATATAACATTATAATAAAAATAAGAGTATTATATGTCTAATAATTCATTGAACAATAAACAGTAAATAAATAAAAATAAAAACAATTTCCAAAAAGTGTGCACAGCAAAGCAAATTTTTATACCATATCAGAGTACGCAGTAAATATATTTATATATATATAAATACAGTGAAATTTCGGTAACTCGACATGCGGATAACTCAATTACCCCGGTAACTCCACATTAATTTTTTCTCATGGTCGGCCCAGCACTAATTTTAATGGGTGAAAACCTCTCTAACTTGACACTCATTTGTACGAACCTCTATAAGTTGACATCCAATTGCTATTTAAGTCCAATTTTTGCTACCAACTTTCTTTCATATAGACCATTTCTTGGAATTTTATGCAGTGTTTCTTGGTCAGTCAAAATTCTTTCTCGAAAGCTCTTTTAGAGAATTCCCTCTTTTATCCAGGGGAGTCCCCAACACACTCTGTGCTGTTAGTACAATTCTAAAAGGCTAGGAAGGGCCCAAGGGGTAAATGAACCTAGAGTAAATGAACCTAGGGGAGTTCTCTTGAGAAAGAAGGCACCATTACATGTTTCTCAAACAAGTGTGAGCAGGACTTTTTATCTTTAACAGGCCTGACTGACTAACAAAAAAAGCTTTTATCTCTTTTTAAAAATTCAGGATTTATTTCAGAAGAGGTATTCAAATAATATTAGTGATTTTATTATGTACTTTTCTGAAAAAAGAGAATGAAAAGAAAATAAAGTGCATGTATACAGGAATGAATTTTTTTAATGTAAATGTTAAGCATTATTAAGTTCAAGGCCGGATTTGGAAGTGTGGAGGCCCCGGGGCAACGAAGGAGTGGAGGCCCCTAATCAGGGTTCGAAAAGATCATCACATTTTCGAAAATATCCGATACTTTGATATATATCCGAATATTTTGATATATATGAATATATCCGATATTTTTGCCCCATGAAAGTTAGGAATTTTATTGTAATGTAAAAATTTTATTGTGGGAGTCCCCTTTGTTGTAGAGGCCCCAGGGCAGTAGCCCCGCCTGTCCTCTCCTAAATCCGGACCTGATTAAGTTTGTACTCTCTAGAAACTCTCTTGAAATTATGGAACCTCAGTAAGTTGACATCCGCTTAAGTTGACATGTTTTTATGTTACCTTGGTCGTGTCAAGTTATCGAGGTTCCAATGTATATACACAATTAAACTTATCTATCTCAAAATTTATAGAATCCTAGAAGAAAAAATTTTCAATGATGATTTAATTTTATTTATTTCTTGTTTAAATCATGCTATGGCAATCATGAAACCTAGTATAACCAAACAATCTTTGTCTCCCTAATGCAAAAATAAACTTTCAGAACAATGTTTTAGGCATTAGGTTATCATTAAAAATTTTGCTTGGTTTTTATCCTCATGCATTGTGTTACAGAAGAATAAAAGAAAAACGAAATGATGATTGACAACTGAACACTTTTAAGGTTTTTTATGCAATGTAGAAACTGTCAACAAATATGCAATTAAGAAAAACTATTGATTGGATTAAATTACAGTTAGTGTATTATACAAATATGTTTCTACTATACAGTTCAATTTTACTAGAATAAATTTTGTTCTATTGTAGTACTAAAACACTGAAATGTGGACACTTCAAAATAAAATTCCTAAAACAATCAATGGTACCTTTTTTACGAATAGCAAGTTGATGCTCAGTAGTCTCAGACTTCTGGTTCCCTTTTAATGCTTTCAATTCAATAGGAAGTCCATGGCAATCCCAACCAGGAACAAAATGTACTTTGTAACCACTCAATACCTTATTTCTGACGGTTATGTCTTTCAAAATCTGTGGAAATGGAATTCAATTTACAAGTAAAACAAAAAATACTTATAAGATTAATTGCAATAATTTGAAAATTAAAAAACTTTGTTCAATATACAATTTCATGGGATACAATAGCTTGATATTTGGTGAGCAAGAGATCCCACTACAGTCGAACCTGTTCATCTTGAATCTGCTATCTCAAAAACCCCACTATATCAAAATCTTTTTATTTTCCTGCACTTAAAGCATAAATTCAATGTTCCCCTCATTTTTATCTTGAATGAATTTTTACGAAAGCCCATATATCTCAATGGGTTCCTGACCCATTGAGGTATTCTGACTTATACTGTCTGTTTTGAATTTGATACACAGCTACCTTCATCAATAGTACAACTTAGAGACAAAAACTTTTATTCTAATATTAGTAATAATTGTATAATCCTTCAAGCTTTGTGAAACTCAGAGAAATTCATATGAGGCAGTGAGAAGCAAAGGGATGTAAGTGCCAAAACTAAAAATTTTGAGAAAACTAGTGCAAATGTTAGGAGAACCTCGTCTCCGTTTTAGGGCAAAAGATAGTACTAGTAGCTCTAGTAGGTTGTGCAAAGCAACAAGATTTAGAAAAAAATCTCAATGAAAGCCTACCTACGATCTGAACTTTAAAAGCGTTTTACCCAAAACTTCATGAAGTACACTTACATTCCTTTGCTTCTCACTGCCTTATATGTTCAAGGAGTAAATTTTTTAGGGATTCAGTCCACTAAGTAGCTCATCAAAGGGGCAGTGTGGAACAGACGAAAAGCTTCATGAGTTTTACTTTGGGTCAGAGAAGTTTTTTTGTTGTGTCTCTGTTCATGGTCTTCTAATATTCAAATCATTTCAGTTTGAGGAAAAAGTAAAATCTCAACATTTTTGAATGACAATCATTGAAAGATAATTATCATCCTTAAGGTATGCATAAACTTGCTATCAGTGATCATTATAATTAGTAGATAGACAGGGTGGACTGTATAAATAAATCTCGATTTCACATTAAAGCTACAAAGACTACCAACTTTATATATACTTTAATTTAGCAAATTTCCAAAACCAACATACTATGATAGTACATAATGAAACTTTTTAAGGAGAGTAAATAATAAATTAATTACCTGAGTCATTCCATTTCAAATAAGGCAGGCAGGTATGAAAAGTGTCATATGACCATCACCGATTTTTTTGAAAAAAATACAGTAGTTACAACTAAGGTACATATGAACTATCCCAAAAGGATTTTGCAAGAAAAATTTTTTTTCTTCAGTTACAGCCTATTAAAATTCTGCACAAAATCCGCCATTTTGGAAAAAACCGGCAAAACACTCCATTTGAAATGGACACTATTTCAAAAGTATTTAACCTATTCGAATAATTCTTTTTTCTAAAAATAAATAAGGACCCATATATCCTCTAGACATCGTTTTTGAAAGTTTAGTTAGGTTTTTTGATAAAGAAAAAAATTCATTTTTGCCGCCAAAAAACTGCATTTTTACCAATTTTATGATTTTTTTCCTCCATGAAAAAAAATTTTTTTTACTAAACGGAGATGGCAGTCTAAAGCCCTTATATGATAGTTTCATAACATATTTTATTAGAATCCTTGAGTGCATACAGCCTCGTAAATAAAATTAGAAATTTTGAAAATTTTCAAAAATTAGCGATTTTTGAAGTGATTTTACTCAAAAAACCCATTTTTTAAAAATCTAAAAATTTGCTCATTTGTACCCCATATAATGCTTAACTAGTGGATAGACACCGCATCCGGTATTTTTTCCCATAAAATGTTTTATGATTTTTTGAAAGTGACCTTATCGCCCATGGCATGCATGTAAAATAAAAATGTCTAATAATTTCAGTCACTGAAAATCTGATTATATTAATGCCTAATAGCTACAAAAATGGTGCACTTTATCAGGAACAACTAAAATCTTACTGACTTTTAATAATATATCAGTAACAAACTGCTTTTGATGATCCAGTCACTTCGTCTTTTCGTAAGACTCTGTGTGTAGTTTATAGGTAGAAGAGCCTTTGGTGATTATATTAATGACTAGCTATGATAATGATGTACTTTATCAGTAACAGTTAAAATCTTTCCTTTTTTTAAAAATAAATATTAGTTTATTTCATCTCCAAAGCTATGCATTCACCGTTACTTTCATATGCAGCAACAAATCATATTTTTTCTCTTTCAATAGTCATTCTCTTCAACTCAATTACACGACAGGGGAAATCATCAAAGGGAAGAACAATACAATGCATTTAAAACGATTAATTTTAATTTCGTGCTTTGGTTGTCATTGGCGAATGTTGTCACATAATTTTTGGATCCTACCTCGTATGATTACTTTTATACGTAAGAATATTTATACTAAATTCAAACCGTAAAACTCACTTGTAGTTTAAGAATTTAAAAAGCCCGCACCTGTTTTATGAGAGAAGTAATCAATTGAACATGGTTGTAAGTTGAGGTAACCAAACAGATCTCACTAAAGGTGACTATTATAGCCAGGGATCCAATTTCTAACAAAAGAAGTGCAGGATCCCTATAGTCTTCAGAACTTGTTTTAATGCTTAAGTGGCCTGAATTCGGTCAAAAATACAAAAATTCGAGTTAAACAAATAAGGAAGTATGGGAGCTCAGCTCCCATAACAATTAGGCGCTGATCAACAGAAAAATATATTTATATAACGAAATACAAAAAGGCGAATTGACTGGGTAATCAGATATTTTGAAAAAAACTGCTGGGTTTTATTCAGAATGGCATAGGAATGATGTGAAAAAAAATTGGACTTCATATTCGAATTCAGTTTTGCGTTATTTTGGTTTTACTACAAAATTTCAAGGTGTACGAACGCTTTTGGGAGCCACTGAATTAGTCATTAATATAATCACCAAAGGCTCTTCTATCTAAAGGCTACACACAGAGTCTTACAAAAAGACGAATTGACTGGGTCATCAAAAGCGGTTTGATATTGCTATATTATTAAAAGTCAGTAAAATTTTATTTGTTGCTGATAAAGTGCACCATCATTGTAGCTATTAGGCATTAATTCATTAATATGATCAGATTTTCAGTGACTGAAATTATTAGAAATTTTTATTTTACATGCATGCCATGGGCGATAAGGTCACTTTAAAAAAATCATAAAACATTTTATGGGAAAAAATACTGGATGCGGTGTCTATCCACTTGTTAAGCATTATATGGGGTTCAAGTGAGCCAATTTTTAGATTTTTAAAAAATGGGTTTTTTGAGTAAAATCACTTCAAAAATCGCTAATTTTTGAAAATTTTCAAAATTTCAAATTTTATTTCCGAGGCTGTATGCATCCAAGGATTCTAATAAAATATATTATGAAACTATCATATAACGGCTTTAGACTGCCATCTCCGTTTAGTAAAAAAAACATTTTTTTCATGGAGAAAAAAAATCATGAAATCGGTAAAAATGCAGTTTTTTCGCGGCAAAAATGAATTTTTTTCTTTATTAAAAAATCTAACTAAACTTTCAAAAATGATGTCTAGAGGATATATGGGTCCTTATTTATTTTTAGAAAAAAGAATTATTCGAATAGGTTAAATACTTTTGAAATAGTGTCCATTTCAAATGGAGTGTTTTGCCGTTTTTTTCCAAAATGGCGGATTTTGTGCAGAATTTTAATAGGCTGTAACTGAAGAAAAAAAATTTTTCTTGCAAAATCCTTTTGGGATATTTCATATGTCGCATAGTTGTAACTACTGTAATTTTTTCAAAAAAATCGGTGATGGTCATGTGACAGACCCTGCCTGATCTGAAATGGAATGGCTCACCTATTAACATTTATAAACCAATTGTGCGTGTGTGTGTGTTTTTTTTTTTTTTTTTTTTGACTCAAGTAGTAAAAAGTCACTAAGAGATGGATACATCAAACCAGTATTCTTGTATTATACAGTTAAAAGAGAGAAAAAATAAGTACTTTGTTAACTGCATGTCCAAGATGAACGTCACCATTTGCATATGGTGGACCATCATGTAAAATAAACTCCTTTTTTGGTCCGTGCTCTCTTTGCCAAGCATATAGTGTCTCAAATCCAGCTTTCTAGGAATAAATTTAAAACAAGAGAATTAAAAAGTTGTAAACAAACATTAAAAGAATTAATAAAATAAGAGGAAGGAGAAAATCAAACCAAAAGTTTTTACCTGATACATAATAAAAGAAAAACTCTGAAAATTTTAAATAAAGTAACAATGTAATACTAAGCATGAAAAGGATTAATGGATCAGCCAGTAAATTAGACTTAAATTCTTTAACATCCCTTTCTAAAGTTTAACATTACTACTTATTAATAACGCACAATAATTTTTGATACCTGTAACAATTTTCATATTAAGTATTTACATGTTTTTATTGAAAATACGAGAGCTATTAAGCAGTCATAAAACTTAGTCTTTTAAAACAGACAATATTTTTATTAAAAAGGAATAAGAAATAAACAATATTGTTAAAACATGACAATAGTGGCATGTCTCGAACGGAGCAAGTACCACAAAATAAAAAATTGAAATTCAAAAAAATATAAAAAATAAAGCAATGAAAAGTAACATCAAATAAAATAATTACTGTTTCGATCATACGATCATGGTGCCGACGATTGTGAGCACTGACTTTATGCGGGAAATCAGTTCGAGGCAAATGTAAGGATATTTTATAGTCAGTTGAATAAGGCAGTCGATGAACTTTTAACCAGTGCAAACATATCGGGATTATTTTAAATATTTTCTGTGTATGTACACCCATACTTCTAAAATAAATTTTTGTTTTTCCACAGTGATTTTTCCTTATTTCATTTTTGAAATCCCTCCATAGCATTCGTTTGCATGACCGCTACTTTGTTTGTTTACATTTGATTTGATTTGATTTGATCTCGAGTCCTGGGACTCCAAAAATTTTTGGAGGGCTGCGAATTCTTTTCGCCTTGCCTCACTTCCTTGAATAAAAGTCACTATTGAAGAGTTCTTCCAACTTTGTCTATCTTGTTCCTATAAAAGTAGAATATCACGATAAGATACTTTCTCAACCAAAATTAGAAGACTATTTGGTAAAAGTTATTGATCAAAGCAGAAAAGCATGCATCAAGAGAAAGAAACCCCAAAGCAAAAGAAAAAAAGCAAACGGGGAAAGCAAGCAACAACGAAACAGTCTCAACCAAAGAAAGAAAACAAAGCCTGAGCGACCCCAGGAGTAAATAAAATATCTTGATCAAGAAATTTGATACGAAGAGGATTTTTGTATTTCTGAATAAGCTCTATTAAACGTTTTCTATTTGATTTTGTTTTTGTACAATGATGTAGTATATGATCAATTGTTTCAGGAGAGTCACACAAATCACAGTTTGGGGAGTTTGTATTTTTCATTTTGAAAAGTTTGCTTTTTGTAATGTAACAGTCACAGATTAGTCTATTCAGGAAAATTTCAATCCTTCTATTTTGAACTTTGTAACTTCCTTTGTTTGAGGGAATTTTTCTAAATTTAAATTTTTCAAAGTATTTGGATTTTTCCCAATTTTCCATTTGCTCCTCATGTTTCATTTTCAACAGATAATTATTACAGTCTTTCCATGTAGTGATATTTAAGCTTGGAATGTTTGAGCCACATGTTGCTTCCTTTGCAAGAGCATCAGCATCCTCATTTAATTCAATATTTGAATGACTAGGGGACCATACTAAATAAATATAATTTTTGCTGGATAACTTCTCCAAATAATATCTGGTAATTTTCACAAGTGGGTCTTGATTTTTGTTTTCACTTCTGATGGCGTTGATTACACTGAGACTATCAGTGAGGATAATTGTTGGCATATCAGCTTTTATAAGATATTTAGCAGCATAATATAGAGCCGAAAGCTCCGCTGTAAAAATGGAACAGAAGTTAGGGATTCTGATTTTTCTCTTAATAGATTTGTCTTGGTTTAACAGTCCAAAGCCTACATATGTTTCATTTTTGGAGCCATCAGTAGCCCATATTTCTTTGTCTTTATTTTCTGTAAGAAACTTTAGGAAGTCTTGCCTAATTTCTTCTTTTATTTGTGTCTGTTGAAATTTTCTTTCATCTGTAATGATTTTCAGTTTTCTGCATTGCCATGGTGGGTATTCTTCATAATTTGTATCCTTCCATATTTTTGTATTATAATTTGTCATAAAGTCGTTACAAAAATCTACTATGTTTTCATCCAGTTCCATTGAATTAATCAAGTTAATATTTTCTGAAGAATTATCTTGATACATTTTCTTTAAGACCCACTTAGTGGCTTTCCAATTTAGTCTTCTTTCATATGTGTCAATATTTGTAAAATGCCTTATAACTTCATTTGGGGCAAAATTGTTTAATTTCAGAGCATTCCTTATGACTTTGTTTGTGATGACATCCATTTTATTCTTATTATATTTTGTATCTTTGATTCTGCTCAGGTTGCCATAGTCAATTTGTGGGAGTATAACTTGTTTGATTATTTTGAGTAAGTTATCATTACAGAAACCTGTCCTACTTCCCAAAAATTTAATGACATTTGCAGTCTTGTTGATTTTCCTTTCAATTACTTGTGTGTGTTTGTTCCAGGACAAATTATAGTCAATGTACACTCCAAGAAGTTTGTTCTGAGTATTCCATGGAATGTCCCTTCCGTTTATCTTTATATTTTCAGTGAATTTGTTTCTAGTCGCTGTCATATTTTGTATGCTACTCTTTTCAGCCGAAAATATCATTTTGTTGTCGTTCGACCATTCTTCTATTTTTTCTATAAAATTCTTGATAGCCCTAATGGCTGCATCTCTACTTTTGTCGAATATAATACATGAAATGTCATCTGCGTATACAAATAGTTTGTTTCTTTCATCATTACCTACCAGGTCTGACATGAAACAATTGAAAAGGAATGGTGATAATATGGAACCTTGAGGCAGCCCATACTCAATACTTCTTTCTTTAGATATCTTGTTTCTCCATCTAATCACTATTTTTCTATTAGTCAACCATTCTTTTATCCATTTAATATATTTATGATCCATTTTTAAATTGTTTAATTTTCTTAACAGTATATCTGATTTTATGTTATCATAAGCACCCTTCAAATCTAATGAGATGAGGAAGATAAAGTTTTTTTCTTTTCTTAGTCTTTTTAGTGTATTAATAATTTGTACTATGCAATTTTCTGCACTTTTCCCTTTTCTGAAACCATGTAAAAATTCTGGAAAAATCTGGTTCTTCTCCTCCCACCATGTGAGTCTTTTAAGTATCAATTTTTCCATAAGTTTACACAAACATTGTGTTAATGCAACTGGTCGATAACTCTCCAAATTCTGTGGGTTTTTTCCTGGTTTGCAAATTGGAATAATCATTGATATCTTCCAGTTACTTGGCATATTACCCGTATGTATGCTATAATTAAAAAGTCTTAAGCATAGCTCCTTGGTTTTTTCTGGTAACATTCTTATAATGTTGTTTGTTATTCCATCTGATCCTGCTGCCGTATTCTTTAAACTATTGATCTCGGCCAAAAGTTCTTTCATCGTAAAAGATTGAAAACTTCCTATATTATTAATTTCCAGTATGTGTTTCTCTTTATCTGTTTTGTCTTTCTTGCTAAAGTATTCCACAAACATTTCTGCCTGTTCGTTATCTTCAAAATACTTAATTCCCTCCTTGATAAGTACTTGGTTGGGACTTGCTGATTTGTTTATGATATTTTTTAATTTATTTACCGATCTATATATGTCTTTAGGTTGTTTTATGTTATAATTTATGTTTTCCCAATATTTTCTTTTTGCTTCTATTATGCTTTTCCTAAAAAGAGCAAGTTTTCTTTTGTAATCTATCCAATCAGTAATCATTTGAGTTCTGTAGGCTTTGTTTTTTGCTTGGTTCTTCTGTTTTTTCTTTTTTGAGCATTCTAAGTTCCACCAGTTGCTGTTTGAGTTGTTGTTTCTATATTTCACTATTTTTGTTACGTTATCTATATTTGATGTAATAATTTCTGTCACTTGATTAAATGTATTGCAATTAAGAATCTTGAAATTTATATTAGGAATGATTTTATCCATATTATCTTTGAATTTGTCCCAATTTACATACCTTTTAATTTTAGTGTGTGTCTTTTTTTCAGCAATCCTGATTATAGTGGGGTAGTGATCACTTTCGCCGTTTTCATCGCTTCTATGCCAATCCATTTCTGTAATTAGCTCAGAACTGACTATTGTTAGGTCTAATATTCCCTCATCTTTTTGTTTGTTGATATGGGTTGGAATATTTTTATTGATTATGCAGATATTTTTTTCTTGGATCCAGTCATAGAATTTAATTGAGCTGTTGTATGTTTTTTTGTCTCCTGTTATTTTATTTCTAGCGTTAAAATCATCTGTAAAAATTTGATTATTTCCCTTTTGGATCTTTTTTAAAACGTTTAAGTCCTCTTCAGTGAATTTACCTGGTGGTCTGTAACAGTTAATAATTTGATAATACTTGCTATTGTAAAAAATAGTCACACTATTAATTTCAAAATTGGAATTGGTAATGTCTATTACTTCTTCAGTGACAGGAATGTCTGTTTTGACATATATACAAAGTCCACCCCCTTTGCAGGGAGGTGGTCTTTCATAACTAAAATTATGATAGCCACTTATAGTGGGAATTTTATTCTTTGTGCACCAGGTCTCCTGGAGACAGATAACGAAAGGAGATAACCATGAAATTTAATTTTTTAAGTAAATAAGATTCTTAGCCAAGCTGCGGCAATTCCATGACAAAAGAAAACAGTCCCTGAACATGAAAAAAAAGAAAAAGAACAACCCCCTAAAGAGAGTTGTATTCCTCTTGGTCACTTTCCATGGGGTCTCCATCAATTGGTAGACCTCCCAACAGTTCAGCTTCAGGAAGAAGATTCTCTGCACTTGGGATTAAATTGATTTTTGGATTTTCCTTCCTCATCTCTCTATACTGCTTAATCAGCTGAACTTCTACTGTATTAAAATTACTATTTTCAGCTTTGTCGTCGTAGGTGTTATTGTACCTCAATATTCGTAATTCAATTTTAATTTTGTCTATTTCCTGCTTCAGCATTTTTATTTCTTCATCTTTCTCTCCTAATTCTTTTTTTAACTGCTTAATGATTAAGTCTTTGTTTTCATTTTCAACTTTATTTTCACTAGCCACTTTTGCATATGTTTTATTTTTTTCTTGTTCTTTCCTGTCTTTATTGTTTGTATAATTCTTTAGAACAGGACAACTTTTATCCTCTGCACTGTGACTACCATTGCATCTAAAGCAAGCTGTTATTTTTCCACAATTTTCGTGTGTCATTCCACAATCTGAGCATCTAACTTCTCCCTTGCAATACTTTGCTGGGTGACCTATTTTTTTGCATTTTTTGCAAATCAAAGGTTTTTCTATGTATTTATTAGCTCGGAAGTTAATGCATCCTATTTTAAATTCTGTTCTATTTGTGATTCCCAACTCTTTTATCAAAACAATCGGGATTGGTACCTCAGTCTCTTTTTTCTTAAATCTTATCACCTGCGTTACGTAAACTCCTCTTTCCTCAAGTTTGTTTGCAATGAATTTTACGGTCAAATCTTCATCTACATTTCTTAGTATATACTTTGTGCTTATGGCATCTTCTAATAGTCTTGTTCCAACTTCAATATCCAGAAAAGTTTTAGTTTCACTCACCTTTTTCATGGTGTCTTCGTTTTTGGTACTCACAATTATGTTGCCGTTCCTGGTAAAATATACTTCATCTTCTTTTGAGATTAAGTTTTCCATTTCTTTGTGGAACTTCATCCCTTTGTTCTTTGGTATCTCCTTGTTAACACCGAAAATAACTATTTTAATTTTATCGGCTCCATTTGTCATGGCAGCCCTTAGTTTTTCTTTCCTAGACATACTAGCTTCATATATAAATTCATTTCGCTTGGTAATTTTCTCTTTACCATTAACAACCACCTCCTTATTAGGGCTAGCCTTCCTTTTTGGCCCCATATAAACAAGTTCCTCTTAGAAAAATAAAAACAAAAACCATGCACGAGCAACATGCATAGCTGGAGAAACGCAATTGGAAATAAAAGAAAAACCCCTTTAACAAAACCTAACTCACAAACTCGAGAAAAAATCACAACCTCACATTCGCCTACCACGCCGCCAATCAATCAGTGTTTGTTTACATTTCTACTGGAGCGTTCAGTTTCCAATGACAGTCACAGCCAATTTTAATCATTCCTCAGTTTTGTTTCCAAGGCATCACTCAATCCATCTCTAGCAGTATCGGGTCTTGTGAATATTTCGATGACATGTGAAGATTTTGGTTTTCAGATAATGGCCACTGGCTGCTGAAAGAGGTAAAACAAAGCAAAGTAAAGTAAAACAGACCTCATGACCTACGACCTCCGCTAAAGGCTTTAAAAAGCTTTGAATTCAATTTTGAGAAACTTCCGGGAAGAGCTGCATATCATTAATTTATGATTGTGACCCAAATATTATACTTATGAATGATGTTCCAAGTTTCGATTTGTGTGGTTAGATTTTAATAGTGATCACCTCAAAAACCATAGTCCGACTCCTCCCTTGGGAAGAATACCAAAAGGCGACCACCTCCAATAACCAATTTTCTGAAAGGCGCAATTTCTTCCCCTCCCCTATGTACTCTGTTAAAAAAAAAAAAAAAAAAAAAAAAAAAAAAAAAAAAAAACAAGTCCTCTAGGAGAGACCATCAAACCCTTCGGTCTACGAAGATTGGGCGCCGAGAACGTTGGCGCCCAGTTTTTGTTTTTGGGCTAGTAAAATTTCCAAAATGCGATCTTATCATCCCATTTTTAGGCGATCTTTGGGGAATAATGTCTTTGTTACTTCATTTTTAAAACCAATAAAATTGAAAATAAAGGAGCATCTTCGTTTTTTTTTTTTTTTTTTTTTTTTTTTTTTTTTTTTTTTTTTTTTTTTTTTTTGTTGCCACCCTCCTGGCGGTGCTGTTGCCAGCGGCAACTGTCCCCTCGACCTCGAGATCCCACTTAATCCTGCCTCTGCAATTCTTTTTTAAATAATTATAATACAAAACTAAAAAAATATATGAGAAGTGAAAAAAAAAAGGATAATTTACGAATTTTTCATAGAAATTTGCACCCTAAAGGGGAAGGGCTATGTCATTAAAACCAGAATCCTCATATGCATTTTTCTTATGCGTATAAAAATAGACGCAAATAGGATATTCGTTACACAGAATACTTTTGACATTTAGATAGACACTATGACAATAGAAGCTGGAGGAGAGTCCACTCTTGGACATTCTATAAATTTTTAGGAACACCGACAAATGAAAAAATTGTAACACTTATATGCAGTCACAAAGATCCCTCGTGCTTATCAAGATTTAATTTGAGTAAAATCTCACGGAAGCTAAATCCTGCACATATTTTCTATTTCATGGGATTTTTTTACGTATAAAACGGAATTTAGGCTTTACGCATAAAGTGAATTACTCAAGACTCAGACTACCACTTTTTTTTTAGATATTTCGCCATGCATTTTCCTAGCCCCCCCCCCCCACTTTCTTTACGCTACTACTTGAAAAAAAGATTGGTTGCGGTTGGGGGGGGGGGGGAGAGCCTGTTTGTCAATATTTTTTCTGGGACCGTGGTTAAGCTCTCGGCAGCCCTTTTTCGTTAAATGCCCTCGTTGTATCACGCAAATGAAGTATCACCCTAGATTTAGTTTTTGATAACTTATTTTTGTTTTAGCTCGTTGCAAGACAATATTCGAAATTTTTTAATAAAAAAGCATTTTTTGCGTTTTTTATATTAGTGTTTTTTGATTTTGAATGAAAACATCTTTTTCATATTTTTAATTGTTACTTTTTTTTTTCTTATGCTTAAATTTTCACATGAATATCATCTTTGGCAACAAAATATTCTTCCATATATAGAGTTTTCATGTGGGAGGGGGTGGGATATAAGAGTAGACTACACAATTGAAGTTTTTGCAATTTTTTTCTTTGAAATTTTGTTCTGGGGGAGGGTGGGGGTGCTTTTAGTATTCAAAGGGATGCGCTGTTCAAAAAAAAAAAAGGGTGTCGAATAGTTCTCAACTTATGCTACGATGCGCGGAAAAAAATAAGCTCTTTCTCTGCTAGAAACGGCATGGACAAAAAGAGGTGACGCGATGCGCACGAAAATGTCTTCACCCACGTACGAATCTGCTGGCTCGAAAACCAGTATTTAACACTTCAACATTTTCGGTGTCGAAGGGTTTCCACGCACAAAAACTGGGCGCCCTAACTAACATTCCCGGTGCCTAATATTCCCGGTGCCCAATGTTGCCGGCGCCCAATATTATTGGCGCTCAAATATTCCCGGCGCCCAATGTTCCCGGTGACAAATATTCCCGGAGCCCAATGTTCCGGTGCCCAATGTTCCTGGTGCCCAATATTCCCGGCGCCTTTTTCCCATTTCGCGAAATCTTTCACGACTGACAAACCAAAACTGAACACCATCAAAAAAAGAGATTTTTAGTTAAAGAAAACCAAAAGAGTGATAACACAAGAAAAGTAATAGAATATTTTAAACTTTAGACACACATTGACACATTAGTCTTATCTTGTTTACGAAAGTGACATATAAAATCAGGGTAAGGATGAGAAAAAATCAATTCTTCTGCGGGTTTCAAGTTTCAAGCGGATTCCTTTCCTGTTCGGTGCCCTTGTCTGTTTAGAGCCTCAAAATAGTTACAAAGGGAGGCAAATATAGTTTTTCGAACCTTTGGCAAGCTTTAAAGTGACAGTGACACCCATTTTCTTGCGGCAATTCAGGCGTGGATCCCTCACTCCTTTTGCTACTGACGCAAAATAATGAGACATAATGGGGTCGTTTCCAAAATTTTAAAAGTATTTGTTTTCTGAAAGAGCATGCTTAAAAACATAGGATCTGACCATTTTTTAAATAATTTATTTAAGTTTAATATTTTTAAAAAATTACTTAAAGCGGTGCGCTTTCAATGTTTACACTTCTGTCGTGTGACATCACAAATGATGAAATGCCATTCAATGCTGCCATTCACAGAACAAAATATTTAATTCGCATCTTTACTCACGTGTACTGGCAACGATAGGGTTGATAGCAAGCGTAGAGCACAGTTTTAATTCGCTGCTTGATTATCATAACGTGGAAACGTAGTAGAAAGATGCGCCAAAGTGCATCATTTGTGACGTCATAAAGACCACGCCTTGTTTGCAAAATCGACATTTTAAAAAATTAATTTAAAAAAAAAGTGATGGGAAAATAAAAGTATTTTTTGGGCCCATGTAATTTTTTTTTTTTTTTTTTTTTGCTCATTCTATCCATTTCAATGACTAAAAGTAGTACTTTTGACTGAAGGAAATCATCTCATTCATGTAATATTTTTTCTTCATTGAGAGCAAGCTTGATCCAGCTCAAGTGCTCTAGACTCCAATGAGCGAAGGTCCTTTAATGCGAGGCAGTGATGAATCCCTAAAAATATTTTTCAGGTTAGGCTGAGAGGAGGAGGTATTGCTTGGGAACCACTATTTTATCGTTTTTTTTTTCCCCTAATATAATGATTCCGATTAGACACTGTAATATCGGGGTGGTAGGGATTTTTCGCTATTTTCTTTTAAACATAAATTGCTTTATATATCTCTATTTTACTTATTGGTGCTATCTGTAATAAAGTGCTAAAAACTTATCTTCTTCTATTTCACCTCGAAAAAATGTCTGATTAATCCATCATATTCCAATTTTTAGCATACCGAACGAAGTGTTGTTTAATTTATTTATACAAATCCTTTATTTCTGTCTAGGCAATTATCATGCCTGGAAATCAAATTTTAACCCTTTCTCGGTTTTTAAAATCTACTGAGCAATCACATGGCTTATTGTTCTCATTTGACTGTTTTGAATTCCTATGATTTTATTTTCCCCCCGCCTTCCTCTGCAGCACCACCGTCGACCGGCCCCTCCCGATGCTGCTCCTCTAGCGAAACCCGTCTCCAGGTTGCGTCTATATCCTACACACGCACATATACACATACACACACCTACACACACACATACACACACACCTACACATATACACATACCTACACACCTACACACATACCCACACACCTACACACATACACATACCTACACACACACACACACACTCGTGATTGCGAAAACCGTAATTTGAATTCAAGATGTCGAAATTAAAATTAATTTTTTTTCTTCTTTTTTGTATAATAAGGGGTCGTCTACAAATGATGTCACTCTTTCGGGGGGAGGAAGGGGGTAACAAGAAGTGTGACAGCACACAATCTTTACAACAAGATTGTTACGAAAAATACATAGCGTGAAATGTGACAAAGAGGGGAGACAGGGTAAAGTGAAGTATACACTTTGTGACAAGTAGGGGGAGATGCAGAAATAACTTTTGGAGGTGGCCCCGGAAATTGAATTGCGCATTACCCTCTCCTTCCATACAATGTTTTCATGACTTTACTTTTGCTTATTTTTTATTTCTTTTCAAGCTTCCTTAAGGCCAATTAATATACTTTTAAGTGCATAAATAGTATGGATACTTTGAATTTGGACGTTCAATACTTTTAACATTTTAAGCAAATTACGTACTTAACCCTATGTAATTTCACCAAGATGGTATAAAATAACCTTTTTCAATTAGAAACATAGTCATAATGATTTTAAATCGAGGGCAAAGTTACTTAATAAACCCACATCTTATCTGATTTTTTGTAAATTATTTTATATTTTGAACATAAACCAGTATGTAATTAAGAAAATCATAGCTCTTCATAATATGTAAGTTTGATTGGAGAATTCAGAAACTATTTCTTGGTGAATTTCAAAGCAGTTGCTGATTTGTTTTTAAAGCCATGATACATTTGAGATAATATTTTGATACTAAATGCCGTTTCCATTAATACTGTGGTTTTGCAAAGACACTACCTTGTGATTTCTTTCATTTTGCATTTTTTATAAGCTGAAAAAGAAATATAGCATTGTGTCGCAAATAGCTTCCTGGATTCAAATGGCTCTTTTAAGCACGTCTACACGTTCTTTTCGAAAACTCTTAATGATTGATTCCAATTTCATCAAAGAAGAATTAATGGATGGATCGCGATATTATGTTCCCTTGAATCCGAAACTAGTTAGTTAAATGTATTCAGCCGCTCTGGCCGCTAGCTCCAATATTACTTCTCTAGCAAACAAAAATGCTCTTACTCAAAATTAACTGTGTGTGCTTCGTGTACTTTCAAAATATCTGTTAAAAATTATGTTGTTGAGAAGTCAATTAAAAATCTTTACTAATAATAAAGCTGATAATCTCTCTATCTGGATATCTGTCCGGATCTCTGTCTGTCAGGATCTCTGTGCCGCGCATAGCGCCTAGACCGTTCGGCCGATTTTCATGAAATTTGCAACAGAATTAGTTTGTAGCACGGAGATGTGCACCTCGAAGCGATTTTTCGAAAATTCGATTTTGTTCTTTTTCTATTCCAATTTGAAGAACATTTTCCCGAGCAAAATTATCATAAGATGGACGAGTAAATTGCCAAGTTTTCATAACGTGGAATCGTAACATGGGCACGCCAATTGGCGATAAATTCATCATACATTATTTGTAAATATACAGGCGAACCAAAAGACCTTTTAATTTTCTACTACGGGCAAAACCGTGCGAGTGCCACTAGTACTAAATAAAATAGTTAAATGAATTTCTTGGGGGAAAGGCTCTCGTGCCTCCCTAAAATCTGCTGCTGCTGACAAGGGGGGAGTTGGGTTCAAAATGTTGAAAAAAAGTGTCACATCATTTATGGACACAGCCGCTAAGAACATTATCGTAACCAGAAATGTAATTCATTTGAGATTCCTACAATCGTATGTCCAAAAATATTCTAATGTATTTATTTTTGAATAAGACTATCTAAAATTAAATAAATTAAAATCTATTACAATTCTTTTTACACTTTACCCTTCTTATTTATTAAGTTCTGTTTAGTAGCATCGATATGGATGGGAAATGGAGAAATGAAATTGATATTAACATAGGGTAAAAGTGGGAGAGACGCCATACTTTCAGAAAATCAGTGATTAAGAAAGTGCTAGCTGTATTTCTCACTGTTTTTATTTACTCATAAACACTTCCTTCAGAACGTGTCAGTTCTTGTTCGACTGTGCTCGAGTGTATGACGAAAAGATTATTTTAGTGCGAGCATTTTTCAACGTAAATTTTGAGTCGCTGCGGTTTCAATGAGTGTTAAATGTGAAACAAAGACACCGTAATGTGAAAACTGGTTTTAATGTTTGATTTAGCTTGTTATTAACTTTAAGTATGAGGGTAAATCAAACATAAACAGGAATTTCTTTTAAAAAATTGTTTGTATCACCCATAGACTAATAATAAGAGTAGACCGAGCTTTCTCATTCTTGCTAATAAAGAAAATTGGTTCATAGATGTATCATGTGACTAGTGGAAAGGCTTGGCGAAGACTTTGGCAGCATGGTTGCTAGATGGCAGCATTATCTATAGTTTGGCACTCGACATGTATTTTAAGACAATGTGTTTTCATTAAAAAAAAAACTTCCAGGTGCAGAGATTGAACTGTTTTTCTTTTAGTTATGCATTATTTTGACATTAGTAATAGTTTTTGATCAGTTTTCGGTAACTTTTATTTCATTTGGAGCTGTCAGCGTTGGCGTGAACGAAATGGCGTAAACGTTTTGCGTTAACGCAAAAATGTACTAATCGGTATCTTAAATTGAAATTGTAGGTAAAAATCTTACTGTTTGCTGATTCTTCTTGGTCGCTTGCATCTTTTATTGCTTAGAAAGTTATTGAAATTGACTAAAGAAAATGCACAATACTATCTAAACGAAAAACTCACTATATTAACAAAATATTTACAACTTAGAATAACAAATTTATAAATCGGACTCCATAAAAGATCATTCTTCCGTGTTCCATCAATTCTATTTATTTTATTACGCGCTGGCGTTGATCGTCTGCTACGATCAACGCCCGCTGTTGCTAGGATATCCACCAGTCACATGGTTTGGTTTATGAACAGCAAAAGGGTTGCCATAGCTCGGTCTACTCTTATTATTAGTCTATGGTATCACCCAAAAAAAATTTCACATTAGCCATCCTTTTTCTGCATGGTGTCTTAACTCTGATACACATTTTTTCTATCTGATTGCCAAGTCTTTGTTGCCGTCGTGATAGAAAGAAGAGGGACATGTGCAGAGCGGACTCCTTTATACAATTGCATCATCATCATTTTTTTTGTCCTTCTAGGTCTTTTTTGAGTGTTCTAAACAAATGGCATGCACAAGGCGATAAATCTGGACTCTACGGAGGGGTTTCAGAGGTGTCCGGTGAAATATCAAAAAGTTTTTCCGCTTTAAATAGCGGCAGTATGTGGCGTTGCATTTGGATTGAGAAAAATACAAATACAAATACAAAAGTGACGACCAGCAACAGGTTCTGGGCCCAGCTAGACTGGTCCTAGTCAATTTACAATCCCCAGTGAAGATCAATGGCCCTCTTAAAACTGTCTACTCCCTTGCTCATTACCACCTCTTCCGGTAAGCCGTTCCAAGGTTCGACTACCCTGCTAAAATAATAATTTTTCCTAACATCCATGTTAGCCTGAGATTTAAATAGCTTAAAACAATGACCCCTTGTCCTGTTTTCAGTGCTAAACTTCAGCCCCGTAACAATGTCGTTGCATATCGCTTGGCGTCCTCGTGCGCTGCGATATGCAGCTTCTGTTTCACCCAAATGGCAACAGTAATAGCCTGCGTTAGTTGTCCTTCTTCAATAATGTCACGAATGGCAACAATGTTGTCCACAGTGATTCTTGTCGGCGATCTCCTTTCATCACGTTCGTTTTTTACAACTTCTCTTTCTGCCATTTTTTTTTTTAAATCCTATTCATACACTCGAGTGTGCGAAGTGTTTCTTCCACAAATTGTGTGTGAAGCTGTCCCAAAGCTTCAGAATGTTTGGTGCCCTCTTTTGGGAGAAATCGATTAGTGTTGCTTTGCTCAACAGACGTGTGCACTTCTTGCTCATTCATAGCGCACTAAAGCAGCCTAGATCTCAAAAGAGTGTGCGAACACAAAATCCCTTCTTCAGACATCCCCACCATATTGGTGCATATTGGCCAAGCACCACCTCACATCTATTACTAACAGCAGCGTTAGAGTCAAATTCCGGTTTATATTTGATTTATCCTCGTACACATTTATTTATATTAATTTAAATGGTATTATCAACTTGTTTTTGATATCCCTTGGCTTTTAGTATTTCTCTGCACCATTAAGAACAGCAATACAGCTAATCGGTAATATTCAAAATCCCCCCTATATTATAAAAAAAACAACCCACTTTTCCAGAATCTTCCGTAGTTGAGACATTACATTCTTCATATAAAACCAATTAAGGGGGGGAAAAACTTTTATTGAATTTACACGTAGGACAGTTCTTGAATCTCTCCTTACTTTTTATAGCGCGATTTTTCTGTAAATTGTTCTGTTTCAAATTCCAGATCTAAAAATATTTTCTTTGTTCCCAATACCTATTTAAAGTTTTTTTTTAATTAAGGGCTGGGGGAGGATAAAAAAGAGTGATGATAATTTAATTAGTTTGCTTTTTAATTAATATGAGAAAGCAGAATGAAAAAATATGTTACTGTATTGTTTTAAGAAAGAAGCAAAATTCAGAAATCATGCTGAAATTAAAAATATAAAATTTGTGAGTAAGACCATGCGACTAAAATCAATATAACTTTAATTATACAGTTTCTAGCACAGACATTATTAAAACAAGTATTAACAGTAATAAATCTATATTACTTATAAAAATTCTTCTAGTGTAAAAGAAAAGTTTTTTGGCATATAAATAAGTTGGCTTTTATATTTTGAGAAAACAACTGTTTCCACTTTCTCTTCTTATTTATAGATTTTCATTTCATTCAATAACATTAAACAGGAAGATATCGGCTTGAATCTTCCTTTTTTCTCTTTTGGTGATATTACACCTATTGCGACAGCAACAAAATAAATCTGATGTATAGTGCGCCTCCGGTAAGTTGAACTATGACCTGGACAATGTTTATCTCTTTAAGGGGAGATTACTGAAATAGGAACGTGAATAGCGCGGATTAGAGTTGGAACAATTTTCCAAAACTGCTTCTGAAATAACCCAACTCAAATACGCGTTAGTCAAAGTCACCCTTCCTTTGTACCCTCAAAGAGGCAAAAGAAATCAAAAAGTTACCCCCAAAAGAGAGCTGCACTACATATAACGGACTGTTGCGTTGGCACCAGGGATATTTTGTCTGCTAACAGCGACGTCATAGTACAATCAACAAATCACGATACACTGAGTGAAAGTACCCGGAAAGCACAACATGTCACAGCAGCAAGTTTACAGTGACTTCACTGTAGGGGCCATGTTCAGGGGGCGTGCACGGGGGGGGGAGAGAGAGAAAGGACACCTTTTGGCCAGGGCCCGAGCTTGAAGGGAGCCTGAAAATTTTAAAATGAGGGGTGAAATATAAGTAGAGACGCAGACATAGACAATATGGAGGGGGACCCAGTAAAAGTCGATGGTGACGGGCCCAAAAATTTCTGTGCACACCCCTGGCCGTGTTGGCCTGATCGGTAAGGCATCGGACTTGTGTCCGGAGGGTCCCGGCTTCGATCTTAGCTGGTCGAAGACCCACCGTCTTCATTAATGGTAACTGGGGGACGTTAAATATGCTCATGGTCACAAAGTCTTGAAAGGGAAATGATACCTCTGGGGGTGCTGGAACAAGGATTGCTCGGTTTCTGGTCTGGATCAAAAAATTAGAGCTGTTTTCACTTTTCAGGTACCCATCCAAGTGGTTAAACCACAAATAGTGGTATGGGGGAACCTGGGGGTGAAAACTGACTTTACTGTGAGTCACAATGGTCACTCAGAAGTGAAAGATTTGGAACATCTCACAAGAGTCACGCTGTGACATATTGACTTCACTGCAAGAAAGACCAGTCACCGTGTGATATATCCAAGTCACTGAAACGTCACTTTATGACGTGGCATGAACTGGCATTCGTTAGAGGCTTCAGCCTGTTGATGACTTTACAGTGATGTTGATGTTTCGTAATAGTCATGCGACGTTGACCCTTTTGAGCGTCACGTAACTTTCATAAATTGTCAATGTTGCTAGAGCAGTTTTTTATGATGAAATCAAACATCCTAATGAATGAACAAGAGACATTTTTGTCTTTGCCGCAATTGGTGTGAATCAACCACTCAATTGAGTTTCTGCCATCAGAACATACATTTAAAATCAAGATGGGTGACTAGATTATTCTTTTTCGTAAATACAACATAAGAATCGTAACTATCAACCCTACAAAAACTACTAAGGCTAAAGCTATCAGTCCCATGCATCTTGCCCTGTTTCGGCGTCTTTTTAACGAATGCCTCCTCATGGCTAGGTTCCATTCTTCGAACTCCCACGGTGTTAGGAATCGATAACCTTCTTCCTGGAAAATAAAAATATAACTTTAAGTGAAATTTTATTCGATAAGTGAAGGCTCACGATAATTAGAATAGCCAAGTTATTATTAAGAATGCTTTCATGGATTGTGATTTCTTCAGATCAGTGGTGCCCAACCTACTTTTATCCAAGCGCCGCACTTTTCATTAAGGTGAACTTCTCTGACCGAAACTCATGAAAAAATTTAAAATATTTACGTTTTTCTTTTGGACAACATACCAACATGGGAAAGTATGGAATTTTGTAACGTTTTTATTAATGCAAAATTCGCATGTTTCCCGGAAGCTATTCTGGCCAGCGAGCTGTAGTCTAGGCACCACTGCTTCAGATGATAAAAATTTTAGAACGTGACATAAGTTTTTCAACTGAATAGAGCACCATGATATTAGTATTGAAATTAATCCTAAGTTCTTCTTCTCATTTTTTATCAATTGCCTTTTAGTACGAAGTTTAGAGAAAGCAAATTAAAAGTGAGTGAGGAGAGAAAGCAAGAAAAGAAAAGTTCGATGTAATTTGTGGGGACTGGGTGACTGGCTGCTTCGTTTTTGAACAATCGTTAGAAAAAGAAAACAGAAAGATTCTTCATATATATATATATATATATATATATATATATATATATATATATATATATATATATATTTATATATATATATATATATATATATATATATATATATATATATATATATATATATATATATATATATATATATATATATATATATATATATATATATATATATATATATATATATAGGGCTTTTTTTAAGAAAGTAAAATGGCAGTGTACTTGAAGAGTCTAATCACCAATGTACTACATCAAAAACTATAAAAAGATTTAACTCACCATAATCTTCGGATTATTCTCGTTTTTGTCTTGAATTTTCTTGGTTTGATCTTCCTTAGATTTTGATGACATATGGCTAGTTGTTTCACCTGGTGCATCTTCCTGGTCATCATTTTTCCCCGTCGAAGACGGCGTGCTTATTTTCTCCAATAATGGCATTTCTGGGATTGTTTCCGAAAGAAACTGCACTCGCCTGCCGAAAACTTCAGGTTTCAGAGATCGACAAGTGCATACTTCCTGCGCAGAAAAGATAAATACATATTATCGACATTAGAATCTATTGCCCCCCCCCCCCTTTTTAACCTTAAATTTCTGCTTCTTGTAACATGTAGAAAAATGTGGGGAAACATTTATAATAGAACTTTTACTGAAATGTTATTTTTCATTTTTGGAGCTAAATTTGTATTTTAACTTCCTTTTACAAAAAAGGAAGTATTGTATTCGCGAAAAAATTTTCACTCAAAAATCGACCTTAATTTCCATTTTGCTCACCCCCGAATGAATGTTGAGTTTTTTCTCTTTTTTTTCGACTCGACCACATGTGGATAAGAGTCTAAGAACGTATAGACATGCGAAATATTCATTTTGACGATTCCCGAATTAATTACAACGAGTTTTCTCGTGATGTCTGTTTGTATGTATGTGCGGATATGCGTATGTATGTCGCATAACTCGAGAACGGTATGTCCTAGAAAGTTGAAATTTGGTACGTAGACTCCTAGTGGGGTCTAGTTGTGTACTTCTCCTTTTGGTTGCATTTGGGTGTTTCTAAAGGGGTCTTTTGCCTCTTTTAGGGGGAAATCATTGTTAATTTCGATGTAAACTCAAGTGGTGTTATAATGTGGCGGACACTTAGCGATATATCGCCAGTATTTTGGTCGCCAAGTTTCGTCGCCAACTTGGTGACAAATTTGGAGGATTTTTTTCCTTTTTTTGGTTTTAATTTGGCCACTGTTGGTGATATTTAGAAAGTAAACTATTGAATCCCATTAAAATTGCCAATAATGGGGAAATGACATTAAATTGGAGTAAAAGGAAGTCATGTGATGCACACATCAGCTCATTTAAATGGAAGTGGAAATTATGACTTTGGCAAAAAACATGGGGCAAAGTTACAATATTTTTCTAATGGAGTATTTTCTATTTGATTATTAAATATGTTTTTCGTTAAACGAATAAAAGGCCAAATGAATCACCCAATGAATGAAAACAATAAATTAAACAGTTAATGAATGATTAAAAAAAGTTGATGTATGAATAAGAAATAAATGAAATAATTAATGTATGAATAAACATAAATGAATTAATAAATGATTAAATAAATGTGTAAGTAAATTAGCAAAAATTTGACAAATAAGCGAATGAATAAATGAATGAATATGGGTCATTCTCACAGAAACGGTAATTTTCATATCATTGTTATAATTTACGAATGTCTTATGACTCATACATATTTTTAGAGGTTTAAATACTTTTCTGTAGAGAGTTTAAAAAAATTATTAAAAGCAAAATTTTTATATTTTATTTTTGATGTCTTAAATATAAGTATAAACTACCCAAATGTCATTCATTCACTTGTCCCCACTGTTACTAAAAAAAAGGCAAAAATTATTTCTAAGCAAATAAACAATAAGTTCACAATTTTGTGGTTTTATTTCAAAATATTGAAAAATTTAAGTGAAAAAACCATTTATTATTAAATTTTTATTAAAAAATAGTTCACGCAATAATTTTTAAATTTGTCTCTAGCGGTTAGTGTCATTCTTTCACAACAGTCAATTTCCTTCCCAGAATCGCAACGAAATACTTTTTTCTAGGCAAAAAGGGTAGTAATTTACAGGTGGAAACACAGTAAAGTACTGCAGCATATTTGAGTCTTTATTTTGTTGGAAATTTTTTACTTGAAAGCAAAAAACCAGATAAGGTTTTTTTGCATCTGTCCTTTTCTCATGTGTTTCTCACATCTGTTTTTACGGAAATTTTGAGTAAAATAATGCACGAATGGAATAACTTCATTTTTTTGTAGCTAACTACAGCTAGAATTACTTCATTACAAATGTAATTAACTACAACTACTTCTTATAAAATGTAGCGACTACAAAATACTTTTGAAATGCAGTCGCTATTTCGCTACTTTTTAAAAAATAAATAAATGAAAAGCATACACACACATCGCTTGAGGATTGAATGAAACAATTCGAAAAGCTCTTCAGATTTATAAAATAGCTCATTTAAACATGGAGTATTACTAACAATTATCCATTCTTTCTTTCTTTCTTTAAACCAAGTTTACGAATATTCTTTGCTGGAAAGGATTAAAAAAGTTGAAAGAATCCCAAAAATGTAAATAGTTGCAGTCATAATTTGATTTGAAATTAAACATCGACATACATGTACATCAAATTGATTAGATGAGGAAAACATCTTTGAAACAGAAGAGAAAAACTTTTTCTATGTAGGATTATAATTTAGGATTATAATTAGTTAAATTTCGTATATTAACTTATATTTTGTAGGATTTAATTAATTAATTTTGAGCGTCAAGCTAGGGATCCGGACCTAGACATCATCCCCTTTCTTACGCCACAGATAAAATGTTTTTTTTTTTTACATTTGATTTAAAAGTAATTTCTAGAAATCGCTACAAACTATTTTCTGTATCGAACTACTCGCTAGTTAACTTTTTTTTTAAGTAGTGCGTTACACTACAAACTACTATAAAATGTAGCTTCTACAGTAGTGTTTGGGAAGTACAGATACCTGAATGCCTTTTTGAATTCCGGAGTTAGGCAAACGAATGGGAGTTTGTTTTCCGGAAATATAAATGTATGTGACGGTAGCTCCCATACATCTATATTTCCTGAAAACTTATCAAAATTGAATTTTTGAAAACATTTTTGTCTCACAAGTTGTCAATTTCTTATATGACTTTACCAGTAGGGTAGCAGCAGAGTTTAGATAGAAAACAACATTATCTAATAAAAAGTACTAGTGGTTTGTATTTAGTAAAACAGTTGTCAATGTCATGGAAAAGCTATGTTTATCACATGTGATGTTGATTTTGAAAATGCAGGGTAGTTTAGATTAAGCAGCGTATAGGTTTTCAGTGACGCTTTCATAGCGCTCATGTTCATTGGACGTGAGCCACTGAAAGTGATTATTCATTTGCTAAAAAAAGTCATTCGAGCTTGCATTCCAAATTCGAGCTGTAATGATTTACATGATCAGGCAAGGCGCGGATCCAGAGGGGTGTCATAGGAGTCTTCACCCCCCTTAATTGACCAAATATAGCCTAAAGCTGCATTTTGGGGACAACTTATATTTTGAAAACTAAGCCCCAGAGCAGCTATTCATCCTCGAATATTACATTTTGAGCTTTTGTCCGATAATAACATTCTCCAAAATCAGAAACTGGATATTGGCCATTCCACGGAAAACGGCCATTTTTTCCCGCACATGACGCTACATATATTTCATTAAAAATGATACTCTAAAATGTTAATGAACAAAGTTTTTCTGCTTTAGCAAATTACAAAACTATGTGTGATTACTTAAGCAAAAAATTTCGTCATTATCCTTTAAAAATTATTACTTTTTAATGAAATATATGAACCGTCTCGTGCGGGACAAAGGGTTGACTTTTTCATGGAATGGCACATATACGTCCTTGGATCAGGCTCAAGTCTGGCCTGGAGAGGGCTTTAATTAACAGGGAGTACAACAAATATAGTGCGACAGCAATCAATTAAGCAAATATTACATGGAAGTATGCATGCTACGTTATTAAAATTCTAATTACCTGAATAGGAGGTATCCCTCTTAGTGATGTTCTGCTACTAGCAAAATGTTTCACCTTCCGCGACCAACATTCGTCACATGAGCAAGCAGAAGATCCATAGAAACTGCTTTCGTCTGAAAAGGATCTACGAACTCGATGAGAGCGGTGGAAAGGACTGTCTCTCATACTTCTACGTCTGGAGTGACGAGACCTCATCGACGTAGCATTCGATCCAGATGAGGTTTTCTTACGACGTAGTTTCTTTAAAAGCTCGAGATCTTCATAGGATAAGTCAGATGTCCAACTGTCCGAATGTCTCATGCGATGCGAGGGAAGATAACCAGTCAAGATATCGTAATAATCGTCACCCTGGACTTTTTTCAGGGCAGGGTCTTCCAAGTGAGAGCGTTTGCAATGATTGCAGCGATTATTTCGATTTCGTTTCGAGTTCCTTTGCTTTCGGCTTCGTTTTAAGTACGATGGTGGGGATAAATCCTCAGTTGCCTGCTTTTCGGCCGGTAAATCAGATGCCATTTCCGATGATATTTGGTCTCCTCGGGTCACTCCACTGTCCTCCGATTGAGATTTTGGCAAATCAGTTGCCTTTTGTAATGTTGAGATTTTTGGCAGTAAATTACTTGGTTTATTATCAGCACTGATGGAATTATTACCATTGGAGAGATTCAGATCAGTTTTTGAATGGCTTGGGTCATTTCCATGTTGCTCCTCTTTAACATGCGATTCATCCAAAACCTTAACAGACGAAGTAGATTGAACTGCTTCAGTTTCCTTCTGAATATTCGGAACTAAGGAAGAATGTGTATCATAGGACTGTGAATGTATACTCTCTTTGTTAGGAATAGAAGCTTTTTTTCGTACAGAGTTGTTTTCTTTTCTCGAGTGTGGTGTAAAAAGGCCACCTTGTTGAGGATATTGGCTACCTGCACCTTCAGACTTTGTCAGCACTTGTTGTTCTTTGAGACTTTCCCTCTTACTGCTAATTATGTTTTTCCCAGTTCTGTGAGCAGAAACCACGACATTTCGTTCAAGACTAGAATCAGACTTAGTGAAGCCTTCGCTGGGCGATGGCTCATCAGCTTTAACAAAATCCGATTTGGTATCTGTTTTTAACTTTTCTCCTCGATTGTAGTTCTTGTTGCTTATGTTCTTATTTTCATTTAAAGATTCTATAGGTGGAGGAGGCGGGAAGTTAAAAATGTTTTCTAAAGCTTCTTTTTCAAGTTTGTAATTAGGTTTTACATCAGGTTTAGGAGTTGCTGTAATTGGCTCTTTACTATCCTTGTAACTCTGAATTTTAACATTCGTATCTTTCGATGCAATTTGCTGAGACGGAGTTGTATTAGTTCTGGCTAAGTTTAAACCACTCTTTTGCAAATTCTCTCGATTAAAGATTTCACTATTTTGAAATTTCTTAATTAAATCATCTATTGCTCGAGGTTTATGTTTTGCTTGTGGTCTTGACGTTGATGAGGAATTTGGCGTTTTTAAAGCATCCGTTAGATGTTCTGTCTGGTTGACAGTCTCGTCTTTTGCCACTTTTGATGTAGAGGGTACTTCATGATCAAAAGCAATTATATTGTGTTCAATCGTGTTTTTTGATGTTTGAGGTTTATGTCTTACTTTTGGTTTTGGGGTTGATGATGGATTTGGTGTTTTTACAACATTTGTTAGGAGTTCTTCATGGCTCAAAGACTGATTTGCTGCCACTTTTGATGTAGAGGGAAGGTCATGTTCTAAAACATTTATACTGCTTTCAATCACACTTTCGCTTAACGTTTCAAATTCTCTAACCTGATTTTCAAGGGCAGGCAGATTTTCTTTTACTTCATTGTGAGTGTCCGCAGATGTTTCGATCAATATCGCAGTAATGTTAGAACCAACAATTTGTGATTCCTGTTCCACAGGTCCGTGCGGTTTTATATTATTTTTTATCAATTGTCTATCGCTCCCGAACTTATGCAAAAAACTCTCATTTTCCAAATTAGTTATATCGCTCAAAGTCGACAAGTTCTTTCCATTGTCACTGAAAGTTACATTCTCAGATTTCTCAGTTTCATGTTTTGATTCAGACACGGCTTTTGTTTGGGTATTGGCACTATCAACAGCCGAGTGATCACCAGTAACTTGTTCGACGTAAGAAACTGATGGTTCTACATTCGTAGAACCGGCAGGAACCTGAGTGTTGGACGAATCTTTAATATTTGAAGAAGGAGATGGCTGCTCTGAAGCTTGTGAGTTTGATTTTGAGCCAATTGCAGTAATCTTCTGGGATGAGGTGGATTCATCGCTATCTTCGTAAAGAGGGTTTAGACTGGAAGGATTTTCATAATGGATATCTCCATCTCCGGGCAGCAGGGAAGGTCTTTTCTTGTGGGCTTTCCAGTTTCCAATCAAACGTTTCAGCATTCCTCTTTTCTAATAAATAAATCAAGAATTAATTCGCTTCATTAAAAAAAAAAAAAAAAAAAAAAACTTAACCCCTTCAGTCGGAATTATGAAATATTAGACCAAAAATGTTGATATTTGGTACACAGTGTACTATGGTAAAGGGTATCCTATAGACGAAATTTTGAGTTTGTAGGAGAAAAATTAAAACAGTTATGGCACGTCCAATATTCCGGACCTATATTTTTGAAATCAATATTTCATACACAAAAACGATAAAATACCGAACAAACTTCATTATAAAATGTTCTACAAACAATTTTAAAACATAATATAAGCGTTTGAAACGATTAATTAAAGATTATATATTTTTTTAAAAATCACAGAAAAAAAACTTCGTTTTTTAGATGAAAATCCATGGTTGGAAAAATGAGCCACTCTCTATCTCTCAATCCTTATATGTCAGTGTTGTCAATCCCAAAACGAAAAATTATTTCACAGGTTATAATAAGTAGAATGTAAAGAGTCAACTACAAAAAAATCAACTAATTAAATCAATTATCAAATGATTTGCAGCTGTTTAAAGTGTATGTCCGGTATACCGGACACCAGGTCTGAAGGGGTTAAAAAAAAATTATATTAGTGTATAAAGGAGACCGGGTATAGATATCCCTTTACATTTTGAATTTTCAAATTTATGTTACTAATGTTGCGTACCGAAATAAACTTTTATGTAATATTTTTTTCCTAATTTTTTATCAAATAATGATCTCAAAATCTTTGTTGATATATTTTTTTTCCCATACAAAAATAATCCTAAGATTTTTTTCGCAATACATCAACTTGATCCAACGTGGGTTAAATTGATGCACAAATGAATAAAACTTACGCTGGCGTACAAAACAACGAAATGAGGTTTTCAAGTGTTATTTTTAATATCGTATAGTGTCTCCATGGTAAACAACATCTGTCATACATTGTAGAAAGAGCTTTGTTGGTGAACAACAAACAGTATTTAAAGCAGGATTGTCCTATTTTGTCCACCCTGGAAAAAGCCGCCGGAAAAACCCTGGAAAAAACCGTCCCGGACAAAATATCATTTTGTCCATTCCGTCCATTTTGTCCACTTTATCAGTAAACTGAAAGTTTTTAGTTAAAAATTTGAAGTTTGAAAATAATAAATAATTATATAGATTTTTCTTATTCAAGTAATATTTTAATATAAAAATAGCATACATAAATATGTATATAAACAATTGATGGTAAAATAGTTTAAAGTGAAAATAAAAAAAGTAATATCAGTTGAAGTTTATGTAAGTGTGTTAATAAATTAAATGAGTGTTAAAATAAATTATAATGCATGTAATAGCATTTATAAAACAAGCACAACAGCTGTAAACATTAAGATGTTTATCTGTGATATGGAGGTTTATCGCCCATAATAAGTGCATTTATAAAATTAAAAAACAGAAATAAAAAGTTTTTGAAGGTTGGAGTTTCAAAAAAACCATATTAAAAAAAAAAAAAGAAAGAAAAAAAAAAGAAAAAGAAAACTACTTGAGATTAGTAAAATAATTGTTGGCATGAAGTGAAATCTGTTTTGCAATACAAATACAAATGTGATGATCAGCAACAGGCTCTGAGTAGGCTGTTCCCTAGTCAATTTATTAGCCCCAATGAAGATTAATGGTCCTTTTCAAGCTATCTACCCTCCTGCCTATTATAGCCTCTTCCGGTACACTGTTCTGAGTACCCACAACCCTACTAAAGTAGTAATTTTTCTTAATTTGTATGACATTAACGTATCCATAAAATATGCTGAGTACATAAATATTTTACTACGGGGTGATATCAATAAAAACTCGAAAAATATAACAGTCATAATATATTTTTAGTTTATAAATTTTTTTTCTGTATGTATGTATCCAAGCATTTCATTTGACTTTCCCATTGAGTTTATTTTCTTTTATTGTATATAATAATCGAATTTTGCCCAATAGCTTATTCACATTGTTAAATTTTATTACTTTTAAGTAAGTAATGATCTAAAATTTGCTGCATCAATGTGTAATTCAAAGATATTTTAGATTTATGAAATTCTAAAGTTGATGATTATATTTTAATTAAATGATTAATTCATAATAGAAAATGTTTTTGCATACTGTACTAATATTATTACACCATAACAATAAATTTATATAATAATTAGTTTATTTGTCATTTCGTCTAGTTTTGTCCAGTTTCTTCAGGCGTCCCGGACTTTTTACAAAAAAAAAAAAAAAAAAATGGATAAATAGCAACCCTGATTTAAAGTTTATTTTTTTCATCCTGATCTTAAAGAACACCATCGAAAAAAAAACCTATTTCGATAGGGGAAAAATCTGTTCTTTGTAATGGTACTAACGAAAAGAAAATGCAAGGTGACAAACTTGAGTACAGCACATTGAAAACAGGCTGTTTCTTAAATGAAAGGTTTTGATGGCCAATTTGGATGACAATATCTATTACAAAATAAATATTCAAACTCTGCAACGTAACACATTAGAAACAAGCAACTTGACGAAGGAAGTATGAATTACTTTTGTTCAGAATTTAAGACATCCTAAAATCCAGGAAAACATGCTCCTATCGCACTTTTTGTCGAGTCGCTTGACATGGAATGACTTGTATTCTCTTTCTTATAATACAACTATTATTGGTGCATTTTTGATCACTGGTTACGGTTTTCTTTAATGCTTTTCATTGTCAGCCATTTTGTTTTACGTTTCTTCATTAGAATCATGAAATTTGGCACGAAACTCCAATAGCGATGTGAAACTCGCTGCGATAGTTAAAAACTTCAATTTGTTCTTTTAAAATTGACATAATTTCCCTATCTTGGGGACGAAGAATCCTCAGGCTGAACTGAAAGACAAGGTTAATAGGGAGAGACACTAAACACAATGGGGTTGTTTCCTTCAGTCAAAAGTAGTACTTTTTGTCACTGAAATTGATGGAATAAACAAAAACAAAAAATAAAAAAAAAAAAAAAAAAAATAATAATAATAATAATAATAATAATAATAATAATAACATAGACCCAGAAAACTCTTTTATTTTTCCTCAACAAATTTTTTGAATTAATTTTTTAAAATGTCCGATTTTTCAAACAAGGCGTGGTCTAGATGACAACACAAATGATGCTTTTACGCGTATCTTTGTACCGCCTTTCCACGTTATGATAAGCAAGAAGCGAATTAAAATTGCACTCTACGCTTGCTATCAACCCTATCGTTGCCAATACACGTGAGTAAAGAAGCGAATTAAATATTTTGCTCTGTGAATGGCAACACAGAATGGCATTTCATCATTTGTGATGTCATCGGCAAGAAATGTAAACAATGAAAGATCACTGATTTAAGTAAATTTTCAAAAATATTAAACTTAAACAAATTATTTAAAAAATGGTCAGATCCTGTGTTTTTAAGCATGTTCTTTCAGAAAAAATACTTTTAAAATATTGGAAACGACCCCATTGGTCAAATTTGAAACACAAGCGATGCTTAGTAATACTTAATATGTTCTGAAGAGCTCCTTTAACTCAAATGTTTGGCAAAGATGCTTTTCATCACGTTGAGGGCCATAAACTAACAAGAAACGGTTCAATGCTTCTGACATTATAATTACTGCACACCATTTCAATAATTTACATTTCAATGACTTTTATTAAAAGGAAAAGTGAAAGGAAAGTAATGTTTTAAAGCCCTAATTATGCCACTTGCTCCCGTTCTGTGAAAACGGTTCTGTTTTATGAATGCAAATAAACATTAATGAATTCCCTTGCATTTGCTATTAAAAACTTCTCGACGTGTCGAATGATTGTTTTTTTTTTCTTCTGTAAATGAAATGTTCTATGGTCTCATAATCTGCAAATGGACGTCATCAAAAAAAAAAAAAAAAAAAAAAAATCGATTAAAAAATGATTAAACTTTTCCTTTCAGATTCAAATGAAGCCCTGGGGTGGAGGTGGTACATCATGCAGGAAACTAACCTTAATTCTAAAGATTATTGCGTAATTATTTGACTTTTTCAGTTTATCAGAACTGCCTGATTTAACAAGTGTGAATGAAGAGAATCGAATTCAGTCGACCCTTCGATGCTGTCTACCGTAATTGCTTCATTGCATTTTAATTGCTTCACATTCATATCTTTCATATTGTTACTCTACATTGCTGCAGCTTGGCAAGTTGACAAGAAATTCAAACCTAATTAAGGACAATATCAAATGCCGAGGGGCACTTTCATTTTCCAAACGAAAATGTATTCAATAATTTTCTCCCAGGGCATAACGAAGGTCAAATGATAATTAAGCGTTTTGGATTACATTATAAACAAAGATAGAAAGCATTTGGATAAATCAACAACCTAGCAAAATCTTTTAAGGGCAGCTGCTTGTTTACCTTTTTCGCAAAATACCAAAAGATTATTACTACCCTGTTCTGTTGCGATCAAAAACTCGGCAATGGTATTGACATTTTTCAATGAAATACTTATATCTTTATAAGTGATACTTTTATGAAAATTGCATAGAATAGCTGTACATAGCAAGTAAAACTATTTTGAAATGTGCAGCTTGTTTTCAGCGCTTTTTACGATTCATGATGGTCAAAAAAAAAAAAAAAAGAAGAAGAAAAAAAATATATATATACATGTATATATATATATATATATATATATATATATATATATATATATATATATATATATATATATATAATTTGAATTCTGACACTTTGAATTCGAATTATGTTTTTCACATTCACGAGTTGCGACAGGACCCTAATACTCATTGGAGGCTATTGTTTCTAGAAACGGCTCATGTCCTCCCAAGCCTGCCCCTCCTCCCGGGCGGTTACGTGTGTGTATGTGTGTAAGGACTTGTTTGTGTGTAGAAGTGTGTGTATGCAGGACATGGACGCCACCGCCTAGGAGGTGGGGATTTCGGTGGACAGTGCTGCTAGTGGAGGCTAGGACCAGAGGGGCAGCTCCGTCCTCCGGCGGACGGCGGTGCTGCAGAGGCCCCTGGTCCATTCTGAAAAAGGAACCGGACATCAAGGACGGTCAAATGAAAGCAATAAGCAATCGTGATTGCTCAAAAAAAAAGTTTTGCTTCTTCAATTTGCTGTTGGTCTTATAAAAGATCGTGATTTTTTATTGGAAAGTGTGGTCTGCAGCTCTTCATATGACAGAAGTTATAAAATAATTCGTTTGGTATTCATCTAAAAATTACAAAAAGGGTCAATTTTCCAAACTATCCCGATAAATCTGACTACTGTAAAAGCGCTCGCTCATTTTAGCGACTTTCGTGAGTTTCAATCGCAAAATTTTAAGCCTCACGAAATATTTTTCTTTTTAGAGGATTTTTAAACTTTTGGTGCGATTTTATACAAAACTCCCGAATTTTTGCAGCACGCAAAATCACCGGTATCTTCATTTATGCGAAAATTACATAAGTGCTAAGCTTGCACAATGTCTGAAATTACTTTTAAAAATATAGTTTTGTAGTTTCAATTTCCAGAAGGTGTGATATTTTCTCTGAGTAAAGTCGTAGTTATTTATTTTTCTATACGTTTTAGCGAACAAATACACAATATATATTTTGAGTTTCTTTCTGCATCTTTTACTCACTATCGAAAGAAATTCTTGCTAAAGAATTTGTAACTAAAACTGCAGAATTTTGCTTTTTAAGCACATTTATGAATTTGTTATAAACACATAATCAGCGCATACAGCGAATTCATTAATTACAGAGCTGGTTTACAAGGAGGTAAGAGCTTTGAAAATCTAAGTATTTGTTCTTCATCATCATCAGAACAAAATAAACGTTCCGCTCTTCGGAGTTAACTCAAAGCTTGAAAAGTGAAGTATTTTCAATAAAAGAAGTTTCGAATCCTATTTTTAAAAATGGTATACTGCCTGAAAAAAATTAGCTCCTGTAATCCCCTGAGTTTTCAGGCAAAGAGAAAAATAAATAAATAAATAAATAAACGAATAACAAAAACATGTGCCTTTCGGACCGGATGATTGCAAAAGAAAAAAAAAACATTGAAAGGGGGAAAGGATCCACCCAGTCATTGCTTGGTCTGCTTAGCATGTGATGGAACATTTTGTCGAACGTTTTTACGGATGCACGTTTCATCTAACAAAGCGTAGTTTTTTTTTATTTACTTGCATCGTTAAACTTTTCTGACCTTAAGTTACAAAATATTTAATAACAATTTTCTAAATAGTTAAATGTTGAAAACGAACTTCCCCTAAAATAAATATACAACTAGTGATATCCGCATGGTTTTGCCCGTAGTAGAAAATTAAAAGGTCTTTTGGTTCGCCTGTATATTTACAAAAGATGTATGGCGAATTTATCGCCAGTTGACTTGCCCATGTTACGGTTCCACGTTATGATAACTTGGTCATTTACTCGTCCATCTTATGATAATTTTGCTCGGGAAAACGTTCTTAAAATTTTAATAGAAAAAGAACAAAATCAAATTTTCGAAAAATCGCTTCGAGGTGCACACCCTTATGTTACAAACTACTTTTGTGCAAATGTCATGAAAATCGGCCGAACGGTCTAGGCGCTATGCGCGTCACAGAGATCCTGACATCCTCCAGATAGGGAGACTTTCAGCTTTATTATTAGTAATAACTAGTGGTACCCTCACGGCTTTTCCCGTAATGGAAAAAATTAAAAGGTCTTTTGGTTCACCTGTATATTTACAAATACTGTATGGTGAATTTTCTCGCCAATTGGCTTGTACCCATGTTACGGTTCTACGTTATGATAATTTCGTATCTCACCAATTGGCTTGTGCCGATGTTACGGTTACACGTTATGATGATTTCGTAATTTACTCGTCCATCTTATGATATTTTTGTTCTTAAAATTGGAATAGAAAAAGAATCACATCGAATTTTCGAAAAATCGCTTTGAGGTGCACACCCCCACGCTACAAACTAACTTTGCCAAATTTCATGAAAATCGGCCGAACGGTCTAGGCGCTAAGCGCGTCACAGAGATCCAGACATCCAGACATCCTCCGGACAGAGAGACTTTCAGCTTTATTATTAGTAAAGATAAAGAAGATAAAGATGAGCGCATTTTTGAAAAGGCAACATCTGTAACTATCGTCACCTCAGAGTAACAGTAAGACATCTAATCCCAAGAATAACAATAAGATATCCTACTATTCTTTAAGGTGACGATACGTGGTTTTCAATTCAATTTTCAATGATTTCTGGAATTTTTGAAATGTGTTTTCTTAGACGATATACTGTTACTACTACTTCAGAGGTAGGTAAGAGTAAACTTGGTTACATAATCTATCAGAGCTCATTCTAAATGTTTAAAAAATTTTGAAAATGACTTTTAAAGAAAAAATTTAAGTACTTAATTTAGTAAATGATGAACAAAAATAGTTAAAAGAGTTATTTTTTGGCAATAAAAGAATCAACAACTAAATACAATAAAATTTATGAATAAACTTTATATAAGTGTATAACGTTAAAGTTGTGATTTAAATCTACTAGGCAAATGGTGAGAAGGTATATACAATATTGTAGTTAAATGATAATATAGTAACGGTTTTGTAACTGAAAAAACTAACACAACACAATAAGAACTGCACAGAAAGCAGAGTATATGCCACTCAGGATTTAAAATTGACGCCTAGTATTAGTTTTACATGAAATACACCGCCAGCTCAGTCAATTCCAGCCGAGGACTGCAAAGGTTTTCTACCTCCAGCGCAGTCACTCCTATGCCGGGCTGATGAGTGCGAATAAGCATGAAACTGCAGTCCTCGGCTGGAATTGACTGAGCTGGCGGTGTATTGCATGTATTTCTGCCTTAGCCCTGGCTATAGGGCGGTAACTTACTGAATGAAAAGTAGTAGTTTTACTTTAAGATCATTTGAAAGAGAAGATTTCCATTTCCTCGCTTTAAAGATTGATTTATTCTTTTGAAACTTCAAGATAGAGACATCAAATTCAGTTTAATTTCAGTTATGTTGCAATTTTTTGACTCAAAATGCATTAGGTCAATAAAATAAACTGTTCAGTTGAAAAAAAAAAATGTGTTTTTTCGCAACTACTAATCTTAAATTCATTAGAATTGTCAAGGGTGCACTAAATCCTTCTGTTTCATAAAGTAGTTTACATCATTTTTATCAAATTAGCTTCAGAAGGAAGGATGAGTCAAGAGTTTTAATACGTTTAACCTCACCGGAAATAATTAACTTCTTTGTAAGGGGAATAAGGAAAAAGTCTTTTCATTTGTGAAAATGCTACCTGTCGTCAGTAGGATGTGATTGTAGTTTTTTCCCCCTTTTCTCGTTTTAAATAAAATGCTATTGTGCCTCCATATTCTTGGGTGTCTCCTTGGTTAAAAGAAAAGTATTTAATTGTTCCAAAAATTGTAATGTTGTTTAGAGTGTCCTAAACGATCATTTACTCTACTGAAAATGAAAATCAATCAATAAAATACTAATTTTGAATTATTGAAGTGCTTTTTCATATTGCTTTTTGTTCTGTATTGCTGTATTTATAAAAGCAGCAATTTGCGTAAATTGATCTCTTAATGCTTCCAATTGTTCTGGAATGTATTATGTGATAAAAAATAAAAATTTCTTTTTTAAAAATTTAAAAAAAAAAAAAACGAAAGAAGGTAAGTAATATTTAATTTTCACAAATATTTTTGAAAATTCTCGTGATTTGCTGTGTGAGTTTGTTGAAGAGATATTTGCGAAAACGAAAAAAAAAATGTCTTTTGGTTGAGTTCAGTCCATTAAAACAGTCTTAAGCTTTACTGACGTCGTCGCTGTGAACGATTTTAATCCTATTTTTCTCTCTTTCTTTTCTCTCTCTCTCTTTTTTTTTTTCTTTTTTTATAGATGGACCCACAGCACTGTGCGGTATTTTGATATTAGTATGCGCTCATAAGTCGTAATATAATGTTGTTCAAACATACGTGATGCAGTTTAAGTACAGTATTTTAAGATGTACAAAAGTAGGTTGGATGAATGTTGGAAGGAAGTAGGTTGGAAGAATGGAAGAAGAACAGAACGACCAAAAGATTTTTGAACAGATGATGAGATATAATTTCAAAGAAATGTCGTTGTGAAAGCGGAAGAAACCGAAATACGGGAAATATTTTCATGTTTCTCTTTCCGATGGATTTCTTTGATGAAAATCAGTTTTTAAAAGGAAGAATGACATTATTTTACTAAAAGTAAACGATACTATAATTTAGTTCGAGGGAAGATTAGCTGAAGAATTGACTTCAAGAAAATAGCAGTAAAATGTCTTTAGATTTTTAAATGGATAAAAAGGAGGTTAAAGTTATGGAGACTTTTTAATTGAAAAAAAAAAAAAAAAACTCAAAGAAAACAGTAGATTTTTTTTTTTTAAAGTTCATGTACGAAAAATTGAGCCAATGGTGCCCACGAGAGAAGGTTCGTGGGACAGACTTCTTCCTTGAAATTTTATGGAGGTTAATTTTACAAGATATTTGGTCTCATTTTGTGGAAGGGAGGAGCAGGGGGTTGTTTTTGGTAAGAGTGGTGCTCCGTAGCATATGAAGAGGGTGCGCCATAGCTTTTGGAAAGAGCATCCCGATTAAGAAATGTGATTTCGTCATGTTGATGATAGTGAACTTCGATTACTAAGAGGAAACAATAAAAATGTTTACTTGACTAAAGGCTGTGAACAAGGCAAAATTCATTGATAAGTGGAAGGATGAAAAAATACTTAGTTTCTAAAAGGGGAGAGAGGGTTGAAAAAAGGTCATCAAAAGGATTTAAGCTTACCAATTACTTATCATTCATTCTAAACCTCTCAATGAAAAAAAAAGTTAATTTTTTTCACTTAATGAACATCTTACTTACTGATTTTCAGGTGAAAATTAAAGTCTAATCAATACACGGTTTTGCAGTCAAAATGGTTCGAAAATTTTCCCTTACCTAGTTGAAAACAGTACACAAGATTATTTTTACCTGTATCGAGCAAAGTTCTTATTGTAAAATTTTTTCGAAATAAAAGTTTTACTCTTAATTTACTCGGTTTAAAATAAAAAATCTCAGCATATTCGCATTTCAAATGGAAAGTTAACGTTTTAAATAAAAGTAACGGTTTATATCAATGCTAGTCAAAGCCTAAAGCCAAAATGGAGTGCACCAAATGGCACGAAAATTTCTTTCATTAACAAACTCAAAGCACAGGAATTATTCCCCAGCAATTGATATTTCGTGGCTTAGAAAGGAACCCGGCATGTGGCATTTGCAGTTAGGACACACTTTAATTGCAAGAAATAAGAAAAAATAAAATAAATGAAAGGCTGACCCACTTTCGTTCCCGTTTTGCTCAATTTTAATAGATGAAAACAAGGACATCGCTTCACCTGTTATTTTTTCACTCAAAGTGAGAGGAACCGGTTTAGAGTGATTTTTGTATCTGTAACAAGCAAGCTGCTGGTCGGGGGGAGAAGATTGCGTTGGACAGATGTGGGAACTTAATCAATTTGTTAATTCCAACTCTCTAGTAAATAGTGACTAGGAACTGCCAACTGAAACAAACAACAGAAAGCTAGTTTGAAAAGCTTTAGATAATTGACGTAATTTTCTTAAATAATCTGAGGGATTTCAAGGATGGAAGTCAAATAAGAACTCGTTTCAGAATGTGGGTTTATTCATTGCGATTAAGAGATGTGGGGGAATTGAGCTGCTTTTCTTTTGAAGATTTGCATAGTAAGGGGTCACAGTAGTACCTTTCAAACATTTTTTTCTAATTTCAGTAAATTTTATTTTTCTTTGAAACCATAACATGCATTCTTGTTTTGTAATCATTAATTTACTTTCAAAAATTTTAAATATTGCGTACTTTTTTTTTTAAATTACAAAAGTTTAGGAAAATTTCATTTTTTTAAAAATTTCTAAGGCTTTTTTGTTTTTAAACTAATATAATAAAAGATTTTTGCTAAATGATCACAATCATCATCTCTAAAAATCTGTGCATTCATTTGCTTTTGTATTTATTAGAAAATTTTCCGTGAATAATTATGTAAAAATTCGTATTAAAAAAATGGTTTTTATAGGTTTAGAATGTTCTTAATATTTGAGTAATTTATAAAATGCTTATCCAATGCAAAGTTTTGTTAAATAAGTTATCCTAATTGCAAAATGTATTACTTTGAAGCTGTATCTTTAACAGAAAAAAATCCTCAGGGATTCTTGTGACATAAAAACCATAAAAACACACACATACACAAAAAAAAAAAAAAAAAAAAAGATCATCGAGAAAAATAAATTTAAAGTTTTTCTTAAAGTAAAGCGAGCATGACCTAAAACCACTCATAACTTTTTAAATATTTGAACTAAAGCAATTAAACCTTTTCCCCTGATTTTGGACTAGCTTTTAGTTTCGAAATAAGCTATAAAATTGTTTTTACTCGTTTGATCAATTTTGAGGTACTGTAACCCAAATCGAATGGACGATTTTTTAACCCCCGACACATAAAGGAAGGGGGTAATAAGTTTGACGTGTCTGTGTATCTGTATGTCTGTCTGTGGCACTCTATAGCACCTAAACGGATGGACCGATTTTGAAAAAAAAAAAAAAAATGTTCGAAAGGAGAGTTGATTGAGAGTGTTAGCTATTTTGCATCTTTGGATGACATTCATTAACGAAGATATTAATTAAAAACCTCTAAAAGGGTTTGCGCGACTTTTGCAGAGAAAACATAGTTAAAATTTTTAAAATTTAGTACCGAAATAAAGAGAATTGTTTTCTGCATCTGATAGAATGTGTTTGGAACTTCCATGTTTCATAGAATTTTAATTATAACGGTTTTTTAAAGCAGATTTTAATAACGGCTAAGCCTTTATTCACGCGATTGATAACCGAATTCATTGTTGACCGATAAGGAAATTAAAAGCAAGGATTTAAAGTTTTATCTGTTTCCAGTTTCTGTTTAATAGCAAGTAAAATATTTGACATTGATTTTTAATAATATAAGGCTTTTAAAGGGAGTTTCAAATTTCCTTCTTGATTTTACAATTGCGACTCAGTCGGGGGTTTTTAAAATTTTTAATTTTACCGTTGTTAAATGATAGATTCGTTTTTGATTACGTGCCGAAATGCTGCATTTAACGATGAAGTGTGCTCAAAATCATTAGTCGAATTAACGGAATTTAAGTTCTGAAAGACTTTTATCCAGACATCATGGCTTGATGTATATTTTCCCCGAATCAATAGATTAGATGATAGGGGTGCTGGTACCATCCTCTTTTTCTTTCTTTCTTTCCTTTATATTTTAAAAAAGCATTAAAGAGTTGCAGGGGAGCTCATCCCCCCAAGTTCAATGGCGTAAATTCCCCCCAAGAATTTTCTCGACCCCGTTTCCCTTTTTTATCTCTCTTTTTTATTTATTTTTATTTGTTAAATATTTTTTGTTAACTTATTTATTTATTTTTTTTAATTATTATTATTATTTTATTAGAAAAGTTCTGTGTTACGCCAATGACATACCACATACACAAACACACACACACACAAACTAAATAAATGAAAAAAATTAAATGAAATAAAATATAAACAAAATAAAATAAATAATTTAAACTAAGATTTGATCAATAAATAAATTAAAATAAATAAATTTAAAGAAAAATCCCCCCCCCAAAAAAAAAATTTATATGGAGCAACTTGCGCCATATAAATTTTTGGGGACTTGCAACTTGCGCCGTAATCCTTCCCCCCTCCCCTCTGTGGGCACCCCTGAAGAGTTGAAGCGGTTCTGAAAATGAGGAGAAATAGTTTTTGGTTTCGCACATTATTTTGGTCATGTATTCTGTAGTCGTCCAGTTAAAACTAGAAGCTCTAATATTTCCTTTATCGTTTTGGCTTTAGTTTTTTTTAAAGATATTTCATAAAATAGTTTGAACCATTAATTTTTTTAAATAAAATAAATTTTAAATTGTTTGTTCAATTTCAGGATTCAAATATTCAATTTTGTACTATAATTCGATCGTTGAAACAGGAAGTCATTATAAGCTAAAAGTAATAGGAAAGAAAATTTGAGCCGTTTTGTTCTAATCGAGATTTCTAAAATTTAGCATTAAGACTACGTCTATTTAAAAAAAAAATAAGTTAGCCTGATTAAAAAAAATAAATAAATAAGTTTGTCCGCGAACATTTCAAGAAAAATGTAATGATTGTCTGCAGTAAAAAAAAAAATTAATTTGAATTTTTGGCATCTTGAATTCAAATTATGTTTTTCGCAATCACGAGCGTGTGTGGTTGTGTAGGGGTATGTGTGTGGGTGCGTGGGTGCGTAAGTGTATGTATGCATGTGTGTGAGTGAGTGTTGTGTACGTGCGTGCGCGTGTAGGCGTTCGTGTGTGTGTGTGTGTGTAGGCGTTCGTGTGTGTGTGCAGGCGTTCGTGTGTTTGTGTATGTAGGCATGTGTTTGTGTCTGTGTGCAGACATGTGTGTGTAGGACATGGACGCCACCGCCCAGCAAAAGTGGATTCCGGGGGACAGTGCTCAGGACCAACCCCGCCGGTGGACGGTGGTGCTGCAGGCCTGGTCCAAGCTGAAAAAGGCACGGACGCAAAAACGGTCAAGTGAAAACAATAAGCAATCGTTCAAAAAATCAGTAATCCAACGTCAGAAAGCACAAATATTGTAAGATATTGCAGACACGTGTTTCGGTGTTACAAGGAACACCTTTTTCAATGCAAAGAAATGTGAGCTTCTGGATGAAAAGTCATCCGAGAAAAGCAACACGGTGGAACAGGAGATAGTATAAATATCAAAAACTAGAAATTAAACAAAAACAAAAAAGATAAAATGACACCATGGAGGCAAAATTTATTATATAATTCCATCAGGAAAAAAAAAAACCGTTAAGTAATAAATTTTCCAAGAAAACCCATAAACAATGCAAAAAGTCCAAAAATGAAACCACTCTGAATAAATTAGCAATAAATTTACCAGCGGGAAAAACTATGTATGAAAGCAATGTATCAAATGGAGAAATGCATTTAAGAACAAAGTGAAGGATAAACATATTGGAATTAGTTAATCACCAAACGAAATAAGAAAGCAAAAAATGAAAAAATAAAAGTAAGAAATGTACGACGTTTACATAAAAATAATATAAAAACTAAACCAATTTTAACAAAGGAGTCCACACAGAAGAAAAATAGGGAATTGCAGTAAGATCATTGACTAAATTAGAACGGTTCCTCAGGATGTGGAAAGATTCCCAAAAATCAAGATCCAACGAATTGGGGCATTTTTGGATAATTTGATAAGAATTAAAATCAAAAGAATGATTTGATTCCCAACAGTGTTGGGCAATACTGGATTTATTCAGCTGTTGTTTCCTCACATAGTTTTGATGTTCTTTTAACCGAAATTTCAAAGAACGGCGGGTCTGTCCGATGTATCCGAGTCCGCAATTGCAAACAATTTTATAGATCCCACAACAATTAAGAGGATGAATAGGATCTTTAAGAGAAGAGAAAGAAAGTTTATTAATAGGAGAAAATACCACTTGGAATTGGAATCGCTTCAGAATCTTAGCAACCTGTGTGTGGTTGCTACTACCAGGGAAGAATACCAGGGAATACCAGGGAAGAATACCCTAATACCAGGGAAGAAAGGCAGAACAACTAAATTCTTAGTGTTAAAAGTTCTATTAAGAGCAATATTTTGAGATTTTTTGCAAAGTTTTTTATAAATGGAATCAACTAAGGTGGGCGGATAGTCTCTATCAACAGCCACAGCTCTTAAATAGTTGAGTTCCGCATTAAGAAGCTCAGGTGAAGAACAAATATTCATTGCACGATAAACAAATGTGTTGAAAGCTGAATATTTTTGATTAGGAGGGTGAGACGATAATCTATGTGGGGGTAATGAAACAGCAAAAGGTTTGCGATAAACTGTAGTTTCAAAACCGGACTCAGTTCGAGAAACGAGAACATCCAGAAATGGAAGGCAATTATTCTGTTCTTTTTCACAAGAGAATTGAATATGAGGATCAATGGAATTTAAAATAGATAAAGCATCATCAATGCTTAGTTGATCGTGATTCATAAGAACAAAACAGTCATCAACATAGCGAACATAGAATTGAAACTGTAGTTTCTGAAAACAACTTGAGCTCAAAGTAATGCATGTAAATATCACTAAGGATGGGGCTAAGTGGGTTTCCCATTGCCAAACCATCCGACATTGTATAAAATTTAGCATTAAAAACAAAGGATTAAAAAACAAAGGAAACTTCCTTTGTTTTTAATGCTAAATTTTATACAATGTCGGATGGTTTGGCAATGGGAAACCCACTTAGCCCCATCCTTAGTGATATTTACATGCATTACTTTGAGCTCAAGTTGTTTCAGAAACTACAGTTCCAATTCTATGTTCGCTATGTTGATGACTGTTTTGTTCTTATGAATCACGATCAACTAAGCATTGATGATGCTTTATCTATTTTAAATTCCATTGATCCTCATATTCAATTCTCTTGTGAAAAAGAACAGAATAATTGCCTTCCATTTCTGGATGTTCTCGTTTCTCGAACTGAGTCCGGTTTTGAAACTACAGTTTATCGCAAACCTTTTGCTGTTTCATTACCCCCACATAGATTATCGTCTCACCCTCCTAATCAAAAATATTCAGCTTTCAACACATTTGTTTATCGTGCAATGAATATTTGTTCTTCACCTGAGCTTCTTAATGCGGAACTCAACTATTTAAGAGCTGTGGCTGTTGATAGAGACTATCCGCCCACCTTAGTTGATTCCATTTATAAAAAACTTTGCAAAAAATCTCAAAATATTGCTCTTAATAGAACTTTTAACACTAAGAATTTAGTTGTTCTGCCTTTCTTCCCTGGTATTAGTTTTCAGGTTGCTAAGATTCTGAAGCGATTCCAATTCCAAGTGGTATTTTCTCCTATTAATAAACTTTCTTTCTCTTCTCTTAAAGATCCTATTCATCCTCTTAATTGTTGTGGGATCTATAAAATTGTTTGCAATTGCGGACTCGGATACATCGGACAGACCCGCCGTTCTTTGAAATTTCGGTTAAAAGAACATCAAAACTATGTGAGGAAACAACAGCTGAATAAATCCAGTATTGCCCAACACTGTTGGGAATCAAATCATTCTTTTGATTTTAATTCTTATCAAATTATCCAAAAATGCCCCAATTCGTTGGATCTTGATTTTTGGGAATCTTTCCACATCCTGAGGAACCGTTCTAATTTAGTCAATGATCTTACTGCAATTCCCTATTTTTCTTCTGTGTGGACTCCTTTGTTAAAATTGGTTTAGTTTTTATATTATTTTTATGTAAACGTCGTACATTTCTTACTTTTATTTTTTCATTTTTTGCTTTCTTATTTCGTTTGGTGATTAACTAATTCCAATATGTTTATCCTTCACTTTGTTCTTAAATGCATTTCTCCATTTGATACATTGCTTTCATACATAGTTTTTCCCGCTGGTAAATTTATTGCTAATTTATTCAGAGTGGTTTCATTTTTGGACTTTTTGCATTGTTTATGGGTTTTCTTGGAAAATTTATTACTTAACGGTTTTTTTTCCTGATGGAATTATATAATAAATTTTGCCTCCATGGTGTCATTTTATCTTTTTTGTTTTTGTTTAATTTCTAGTTTTTGATATTTATACTATCTCCTGTTCCACCGTGTTGCTTTTCTCGGATGACTTTTCATCCAGAAGCTCACATTTCTTTGCATTGAAAAAGGTGTTCCTTGTAACACCGAAACACGTGTCTGCAATATCTTACAATATTTGTGCTTTCTGACGTTGGATTACTGATTTTTTGAATTTTCAGCACAAAGGTATTTATTCGTTATTCGTTATATAATAAGCAATCGTGATTGCTCAAAAACGAGTTATAGCGATATTTTCATTTAACTGATGTAATTTCTTTGTGCGTTAAAAATAATTATTTTCTGGATTGAATAGAATACAAATGTAATCTTTTAACTCATCAGCGAACAATCATACTAAAAAAGAAACAAAGGAAATATTTATAAATATTTTAAACATTATGTTTTCAAAAAAAAAAAAAGGCGAAATGTTTCGATCATTTTCCCAAACATTTTGTGAAACATAATGAAATTTGAATATCGGATGCGTCAATTTTAGTTATATATATATATATATATATATATATATATATATATATATATATATATATATATATATATATATATATATATATATATATCTTTTTTTTTTGAATGCATATAAAGGGATATTTTTTCCAAAAGTTCTCCAAATTTTGTAAATTTAAAAAATAGAAGTTTACAATAATCATCATGTTAAAAAAAAACGTTTAAAAAAGCTGCAAAAGAACTTTTGTAGTTTTTTCTATAATCATCAGATGCAATGCTAATTAAAAATACACGCAAAAAAAAAAAAAAAAAAATATATATATAGAGAGAGAGAGAGAGAGAGAGAAAGAGAGAGAGAGAGAGGGAGATACCATCCCCCCCCAAATAAAAAATTCTATTTTAAACTTTATACAGTTGAGCTTCTTTTGTGACTACATGTATAAGAAACTTTCTTTTCGTTGGGAACACAGTTTAATCAACACATCACACACGTTCACACACACATACATGCATACATAGATACATACATACATACAAACAAACAAAAATATTATGAAAATACATTATTATTATATAATAATTATGTAACTATGTAATAATATTATAACTATATATTAATTATTATTGTGTATTAAATATATTGTTATTATTAATACACACAATTTAATCAGCAAGTCACAACGTACGCGCATATATGCGTCAGTACATACATACACACATACATACAGACATTACATTTTATGATACGAAAAAAAATATTTCAATATCTTCGTGTCAAATCATCTGACATGAAGCTACTGAGTTCCATTATTTCCCGTTATGATGCTGCGCTTTAGTACAGCGTACGTGAAAATTCAAATACAGGCGTCCCTCGTTTAACACGGTACTTCTACAACACTGTTTCGATATTACACGGTACCAAATTTACGATTATTATAACACGGTTTTGATATTACACGGTACGAAACTTGAATTTTATACTTCATGGTTTTGATAGAACTTGAATGTTATATTTTTAAAAGATGGAATTTCATTTTTGTTTAATATATTCTGTGAATGGTTGATAACTCTAATAAGTTTTACTTTGTTTTTATGAAACTTGGTTTCGATATAACACGATACATCTTAACCTGATTTTTCTCATGCACATGCATAATTAGTATTAACAATAAGTAAAAATGTTATTTTAAAAAAAGTCTCGTATAACACGGTTTTTATATAACACGATACATCTGAATCTGATTTTTCTCATGCACATGCATAATTAGTATTAACAATAAGTAAAAATGTTACTTTTAAAGAAGTCTCGTATAACACGGTTTCGTTATAACACGATACATCTGAACCTGATTTTTCTCATGCACATACATAATTAGTACTAAAAATAAGTAAAAATTTTATTTTTAAAAAAGTCTTGTATAACACGGTTTCGATATAACACGATACATCTTAACCTGATTTTTCTCATGCACATGCATAATTAGTATTAACAATAAGTAAAAATGTTATTTTTAAAAAAGTCTCGTGTAACACGGTTTCGATACTACATGGAACGAATTAACCGTGTTATACGGGGGACACCTGTACTTCCAAACATTATAGCATTACTCTAATAAAGACATAGGTAATAACTGAAGAAAATAGTACAATGTACTGCATATGAAATTAAAGCGAAATCAGAAAATTAACGAAGAAATTTCTGCTTTGAGCAGCAGAAATTCTATGAAAATGCTTTGGGTTATTGAATAAGCATAATAACGAAACGTCTAAGTATAATAATGAAAAAAATTCTCTGAAAAAAATAAATAAAATGAAAAATATTTTTTATAGCACGAAAATTTCTCTGAAAAAAAATCTTTTTTATCGCAGTTTTATGTAGCATATTTTAAGGCTTGGTGCATACTTTTCAGAAAGACTCCTGATACACATTCTTTTGACCATTATAAACAAATTAAACCATAACTATACAAAAGTAAGTAATAAAAATGTTATGCATACATTTTGGCACAATAGAAGTAAAAAAACGCAGTATTAAAGCAACAAGTAGAAAATAAATTTCTTTTTACTTGACAAATGGCTAACTATTTTTAAATTTTGACTTGAAAAAAATATCTTGCTGTGACCAACGTATCATAATATTTTATAGATTTCTTAATTTTTTTGTTATTGAAAATAGATGCTAAGTTATAGATTTAAATCCAGTAATTTCGGGCTCCTTTGCAACTGGGGGGCCTCGGCTTGAGCCCTGCACGGTGCATGCTCATAGTCTGGGCATATTAATTATTTTTCTATGTTGTCAAAGCACGATACCTCAATACGTGACAAACATTAACATCGTTTTGAAGCAATAAAATATAGCTTTATGATGTGTTACAGAAAACATGATTTCACCAATTCATCACGCATATCTAGCGTTCCAAAACATTAATCCACAATTTGCAATGAATATTAAAAATAGTCGTCTGTCTTTTTAAAAGTCAGTTCCAAGTTCATTAAACTTAAATATTATCTGGATTAAAAATATTTATTTTTATACATTATTTATTTATTTTTTTTTCAAAAATGAGAAATAAAAAGACAAAACTTACGTGAACGTGAAGAGAAGATCATAATCGCGACACGCACGAGCGCCTGAATAACAGTGAAAGGACAGAGAGATGTTGGCGGGAGAAAAAAACGAGAGCTGTGATGAAATGTTCTTCTCACGATCAGAAGAAATTTCAAACTTCCGCATTTCGCCATTTTTGAACACAGTTTCCTGAAGATGTCTTTTGATTTTCAGTCGTATTAAATGGAGTAAAGCAAGTGGGGAGGAATTATATCACCAGTTCTCTTGCTACGGACGCAGTTTTTCTATGTGCGCAATAAATAGAATTAACTTTCAGTTAAATAAACGTAGTTTTTAAACTTTTTTTTTTTTCGTAATAAGCTAAAATAGATTTTAAAATACGGATTCACAAAAGTTTCACGGCTTCCTTATTACTATATTCCTTTTTTTTTGGAAAACCAAAATCAAAAATAATTTTTATTGTTACTATTTATTTATTTATTATCAAGTACATAGCTCTTATTTAGTAAAAAACAAACCAAAATTTTAAACCTTAATTTTTCATTTGCAAACAATGACACAAATGAATAGGTTTACCCTCATTGTAAGTTTATCTGTTAAATGTAACGAACACTATACAAATATTTCTTTACATAAATTCTTAATTCTTAACGCTGTTACTATTATATATTTATTGTTTTGCTCATAATTATTTCGCGACATTTAATCTCCCATCTCCACTCAACACTACTTATAAATAACATTAATAGCTAAATTCATTATTTTTTTTACTAATTTCAATATTTGGAACACGATATACAAATACCTAAAAAATGTACGAATTCATTGCTTTTTTGAAAGGTGTGTGTCCGTATACAATAACGCATAAAAAGATTTCTTAAAAAAAAAAAAAAAACTTTTTTACTTACAAAGCATGTTTAAATCTTAATTTTATAAACTTTGAAAGGGTAAATATTCTTTGAAGCATCTTTAAAAATATATAATTCTTACGATAATAGAGAGATAATTTTATTTCATTCGATATTAGTTTCTACGACATGATAATGATAGAATGGCAGCAAAAAACTTTTTATGCTTAAAAGTGTCATTGAACTTACGCGACTGGAATAAGGATAGAATACTTAACCGAAATAATAATAATAATAATAATAAAATGAAAAAAATAGATCATGTAAATCTTCATTTCAAAAAAAAAAAAAATTTTTTTTTTTTTTTTTTTTTTTTTTGATGACTTAATTGCACAATTTATATAAATTTCCGACGAAGCAATCAAGTTCAAAGAGCTTGAAAGAAAAGTTTCTGAATTAATTTACACTTTGTTGACTTTGGGCATTTTTTATAAAAATATTCCCAGCCAATCAATATGTGTTCATTTAATTAAATTAATGTAACTTACTAACAGTAAAATCCTGATAAAAGCCAATTATATTTTTGAAGCTTAGGTCAAAAAAAAAAAAAAAACAGCAAAACTTTAAAGAGAAAATTAATAATAATCATTGGCGACTGATTTTTTCTAGTATCTTTCAGAAATAGAGTTACACAATGAATTTTCTCTGAGAAATAATTTGTTTGGAGCCTAAATATTTTTCCTGACCCCAAAGATTTTACACTTTTGCCGGTCTCTGGATTAGGTATCAAGCAATACATAAGCACTCTTCCTTCAAGTTATTGAAAAATTCAAATAAAATAGAGTGAAATTAAATTAAAATGAATTCTGAAATTTTGAATTCAAATTGTGTGTTTCGCAATCACGCGCTGCGACAGGACCTTACTCATTGCGATTGTTGTTTCTAGAAACGGCTCCTGTCCCCCAAGTCTGCCCCTCCTCCTGGGCGGTTACTTGCGTATAGTTGAGTGTGTGTCTGTGTGTGTGTGTGTGTGTGTAGGCTTGTGTGTGTGTGTGTGGGCTTGTATGGGAGCGTAGACCTGTGTGTGTGTAGACTTGTGTGTGTGTGTGTGGGCTTGTATGGGAGCGTAGACCTGTGTGTGTGTAGACTTGAGTATGTGTGCGTAGACCTGTGTGTGTGTGCGTAGACCTGTGTGTGTGTGCGTAGACCTGTGAGTATGCACGTAGGCGTGTGCGTATGTGTGTGAAGGCGTGTGTGAGCGTGCATGTGTGTAGACACGGACACCACAGACCAGGAGAAGCGGGTACCAGGGGACAGTGCAGAGGCTCCTGGTCCAAGCTGAAAAAGGAACCAGACATCAAAGACGTTCAAGTGAGAACAATAAGCAATCGTGATTGCTCAAAAAGGGTTTTTGAAAAGTGTTGTTGAATCAAAATAAAAAACGCAGAAATTAAAAACTTTAGGAGTTCTATTTTCTAGTCTTCATTTTGATAGTTATGAAATATTTCTGACTGAACGACAAAACATTCTTTTTAAAATTCAAAAAAGATCAATTTATTAAAGAACTTGAGAAGATTAATTCATTTAAGAACTTGAAAAGAATTATTTAGGGTAAACTTGTAAATTGAATTTAAAATCGGGACTGTTGCTTTCACTACTCTTCCGAAGTAAGTGCAAATACAAATTTTAAATGCAAATTTTTTCGCTTTATAAAACTACATTCTCCTGATTAGTAAGTAAATAAATGCTCGATGCCTTAAGTGCGAATAAAAGTAAACAAATAAAGTAATTTTAAAGGGGGCAGGGAAAATATTATTTATGTACTCTGCTCCATTTGAAATGGTTATATACAGTGGCTCCCAAAAGTCTTCGTACACCTACGACTTTTAACGAAATCGGCCCCAATCCATTGGTTAGAATTAATATTTCGGAATAGGTATTTAATTATAAGATCTATGATCAATTTTTAACAAAACTACATGAAAAGTTTTTTAAAAATATTAAAACTTATTTTTTTAAAAATCAAAAACCAAAAAGTGCCGGAAATTTTATCTCACAAAAGTCTTCGTACACTTCATAAAATGTCTATATATTATTGAATAATCTAACTTTTGATTAAGTTATTAATTAGTAGAATATCATACAGTATTCATAACACCTTTTAAACGTCTGAGAATAGATTTCATTCTTTTTCTTTCTTTTTTTTTTGCGTAATTTCTGAGTAGGTGTTCTACCACACTTCGAGTCTTATTGTTTCTAGCTTTATTTTCGTTTTCAAGCCCTATTTCGTAATCTAGCCTCCGAATATCTCTAAATACGTTACATTAAGTTAAAATCTGGAGATTGAGGGGCTATTTTCTAAACTTTAGGCCAATTTTCGAGGCAATTGACGAAAACGTTGAAAACCGTGTGCTTCTTATCGTTATCTTGATAAAAAACAAAGTTGTTTTCAATAACCAAATTTTAGGCTAAGAGTTCAAAATTGGTTTTTAAAATATTTAAAGGAACAGCATGATTCATTATTTCATCAAAAAATTACAAACTACCAAGTCCTGATGCTGATATGCACCCTCACACTAGAACACCTTCACCGTCTGATTAATTGATCCAAATAAGTTCTTAAGATTAAGTTCCTAATTTTTTCTTCTCTACTTACAGTTATACAACAATTTAACCAAAAATGTTAAATTAATTTTTGTCTGTAAGTAAGACATGATTCTAAAACAATTTTTGGTTCATTTAAAATTGATTTTGCGACGAAAAGGGTAAGCTTCCTATTTTTCGCACGACCAAAAAAATTTCTGCGGGAAGAGGTCTCATTTAATCCAGCTAATCAGAGAACTTGGCGAACAATTTTAGGTGAAAATTAAATGTAATATGTTTCATTTAACTCAGCAGAAACTTTTACAGCACTCAAATGTGCATTTTTCATAAATTTTTTAACTTTAAATCTCCGATCACGTTTTGTCAACTTTGCCGGTTGACCTTTTCTTACCTTATTTTCGGTCCGATTCCTTTCTTTAAAGCATTTTATCAAGCACTTTACTATACAAACAAATAAATTAACTAATTTAGAGACATTTCAAACCAATTTACCACTACAGTGGGAAAAAAAAATCAAATTTTGAATGGTGTTTGCGGTTTTTTACGAATAGCAGCCATTTTACACTAATAAGCACAACATTAAGGAATAAATAAACAAAAATTAAAGCCAAATGATTTATAAGGGTCAACACAATGCAAAAATATTAATAAAACGGCATCTGATAATTTTAATCATGAATTTATTCGAAAATATTTGAGTGTACGATGACTTTTGTGGTGTGTTATTTCTCTGTCCCTTCGTTTTCTGACCCATTTCAAAAAGAAGATCCGTCAATATTTTGAAAAAACCAATGGGTTGTATTTAGAATGATATAGGAATGATGTGAAAAAATATTGAACTTCATATTCGAATTCAGTTTCGAGTTATTTTGGTTTTACTAAAAAATTTCAAAGTGTACGAACACTTTTGGGAGCCACTGTAGATGCGGCAAGTAAGGCCTATAAAAGGGAAATGTGTGAATTGACAACTTAATTTAATTTCAAATCATCAATTTTGAAGGGAAGTGTTTTACTTCCTTTCTCAGTTCGTACTTTGATAATTAAGTGCACCCCCAAAAAAGTTACGGATAACTCCTCTCCCTCAAAATAAAATGAAAAGCTCTCTGAAAGTAACCCCCTAAAAACCTCAAAAAGCACAATTTGCATCATTACCCCCCCCCCTACCCCGCCAACGTGATCAAAAGTGCTCTTAGCCAGCGGGACCCAACTTACAGTCCGAGAGCTGTTATGTGTTCAATGTTGAAGAATTGAAGACTTATGTCCTGAAACGTGTCATAACAACCTATAATCATTCTGTGTTGAGAAAGACTTTTGCAAATTCGGAGGAAAATAGTCAGAAATTTGTTTTTAAAGAATAGAAGGAATCATCACATAATTAGATAAGCAGGTAGTAATGATAACAACAATCCTTGGTTTGCATAGTTGGGTCAAAGCTAACTTGGCAGCGTACATTATAGTGTAATTATGCTTTTTGGGTAGATGTCACAATGCTGCCAACTTAGCTAGGGTAACGACCCCAGTAATTGGCACTTTAAGAGGTTGTCCTTAAAGTTACCTCTGTTTTCATTACTTAGAAAAACAAAATTACTTGCAAACATTTTTGTATCAAAGAATGCACATCTGTGTATCTATTTAGTTCACTAAAATCAAATATATTTGAATTGATATTTTTATAAAAATAGTTACATAAAAAGTTACCAAAAGCACCAGTAATTGGCACCTGATACCCCAGTGTATGACACCTTGTGATCCAGTAATTGGCACATGTTAATAGACCTGGATTTTTCACTTTTAGATTACTTACAAATTTTATTATCATAAGAAACATAATTAATGTTAATTTAAAGTAGGTAATTTTACATAAATTAATGTTAAATCACACTTCTTGGCGTTGAAAAAGTATTTTAGAGAAATGAAAATAAATTTGGAGTGTTGCATGGGAAAAAATATCGAGATAATTGCTATTTCATAAGTCGGTATGCTGGTTGGTGTGATTGAGTTTTTTGGCGCAAGAGCCTTAGTAGGCTATACTGCGCCAAACAATTGTTGAGTAGCGGAAAAAAGAGTCAAAAAAGTAATTTTTATTATGGAGCAAAAGGATATAAAACTTCAAGAATTTTGAAAAATTAATCAAAATAAACACATAAATGAAGTTTTAAAATTTTGAGTGACGAGCCGAAAGGAATAACTGAGAACTAATTTGGAGTAAGATAAAAAAAAACGTCAACAAAATAAAAGCAAAACGTAAACAAGGACATAAGAAAGAACACTAATATCATAGCTATTTCCACAGAAAAAGGAACATTGACCCGATGATTCTAAAGGACCATAAAAAATGAGCCGATTCTCTATAGTCAAAATATCTGACTGATGGCCAAACATATTTTTGCCTTTTATTGTTTATCTTAAAAATGTAACAGTACATTCAGTAGGATTTAAATCAGTAGTAGAACCCGTATAATATTTGCTGAAAGAGTATCAGGAATCAAACTAGTGACATATTGCACAACACATCAGTGTTTATAGGTACTTGTGCCAATTACTGGAGACTAGAAAAACTGAAGCACCACTAAAGAGCATCCATCATTATTTCAAAAATATAAAAAGGGACAAAAATATATTTCTACCCACTCAAAGTAACACCTTTCAACTCAACAAAACTTTTGACAACGAAAATTTAAAATATATTTTAAGTCAGATTTTAATGGATTGGTGCGCATGTTTCCCTTAAGCCAGAGAAGAAGCTTTTGCAACAAAAATGTCTGATTTGACGCAAGACGCAATTGTTTCTCTTTCCTATGCACTGCTACCATTTACTAACATGAATTGAAGTTATAATCTTTAAGGTAAATTTACATTCAGTTGGTATATAGCCTTCTACTTTTAAAATAATGGATACGAATCTTATTTTAGGACATTTTTGTTGGAAGTGCAAATCACTGGTGACCTGCCATTTACTGGGGGTGTTACCCAATGTTCCAACTATAGTTTTTTCTCCCTTTCCCGTGTTATCTAGAAGAAAAAAAAATGTTGAGTAAAGTTTATTATGTTATAACTTTTGCACTTGAATGCGTTTGGCCGACTTCCTTTTTATGTGCAGTGTGGCAATCGGGAGAAAAAAAAAGTTTGGGGGGCATTGGTGTTTTGAGCTGTGATTCATTTGAATGTGACATTTTCTTACATTTTTAATTAGATATTTGTTCTTGTTTCTCATTCTTCTTCTTCTTTTCTTTTATTGGAAGAGTTGTTTTCGCCCACACGCGCTGATGCGAGTATTTAACTTTTCATTTAAAATGAGCATGGACAAATATGGCGCGCGGATTCGTCTTCGCAAAAAGTCACTACTGTTTTGCCACGTGCTTACCTTATAGCGGCTCTATTTTCGTTTTTTGTTTACTATTTAACTCGAGATACTGAGAAAAAAAAAAGAAAAAGAGCCATGGTGAAAAATCCACCTCCGAATCAAGCCTCCGGCGACACTTGCTCCCATTGCATAAATATTTAAAGAGTTCCTTAGACCGGTAATGGGAGCAATTTTACTTTTAGTTGCTCGTCTGGTCATTTTTTATACAGAACATCTTCAATTTACTTTCTCTCTCCCTGAAGGGAACTACTTAAGCGACTGCTTTGATTTAAGTATATGTAGAAATGTTTCATTTTGAGCGCTGTCATCTTACTTTGTGTGAATGTCTTGAAGTTTTATGGGTGTGTGGGTTTCTTCTGGGATCTACTCAATCAAAGTCTTGATTCTTTGAATTTCAAAATCTCTGAATTATTCATTTAGAATGCTCTGCTCTTTTTTCCTTCGATTTGTTATTAATATTATTTTTAATTTTTTATTTACTTATTACATTGTTAAACAAAAATTGATTTTTTTTTTGGTATGTAAAGTTAATATTTTGGTTAGATACGCTTATTAGTATATAGAAATAATGCTAAAAATGTTTCCTTGGTTCATATTTTTCGATTAGAAAATATGTATTTAAAAATTATTACAAAATCAATTCTAGAAATCATTCTCTAAAACTGTGTGCAATTTATTAGTATACATTGTACACCTACAGAACTAAACATATTTTAAGTTTAGTACTAAATCAAGAACATAGTAGGGGAACATGGGGCAAAATGAAATAACGGGGCAAAGTGAAATGGTGAAATATTTACTCTGCTTTTAGCTCCACCTATCTGGTATTGTTTTAACTATGTTGTACCATATGTAGTCTATTCCAGTCAGGAAAAAAAAATCCCGGCGAAGAGTAAAGCATTTGGTAATACAGGAAATTTAAAAAAAATGGTACTCATATTGAAATATTTTGTTGTAAGTCAAAAATTATTTTTGTTACTATAAAATGATAAAGTTTTTGTATTTATCATTTGCAATATTAACTGAAACCTTCTAATATTCAAATGCAGCAAAAAATTAGGTTATATTAAGCTTACTTGTATTTTAAATAAATTGTGCAATTAGTCAAGTACATACGGGGCAAAGTGAAATAGTTTGTTTTATTTACTCGCTCAATCATTTATTTTAAATCACTTACAATTTCATTTATTAATTAATTCATTTACATTCCTTCATTTAGTAATTGACTTATTTATTCATTCATTCACTTATTTTCTTACTCATCCATTCTTTTACTCGCTCATTTATTTTTCTTATATATCAATTGATTTTTTCATTTAATTATTCACTTTTTGCTTCATGATCTTTTCATTCATTCATTCAACCTTTTATTTACTGATTATTTTGTTCAAAATATGTTTTATAATCAAATAGAAAATATTTCATTCGAAAAATATTTTATTTTTCACTTAGCCCCATGAAAAAAAAGAAAAAAAGTGAAAATTTTCCACTTTTTTTTTTTGAAGGCTAAAATTTACTGTCAAAAATTAAATACTGCTTCGATGCAAGTTTTATTATAAAATATAATGTTCTTTCCTTATGTACTATAATTTTTAAAACATATTTCCGATTTGTTCATTTTGAAAAAACTCAGTCATCTTAACCATTTTACTTTGCCCCACATTCCCCTACTTGTTCTCATTCATATTTTAGTTCAAGAAGTTCTCTTATGATGGACCAAGAGTAGCATAGGCTGTTGATGCAGCAAAAAAAGGGCGGGGGGGGGGGAGGGCAAAACAAGTGTGGGGGTTTTGGCCGTGGTGCCCTTGAAGTTTTTTTTTTTTTAATTGGGCTTTCTTTAGACAACACATAAGTTAGACTTTAACATTATTGATTTAATGACACCTCAAAAATGTGGAATATGGCGCGAAAAGTCGGGGCTGATGGCCAACATAGGCTTCCCCCTTCCAATTCAATTTCTCAAATTTCATTCTCGTGTAATAACATGAGAAAAGTTCAAAAAATGGAGTTTTCAGTTCTTATTTATAGATCAATTTATCCAGTAAATAATCATTTTTCAATCGATCACTAATTTTTAATTCTGAAAAGGGAAGGAGGGCTTTCAGGGAGGTAGTCGCACTTTTTTAATGCACAAATGAGTTGCTGATCGTGCTTCAGGGTTTCAAGGAACGCCTTTCTCAATACAGAACAGTGAACTTTTGGAAGCAATGTAATCCGATAAAAGTAAGAAGAATGAACAGTAGATAGCTTAAAGAGTAAAAATGGCAAATTAACAAAACAAGCAAGACAAAATGAAACTCGGAAAAGAAATTACATGATTCAATTCAAGAAAAGATCGTTAAGCCGACATTTGGCAACCTTTCGATAACTTTAGCGGCAAAAACTGTCTGCTCTGACACCAGCTTGGCAATATTGGCTATATTCTTGGCGAAGTTCCCACAGATCCCCATTTTACGCTCCATCGCAAAATAACCCGCATTTACAATTTCTGTAAAACGGTCTTTCCTGCTTTCGTTAGTGGCATACAACAGAATCGCGTTCCAGAGGTATCGCAAATGTTACTTCTACATTTTTTAGCAAATAACTGCTGGTTAAAGCACAATAAAATTCCAGAATGTTTATATTTAACTTATAATTCACAACAATGTTTAGAACTGGCATCTGGGAATGAAAGACGAACCTTTTTTTTATCTCAAAACTTTTTAATATCGTTTATTCGTTCGAATTACAGTCAGACCTCCATATATCGAAGTAGCAAATTGCCGGAAAAAAATTCGATATATAGAAATTTCGATACATAGAAACGATCTTATTTTATCATAAAAATCTCCTAAACCATTAAAATTAAAGCTAATTTTCGTGAATAAAACCCAATTTCTAATTGATACGAGCATCGGATTAAATGAAAGTTAATAATTAAAAAAATAAGAGAAATTACATTTTTGCGCCTTCATACATCTTCATTCTTCGGCAATTCAACTTGATCCGCAACATTAGGGGGTTTTCGTTTTGACAAATTGAGAGAAAAGTTAAAAAATTAATCTACTTAACTTGAATGATTTTTACTGCAGCTAAAACGATTAGGAACGATAATCAACAGGCAAAAGGGATGACTTGAAACTGATTTTACAATGTTATTGGTTACAACTACGATATTTGAAATAAATTTGACGGAATTTAAGAACTCCAGAACGAAACAATGACCTATCTACACACTCCTCAACCCCGAATTCCTTATGCGTTTCGTAGCAACCATTAGTGAACATAATTTTCTCCCCTAACCTTTATTTTTCATGAGACAAACAGTCTAAAAAGGAAAAAATCTACGAATGTCTCGAAAAAAAATTCAATATATAGAGATTTTTTCGATATATAGAAACCATTTTTCTATGTAATGAACATAGAAATTTACTGGGATTTCTATATATAGAAAGTTTCGATATGTGTAAGTTCGATATATGGAGGTTCGACTGTATTTCATTTCTTGTTCTAAAAATAAGATATCAGTAAAGTACAAAATAATTTCTTTGTAGACATTACACTAAATAATGAAGTCAAATCTAAGAAATTTTTCGAATGGTAGGATTCTTCATCAAAATTATGAACATATTTAAAACGTTATGATTAACAAACGGTGGAAAATAGCAACAAAAGATTACAATTTTGATACAAATGATTATTAGTTTGAAGTAAAATTTGACTTTCTTTCTTTATTTTTTCTTCTTTTACCGAAATACGCAATTTTGAGTTATTTTCCCTTTTTGTATAACTTTCTCTTAATATTTGGTTAACGTTAAATGAACAGCACGCATTATTAATGTCGATACATTATGTCGCTTTACATTTTTACAGTTAGATTCCATTATTTTAGAAAGAACAGAAGTTTTTTTCCGACTAATGGGAAGTGGCCCTCATCTAGTAACGTGTCGGATATTATGAAGGAAGTGAATTAATCGAGTTGTATCCGAAGTCAGCAGCTGGAGTCGGTGGGTGTTGCACAGGAAGCTAATTGGCAGGTGGAAAAGTTGGATTCAGGCATGAGTTAAGATCACAACAAAAAGCTTGTAGGTAATTAACGCAAGCAAAAGGTTTAGTAAATCAATTGCAGAGATCATTGAATATCGTTGCAGAGAACCTCTAAGAATTTAGAATAATTTCTTTGTAAATGCTAAATGATTAAAAGTTGGAATAATTTTAGTATTCCTTAGTTTAAGCACTGAAATAGTCGCGTTTTTATTTTCTAACTAGCTGTACCCGACGCGCGTTGCTACGCCAACAAAAAAATACATCATTATACTGATTTTCATGACAATCGGTTGAACGGGGCAGAAGTTGCTACTCTGCAGTGCCACCTGGTGGCGAGTGACTTCAATGAGCATATTATGCACCTTCTCCGTGGAAAAATACATATATATAGCAATTTTCATAATAATTGGTCCAGGTATCAAGTGAAGCCGTGACTATACTCAAATTTTGTACTCACGCAGTTTGCAAGATCAATCAATCGCTAAAAATATCAAATAGAAAAAGTTTTAAATCTCCCCGTTGCATGAAAAGCCATAAAACAATAAAGAAAGAATTTGTTTGTTCAAACTCAAGAAAAATGGCAACAGCTAACTTCTTATCAATGAGATCTTTCCCGCGAATTAATTTCTGAGCCGATAATTTTATTCGTATTTATCCAATGGATTGTGACTTAAATTGGAATAAAAAAGGAACTATCGATCGGATTTTTTTTCGAACTGGTCTATAAACATTCCCAGTACCAAAAATAACAAACGGTGAAAGTTTCAGCCAAATCTGCCGGCTAGTTTTTGAGTTCATGGATGACATACAGACAAACATTCATTTTTATATATATAGATAAACAATGCTTAGTCTTTGTCTTTTTAGTAAATCTAAAATAGACTTTCATTTTTTGAAGTTATACTTAATAATTTTTGAAAAATTACAAACTCCTTGTCTTTGCCGGTCATGACATTAAAGAAATTTCTCGAGGAAGAAATTTTAAGAACCAAATGAAAGTAGTAAAAAATGAAGCGCATGGGTTTTTTAAAGATGAAGTAACGTGCTGGACAGAAAAAAAGATACGAATTCTGCAGTCATTGAAAATATGTTGTTCAAGTTAAAAAAAAAAAAAAATGCTGTTCCATGACGTCAAAGATTCAACTCTTAAATTTAAATTTGGGATGTTTTTCAGGAAATCCGAGATCATTTAGCGAAGAGATGTGAGAAAAGTTTCATCAGCACAGTGTAGAAATGGAAAGATGATGTTAAGAAAATTCAACTACAACGACGATAGTACAGTGACAATAAATAATAAAATGTTCTCTTAAATAAAAAGTTTTTATCAAAAAAAAAAACTGTCTGCACAGATCTTTCTTTCTGCTAGATAATAAAGCACTCCGAATTTCCTTTTGTTTCCCGTTGTCAAAAATAAAATAAAAACTAAAACAGACGGTGCCTGACTATTACTAGATGTTACACTAAGATGAGCTAAATAGAGAAAACATGAAAGAAAAAGTCCGAAACAGAAAATGGGCGGTTTAAGGACATTTTCAAAAACCTATTAGAGTATCTTTGAAATCTAAAACTATTCACCAAAACACATAAAAAGATTAACATTAGCTTTAAAACTCAAAATAAACCTTCAACTGTATAGTTCATCGCTTAACGCGCCAAACAACCACGCTACCGTAACCCCGCCCTTTAGCGCGCGAAGCGGTTTTTTTTTCTGCAATTTAAAATGTTTCGCCAAATAAAAACAATACTTAAGAAAAACAAACTAAAAAACGTTATAAAGAACATTCACAATTGAATAATACGACAAATGGAATTATTTACTTAGATAAGTAACTGTCTTCAACAATAAGAACGAAAACAAACGTTGTAGAAATAAGGAAAACAAAACCTAATAGAAAAAGCCTACAAAGTCAAATTATGTTCCTGGAATATCAAGAAAAAAAATGCATTCAAAAATCAGTTTTCTGAGTACAACAGTCGCACAATAGCGTAGTTTTCGACAATGTCGGCCAGCGCCCTTTGGAGTTAACTTACTCCGCCATCTATTAGAAATTCATAGAACTAAACTTACCTTACCATCTATTAAGAATTCATAGAACTAAACAATTAATTAAACATTTAATTTGCAATTACAAACATTTTGGGAACGCGGTTTTGAACGGAATAAAAAGTATCCTACGTACGTCTCCTGGTTCTAAGCTACCTCCCCACCAATTTTCAGCAAAATCTGTGCAACCGTTCTTGAGTTATAAATAGTGTAACTAAGATGACTTTCTTTTATATGTATAGATATTCATGTGTGAATGAAAAATTATTAATGTACATTTTTTTTTTCGAATACGAAAGCATTTTGAGAAAATAAGCAAAATATTATTAACAAATGCTTTGACAAATTAACAAATGAGTTTCCTTGTATGTTTCCAGACATTATCTGATTTTCCAAAGGCAAATAGCACTTAGGTTAATAAATTATTTACCTCTATCAATACAAAATATCCTTGAAGATATATGAAAATTTTTGGGTATACGAGTTTTGAGTAATTACTCAATTCAAAACATTTGCAGTCAGTCAGAAGAAATAGTTGAACAAAAAGGGGAAAAAGTGAAAGAATTTTGATCAATTGCAGTTAAGGCTATGACACAATTCTGAAACACAGTTTTAAGATAATGGCGGATAATGATACGACCAGTAAGTTCCCTTTTGTAAGAAAACGTTTTTGTATGAAAATAAATGATGGTATTTTGTTCATTGATGAGTTAACAATGACTTTATCGTGACAGTGCTTAATGCAGTAGCAAAGAATTGCATCGAAATTTAAGTGATGGAGCAGTGTAAAAAAATCTGCCAGGTTACCAGTATTAATGGATATAATGTCACACGAATCCTGAAATGTGTAGTATCATTGTTTTAAACAGGGATGTGGAGTTGGAGTCGGAGTCGGACTGATTTTGGTGCAAAGGAGTCGGAGTGCGAAAACATGCCGACTCCGACTCATTTTTTTTTCTTTTTTTTTTCTTTAATTTTCACTGACTCTTTTTGCATTTAAAAAAAAAATTGACTACCAATTAATTTGATTACATGTATTAAGGCCTACTAATAAGGAAATAACTGTCATTATGGCAACCAGCTGGATTGGTTTTTATCGAATTTTCTGTAAGAACTACCTCCGCCGTCTTCTAGTTTGCTTATTTTTTAACTTTATTTGACTGACAGCAACTGTCAGCAATCAGTTTTGTTGCCTAACATTTCCTAAGTAATCACTTTCAAATAAAAATAATAATGTATTTTTTACCACGATCTCAGTTATAAAATAATAAAAGGAATGTATCAGGGGCGGCAAATAGGGGGGTCAAGAGGGGGCGGTCGCACCCCCAAATTTTTTGAGCAGAATGATAGAAAATGGGTGAATTCAATTTATGTAAGTTGGAAATCAATGTTCATTAAAGGAAATCTCGCTGGTTCTCAGCAACTATTTGATGAAATCGACACATTCTCAGACTAGAAAAAGTGTTTTTCGTTATTTGGATGATGACTTAGAAATTCATGAAGCATTTTCGGCTTTTTCAGAACATAAAAAACTGATAGAGTCATGGTTAATTTTAACTAAAGAAGACATTGCCTCATATAGGTTAAATATTTCACACTTGTGTGCCCAGTGTAACGATGGTATGCTCAATATGAGAGGCTCGTGAAAAGTTGTGTGGCAGCAACAAGAAAATTCCAGGATATTTTACATTCACTTTTACGCTCATTTTTTAAGTGTATATTTATTTAATGAGTGTTCATCGCTTTCTTCTGCTAGAAACACGTTTCAGCTGCTCAATACATTATAACGCTTTCATAGAAACTTCTTAAAAATGCATGTGATCTATACATATAATAAAATAAGATGTTTGTGTGTGTGTGTGTGTGTGGCGCGCTTCCCGGGAAAACGGTAAGGCCTAGAAAGATGAAATTTGGTATACAGGTACATTTTTTGCCAAAGATGTGCACCTCGGGCTTCGATTTTTGATATTTTAATTAGAAAAAAAGTTATTTAATGTTTTATGTGTTTTTTTGGACTTTTTATTCTTTTTTACTCCACAGACCCCGAACCAATCGCACCACACAAATATTTTTTCTACTATAGTGTAGAACATTTAATTTTAAATATGATGAATGAAAAAATTTTGAAGATTGAGCAATTTTTGTATTTTTTATGAATCTTTGAAAAAACCTTTAATTTGCATTTTTTCCTGGGTTTTATTTTTTTCTAATGTCATCCTGCGAGAAGAAGCTAAGTCTCCTTTTTAAAATTTAAGTTGATAATAGTAAAAACATTTTGCCCTCTTCTGAAAAAAAAATTCTTAAAACTATGCAATAGTTTTTTTTTTTTTTTTTTTAATTTTTTTAATGTGAACACATCATGTCTTTTCACGCATCGGTCGAAAAAAGCGTTCTTCAATCTTTTATACCTGTGACATCACTACTTGAATTTCGATTTGATATTTACGATGCAATCTTAATCGTAAGAATGTTAATCTTTTTTCTTTTTACTATATAGCTTACTTCTACATTTTATGACGTTACATTTAGTGGTAGTGACGTTACATTTCATAGTTGTGCGAATTTAATTCAATAAAAACAGCGAAATTTTTTTTATCTTTGTCAAACGCTACTTTTTGCACACTACGGGGGAATTTGAGCTTTTTTTTTTTTTTTTTTTTTTGAGTGATCTTTGTTTTTATTAGGAAATGGGCGGGGAGGTTAAAATAAAAAGAGATGGACAAGAAAATTTAGAGATAGATCGTAAAGGTAGATAGCCGCCGAAGGCGGCAATCTTGGCGTAAAAATGTGAATGACACACAAAAAAAGATAGAGATGGATTGATTAATAATGCTGCTAAATCTATTTAAACAGCCACCGAAGGCGGCAAACTTGAAGTATAAAGGTAAATGACAAGTTAGCCAAACAGCCGCAGTAGGTGGCTGCTTGCACAGAAAGGCGAAAGGCGTAAGAAGGCGAACCAGCTGGTCGCCGCAGGCGACTAGTTACTGAATAAAAAAAGACATATCAACCAAATACCTTTTATGGGGCTATATTAATTATGTAATCGCGGAGTGATACGAGATAATCTTTAAGAGTTAAAACGATGAAAACATTTCTCTATAACTTCAAACAGTGATTTGTTGACTGGAAGAATTATTGCAAAACGATTCTTTCAATGGTGAAAAAGCTCATGCCCTTTAGCATGTATGACTTCGTTTGAATTTTTATCCAATTTGTTTGCATCGGGAAAAGGTTCTTGAAAAATGCTTTACTCTATTAAAATCTATATCTTCAATCCGCTACTCGACTATTCAAACCACAGTTCAATTTACAATTGATTTGTGCACCATACTACCGCAGTTCAATCTACAATTGAAGCTGAAAATAGATTTTTATAGATGTATATTTCAATCAATCGTGAAATTTTTCAAAAAAAAAAAATCTTCCTCCGAGCCAATTTTTAAGAGGCACAAAAAAAAAAAAAGCGACAAAAATCCACATGATGATGTAAAGTCAAACATGGATTTTTGAATATTTTGTATGAAGTATTAGATTCAGTTTCGAATGAAATTAACACAAGATTAGATGATAATTATTTTTCTGTATGGTTGGCTGGGGTTATGGTTATTTGGATTGGATTTTGAAAACGAAAAATAAAATGTTTCAACTGTTAATAAAATTTTTATCATGAGGCAAGAAAAATTACAAGCAATATACCGACAGAATAGTTTTCACATCTAGAGACTGCAGTTTCGTCCTTGTTATGGACTCATAAGTCTGGAATGGTGAATAACAGAGCTGGAGGCAGATGATATCTCATTGAAACTGAGAGCGCCGACATGACTAGATTATTCAATAATGAAAAGCTTAAGCCCTTACAGTTTTTGAAGTGGCCTGGGTGATTTTGAAGAGCAAGATGTAAAACGTGTTTTCATACATAACTTTGTGTTACTTCAATTACTTTTTAACTCTTAGAATCAGCTCCGCTAGTAGAGAACGATTTTTTTTTTATGTCTCAGAAGGTTAGAGAAATATTTTCGAAGCAGAAAGGCGAAAAAAAAAAAACCTTTTCTATTTAGCTGAACTGGCAAAACAGCAGGACATTGGGCACTGATAGTTTAGTAACACGATTCCCTGCTCTTCCGAATTCAAAAAATCATGCATTATAACTTTTCCAAAAGGTCTAAAAACTTTAGTAGCGAGATGTTTTGTAATGATAACTTTTTAGTCAATGAATGAAAATTTTAATTGTTTCTAAACACTAATTTTATTCATACTAAACCGATTTTATGACAACTTCTTGTTAGCTAACGTGTGTTTGGTTTCGCTTTGGGGTTATACATATTTAAGAAACTCGACCCCCCAAATGAAATGGTGAAATGCCGCCCCTGGAATGTATGCATCGCTTGAGCAAGTCGGGGAACTTCTGAGGTAGCTTGGTACATTCAAATAAGTGTAGGTACAAAAGCCCAAATCCAAAAGAGCTGATATAATTTAAATGTTTTTTTTTAAATCTAAAGACTGTATCTAAGAAAGCTTGGTTATTACTAAAAAGTACAAAATAAAACCAGTACATGATTTATTGATTACAACACTCAATAATTTTAGTTAATCCTAAAATCTTCACATTAAGGTTAATTCTACAGCTGTTCAACAAAATCAAAATTAAAAATTGAAAGAAATGAAGGTATAGTGAAAACTATTAGTAACAAAGCTGTATACCGCCGCATTTTGCGTAAAATTTACTCCAGACGTACATGTACCCGATCTCTCCCCGTAATATTGTGCAATATTTTCGTTGCAATTTTAAAGATGAAATTTAAGATTTATTATTGGGGGAAAATTTCAGAATTAAAGTATTTCAATTTTTATTCACTCTGAAATTAAGTTGATGTGTCGCCCGAGGGGGACCGCCCGTCCTCAAGAAAAGTTTTTTGACTTAGCAAAACGTTTTTTCTTTTTTTCCCCCCTCGCTCAAGTTACAGCTTTCAAAAATTGAAAGCAGAGGTTTGATCAACATCTATTTGTTAAAAATTAAACGGAAGCAAATTAAACCTATTCAATTTTTTTAAAAATGGGATTTTTAATATTCTCACTTTAGAAATCGCAAATATTGGATATAGTCGGGGGGCTACGGGGGAAGAAACTGCATTTTGTGATAAAATTTTGAAACTTGGCATGTTTGTAGACATTGTATATACAAATATTTTAGGAAGGGAAGGCACTCCAAAATCCCCCCCAAAACCCCCTTATCGGCCATTTTTGGTCCAAAACCAAAAATGGCAATTTTATTTTTAAATAAAATTATTTTAATTTTTTAAATCATTGGTTGTATCACTCCATAGATGTTAATTATATTTTTTATCGTTTAAAACTCCATTAAACGTGTAATTTGAGAAATAACTTCAAAAAAGTGGTTTTAAAAAAAAATCGATATTTTTAAGCTATAAATTCTCAGACGTGAATTTTCCACCCTCATAACATAATTACTGGTTTCTGAATTTATAGATGCATTTAATTAGGGTTGTATAAAAGAAGGGTTCCAGTTATACGAACTCTAATTGCCCGAATTGTCCAATTATCCGGCCATGATGCACCTCGTTTTCTATGACTGAACACGCATAATTGAAACTATTTCCAAAGGGTATGAGAGAATGAGGACTTGAAGGAAAATGGGTGAAATTAATGTCAAGACAACACATTTCTAATAGAAACAAATTTAAAATTTGAATTTTGAATTTTAAATTTCTTCTTCTTATTACTATTATTACTATTGTTGCTGTTGTTAATTCTCCGTTACCCGATTGATCACTAGTAAGCTTTTACTCATTTTATGAGAAAAAAACATACCTGAAGTATATAATAAAATGTCTCTAACTACTTCTTACAAAAAGATTCACATCGGTGCAACGAAGACTCTTTTGACAGAGAAGTTTTTATAACTTAAAAATCTGAGAAAGAACGCACCATCTCCCAATGTTCAAATTTTGGAGCACCATATTAAAACTGGGACTTTTAATGTTAATGTTGAATAGATCACAGCTTTCAACGAACTTTAATTTCTTTACTGAAACTTTGAAGGAGTTGATTCTGTGTTTTTATTTTCGCATTTTATCGCTATACTAAACGATGTACATATACTTTTTAGTAACTATGCTCGATGGTAACCAGTTTTAGTAAAAGATCTTCTTCTTTAACCCACAAACCTTCCAGACGTACACAAAGGCATCAAAGAAGGAATGTTTGTTGTAAAAAAGACAATGAACGTGTCTTCTGTAATTAAATTGGACCATGCTTATACAAGCAAAACAGTGCGGTGGTGAAAGAAAACGGGGGTGTAATTGGTCTATCACAGATCCAACTGCGTTAAGAAGATGGACGTTGGTTGGTCTTAAAGTTACCGATTTAGTTACACATTTTGAAAAAGTTACACCTCGAATCGTTTGAAGAAACGCTGTATATGCGCAATGAAGAAATGTTAAGTTTCCAAAGCCTGTTGTCAAGAGAGGTTTTGATGAGTCAGGCCTTGAGGAGAAATAGCTGAACATGAAAATCCATTTTTAGAAACATCGAAAGAATTGTTCTCATTAGAGACGAATATAGCAGTAGACAAAGAATATGTGGATCTACTCATGAAGATTGGACAAGTTGGGAAAAAAACAGTTACATCAAATTCATAGAGAAAAGAACTGTGACTCAAAAGTCACTTCATATTTACGGGTAGAAAAAAAAATCTTTTTAGTCTTTCATTTTTACAGAAAAACTAGTAAGTCTGTTTAATGAAAAGATTAAAACTCGATGCAGATTCATTTTCAAAACTTTTCGTTATTTGCAATATTGTACATTTAAACCTGGATGAATTTCTCCTCTACGAAAATCAACCTCACCCTCCATCGATTTCAATAAATGGAGCTCTTTGAACGGGGAATAAGTCTAGTTATTATCATTCCTGCTCAATGAATTAAGCAATAGTATTCCTACTGATGAAGACTACTCGAGAGAAGACGAAAACGTTTTGAGAAAGGATGCTGAAGATAAAAACTATGAATGCTAATTTTAAAATAAGTGCAGAGATACAGTGTGATGCTATTTTCTATGATGGTTCTTTCATCGTTCACATAAAACGACCTAGGACCGATTTTTTTTTTTTGTTTTAGTATCTGAAGTCTATTTAGGATACAGATGTAAGACATATAAGATGAATAGTAGAAAGATATCATTTTGGAGAAAATGGTTTGCTTCCTGAGAACTGGATCAGTTTCTTCCGGAATGCAGATAAGAAAACAAAGTTGTTTTTCATGATTGTACTGCCTATACCATCTTGTTTTGCTCTTAATGATTTGACAGCAATTTTCATTGAATACAATAGCTGTAGCTCCATCAAATCACGAGAAAGCTGATTGTAGGATCTTCGTACATTTTTTGGATGCTGCAGAAAGAGGATACAGAAGCATATGAGTAAGAACTGTTGTGTCCCGCTGTCATTTTAGACATATCATACTTTCACGAGTGGTACAAAAAAGGGAGAAAGATGGAGCTTAAATTTGCAGCTGGAAAACACTTTCGACTAATACTAGTTCAAGATTTTGCTCACAAATTCGATCAGAAAAAGCAGTTTCTCAAAGAGGGTTCCACTCATTCTCAGGATGTGACACGACCTCTTTTTTTTTTGCAAAGCGGGGAAAAATGACGATGTGGAAAAGATGGAAAGGCTATCTTGATTGGTGCATTTTTATACCTATCCCAACCTATGAAAAAGCATACCTGATTTCAAATATCTGAGCGAATCTTTGCTACTCGTCTCCATGTAACTTCCGTCCGTAAATGAAGCTAGAAAATGTTTTTCCACTAGCAAACAAAGATGAATGATGAAGTTATCACCCACAGCTGAAGCCCTTAGGCAACATTTCGTGCTTATCAAGGTAGATATCAATATGGCAGTATGTTTAAAAATTAAGCCTGAACTTAAATTCATAATTGGCGTTTACAGTAATTGATGGGAAGCACGTTCTTGTTTGTTTGAGTTTGTCCGCAGTTTCAAGTGCTTAAGGCGAATTTATGTCATGCAAGTGTAAAAAACAATTGCTCTCAATTAACTTCTGGGTGCTTCAAAAAAGAACTTATCTACACACCGATGTGTAAATTACTAGTAAATTCAACTGTTTTAAATTACCTACTGTATAGTCATTGTACGTATCACTTACTCAGATCTTTTTGTAGTTTTAATTGTAGTTTTTGTAATAGTGAGTTACATTTCAATAAATAATAATTTTATTAATAATAACAATATTGTTAGCTTTATTAACATAGCACAATTTCTTATTGCAGTAATTAATGTTAGTCTTCTTACATCGTTTAAGACATAGAACAAATGCTTCAAATCGTCTAATGAGAAAAGAAAAAACTTAAAATTTGTTTTAAAGCTTTTAAAAATAAACTTTGGAGTTCTATAAACAAAATATCCGTACCCCCCCTCCTCCCCTTATTTTGCTAGTGCAAATAGGAATGTGAGTGAAACTTCCAAAAAATGGCGAAAAAGGTGTTTGAAGTTTCCTTTTTTTTTTTTTTTTTTTTGCCGTTAATGAAAATTGATTTCGTTTAACTAATCAAGGTATTTTATTCATTCTTAAATAACAATTCAAATGTTTGTTTCAAGTTTTGAAAAATTACTAGCTTTGTTGATGATTTTTTATTTTTAGTTTTATTCTTAGTTTTGTAATCGGTTTTTATCAGTAAATTTTAAAACATATGTTCGGATTTTCTAATGTTTCGGATTTCGGGGGTTCGGATTACTGGGTTCTACTATGAATGAATTGATTTTTTTTAAACATAGTGCTTTAAAATACATAAAAAATAACATTTTTCAAACAACCCCTCCAGAAATGTTAAAAAATTAAGTTAGTTAAAGTTTCGTTTGAAAAAAATCAAAATTTTTGAAATTATTATGTAAATTAGGAGATTAAGACATATTTTGATGGCTTTTCACCCTTTAATAAGCACAATAGAACTCACAAAAGAAGATACAGGGGGTGTTTTACTAAAAATAAAAAGTTAAAGTTGTTTTGTATGTTTGACCAAAAATGGCTGCCAGGGGGGTTTTGGGGGGATTTTGAAATGCCTCCCCTTCTAAAAATGTTTGTAAGGATATTGTCTACATGCATGCCAAGTTTCATGCTTTTATCACAAAATGCAGTTTCCGGCTATATTTTCTACCATAGCCCCTCTACTATTACACCAGTTATATCAGTTAAATTAATCCAGAGCAATGGGGGCAGCTAAGCTGCCACGAATTTCAATGAGTAAGGTTACACAAAATTTTTTTAAGTGAGGGACATTTTCAAACAGACAGTTGAATCGTATAGTTTGTGTATAAGTAAGCTAATATTAACTAATGTAATTTCTTGTGGCTTACTTTTGTGAATGTTAATACGAAATTTTTAAAAATATGACCAAATTTATCTAAAACCCTTTGACTCTAGCATTAAAATTCATTTTTATCACCACAATCGGAATCTTTACTAATAATAAAGCTGAAAGTCTCTCTGTCCGGAGGATGTCTGGATGTCTGGATGTCTGTAGGATATCTGTAGGATGTCTGTGACGCGCAAAGCGCCTAGACCGTTCGGCCGATTTTCATGAAATTTGGCACAAAGTTAGTATGTAGCATGGGGGTGTGCACCTCGAAGCAATTTTTCGAAAATTCGATTTTGTTCTTTTTCTATTCCAATCTTAAGAAAAAAAATCATAAGATGGACGAATAAATTACGAAATTATCATAACGTGGAACCGTAACATGGGCACAAGCCAATTGGCGAGATACGAAATTATCATAACGTGGAACCGTAACGTGGGCACAAGCCAATTGGCGAGAAAATTCACTACACATCATTTGTAACAGTCGAACCAAAAGACCTTTTAATTTGCTATTAAGGGCGAAGCCGTGCGGGTACCACTAGTAAATAAATAAAAACGAAACAAAATTGCAACTTTAAGACATACCTATTACCTTGACCGTCAGGTAAAATACCGCACTTGAGGTTACATCACTAAACTTGTTTAATATAAAATGCATGGAAATTCAATTCTAGAAGATTGATTTGATCTCAATCATTTACGTAAATAATGCGTAGTTCGAAAATATTTGGATCGTTTTTGATGATTTTCTCTTTTTAGTTAAATGTTCCGATATTAATCCTCTCAGTTTGATTTTTCAGTTCTTTAGAGTACTCGTTTTGTGATTTTCTTGCCATTATTTCACGGCTTTATTTACTGAATCACTTGAAGCTTTTATTAAACGAGCTGATATGTGCATCACATGACTTCCGTTTACGCCAATTTAATGATAATAGCGCCTTGAGCAAAGAAACACTAAATATTTTCACACCTAGTTTCTTGCGAACCGAAGCAAAAAAAACGCTTTACACAGATTTATTTCCACACTAGTGGCACCCGCACTGCTTCGCCCGTAATAGAAAAATTAAAGGTCTTTTGGTTCGCTTGTATATATTTACAAATAATGTATGGTGAATTTTCTCGCCAATTGGCTTGTACCGACGTTTACGGTTCCACGTTATGATAATTTCGTATCTCGCCAATTGGCTTGTGCCCATGTTACGGTTCCACGTTATGATAATTTCGTAATTTATGATAGTTTTTTTTTCTTAAAATTGGAATAAAAAAAGAACCACATCGAATTTTCGAAAAATCGCTTCGAGGTGCACACCCCCATGCTACATACTAACTTTGTCCCAAATTTCATGAAAATCGGCCGAACGGTTCCTACAGACATCCTACAGACATCCAGACATCCAGACATCCTCCGGACAGAGAGACTTTCTGCTTTATTATTAGTAACTAGTGGCACCCCCACGGCTTTGCCCGTAGTAGAAAATTAAAGGGTCATTGGTTCGCCTGTATATTAACAAATAATGGAGGATGAATTTCTCGCCAATTGGTAATGTTAAATGGCTCGCCCATGGCTCATAACGGTTCCACATTATGATGATTTCGTAATTTACTATTCCACGTTGTGATCATTTGCTCGGAAAAAGTTTCTTAAAATTGGAATAAAAAAAGAACCACATCGAATTTTTGAAAAATCTCTTCGAGGTGCACACCCCCATGCTACATACTAACTTTGTGCCAAATTTCATGAAAATCGGCCGAACAGTTTAGGCGCTATGCGCGTCACAGACATCCTACAGATATCCTACAGACATCCTACAGACATCCTCCGGACAGAGAGACTTTCTGCTTTATTATTAGTAAAGATTATTAGCGATTTTAAAATGATTCAGTGGTTAACTCTTTAAATGTCACCAACATTGGCCGAATTAAAACTAGACTTAAAAAACTTAAAAAAAAAAAAAAATCCGCCAAATTTTTCGCCAAGCTGGTGACTAAAGGCGGCTAAAAGCTTGGCGATATATCGCCAAGTGTTTGACAAATTATAACACCACTTGAGTTAGCATTGAAATTAACAATGATTTCGATCCAAAAAGGTATAAAAGTCCCCTTTAGGAATATCCGAATGCAACCAAAAGGGAAGGTGCCCAACTAGACCCCACTAGGGGTCTACATACCAAATTTTACCTTTCTAGGACATACCGTTTTTGAGTTATGCGAGATACATACGTACATACACACATTACACACATACGCACATATATACTTACATACGGACGTCACGAGAAAACTCGTTGTAATTAACTCGGGGATCGTCAAATTGGGTATTTCGTGTGTCTGTACGTTCCTAGGCCACACGTGAATATATATTCACGTGTGGTCGGGTCGGAAAAAAAAAAAAAATTCTCAACATTCATTCGGGGATGAGCAAAATGGAAATAAAGGCAGATTTTTGAGTGAAAATTTTTTCGCGAATACAATACTTCCTTTTTTGTAAAAGGAAGTAAAAACTATCTACTTTAACTTGAATTTTCATAATAGAAACCCTGGGATTTTGTGTTTTAAAACACAGATTGATTTACTCTCTGCCTTTAATAATGAATCGTCCCAAATTGAAATGGATTTTACTAAAAGAGAAAATGATTACGAACAGGATAAACGAATGACCGAAAATATTTTACTATGAAGCTTATTCGTCACTTCGTGGTTTGAAGTTTAAATCGTCAATGATAAAGAAAAAAAGTGGCAAAATGAAGTAGAAATTGCGACAATAATAAAGGTAGAATAACCGAGGCTCTGTAAATTTATTGATTTACCAGATTTTTTAACAAGCATTTTATACAGCGAAAGGTTTTAGAAAAATATTCTTTAATCTCAATGACAAATATTGTTGCAATGTATCGCTCCAAGAGCAAATGAGCCCTCTCATAGTCATGATATCTCTTGCAGAATATTAGTTAAAATTGTGTAACAAATTTGTTTTACTATATGCAAAAATCAGGAGAGGAATTTATGTTATGGCATTTTTTGCTGTAAATGAGCAGAATTAAACCATTGAAATTTCTAGAATTTGAGATGAAGGAAGAAGGCGCTGATTTCATTCGCTCAAGGTCGATATATATAAATTGTGTAAATATTTGAACTGGAACGAAGCTGGTTACAGTCAACGTACACTGCTACTGAGGGGTGGTGTAAATAGCAATTTAGAGAGTAAGGAGGGGGTGAAAAAAGTAGGAAGGGGTAAAAAATCAATTATTTACCTATCGAAATTTCTGTACCTCAGAGCCAGACTGACGCAAGTCAAAAAACTGCGATTCTTTGTTTATTAGTGCATTGCATGTAGAAACCTATTCCGCATCGAGCCATGAGAACGTAATTCTTAAAATAAATAAATAAATAAAAATAAATAAATTAAATAAATTAAAAAAAAATACTTTTCAATTTTTTACCAGAGTTTTGCATGCACTAGAAAAAAGTTATTCCTCTCTCCTGTAAAATTAACATAATGTGACTTACTTCTTTCTGGCTCTGAGGTACTGATTTAGGAATAACTAGTGGTACCCGCACGGCTTTGCCCGTTGTAGAAAATTAAAAGGTCTTTTGGTTCGCCTGTATATTTACAAAAAATGTATGGTGAATTTCTCGCCAATTGGCTTGCCCATGCTACGGTTCCACGTTATGATAACTTGGTAATTTACTTGTCCATCTTATGATAATTTTGCTCGGGAAAATGTTTTTGAAATAGGAATAGAAAAAGAAAAAAATTGAATTTTCGAAAAATCGCTTCGAGGTGCACACCCCCATGCTACAAACTAACTTTGTGCCAATTTTCATGAAAATTGGCCGAACGGTCTAGGCGCTGTGCGCGTCACAGAGATCTAGAAATCCAGACAAAGAGACTTTCAGCTTTATTATTAGTAAAGAGATAAAGATAAAGAAAATACAAGAGAAAAAAAATAAGATGAATGCAATTAAATTTTAAATATTCGATATGTGAAGTGAGAAAACTTTTGAATTATAAATAGTTAATTCTTTTTCCTTTGTGGAACTAACAGATTCCTATAAACTAACAGATTCCTATTCAAGGGCACCCTGAACATTAATTTTTTGGAAGAGGAGAAATTTTCCATTTTCAGAATAAAACTGCAGATTTTACTGATTGATAAAACACATGCATACTGACAACTCATGAGAAGAGACATTAAGCATCATTTAAAAAAATAAATAAATAAACGAAAAATAACTTGAAGTTTGCCGAATCCTCAGATAAAATTTTTAGAATAGGGAAATTTTTAAGCATCAATTGCAACTTGGCTTGTGCAGTAATTATTGCGCAGCAAACGATAAAACGGCATACTGAGGAATAACTTTTTATGAAAATGTTTAGTAGAAAGAAACATTATTTCTCCCTAAGATTGTAAAAAATCAAAGGAGCTTAATTTTTTAAAAAGCAGGAATAAAATTGGGAAAAAGGGGCACATGAGATTTTTTTTTTTTTTTTTCATTTCTTAATTTCGCAAAAAAATATAATCAATTTTTCTGAGCAAATACGTCCCCGTGATTGAATAGTTTTTCCTTTCTGCCCTGGATTTTTTTCAGAGTTAAAAAAAAAAAAAAAAAAAAAAAAAAAAATTCTTTACTTGATGAATATTTTTAAGAATGTCCTCAAGTGTTCACATGTGCTCCTATAGGAGGGCACATGACACATGTGAACAAGCCTGGTGCACATATGAACATGATTGAAAAATGCAGGACAAGCATCATATTTCAACGAAAAACTCTTTAATATGAAACATATACGTACTGGTATACATATACCAATTTCATTGAAGGGTTTGTAACCAACACTGTGTCCGTTTAAATTGTTGAGTAACTATTAATAAGAAAACATTTTTTCCGAACTGTATAGCTGGCAGATTTTAAGGTTTCGTAACATCTTTACTGGACAGACAAAAAAAAAAAAAAAAAAAAAAAAAAAAGCTTTTAAGACTAAACTATACACAGTCAGGACTAGGATCATAAAATAGCAGTAATTTTTGCAGGCACGTGCGTCGGGGCCGGAAAGAATCTTTTATTAAGATTATGAGCTCTTTTGAATGGAAAGACATCCGACACAATAAAACTTAGCATGAATATCTTATCCGTCGCCTGCATCTTTTGCATTGAAGTGGTGATTCCTTTTCACCTCCCCAAACAGCGGCAGATCCAACTTATGGTTCTGGAGAGGGTCATCATCGGGCGGGGAAGGGGGGGGGGGAGATCAAAGTACAACTTCTATAGGGCACAAATAAGGTTTTTTTTTTTTTTTTTTTTAATTTTCTTCCGGAAAGTGCAGTTTTAGGCTATATTTGATAGTTTGGGGGGATGACCCTCATAACCCCCCTTCCCTTTGGATCTGCGCCATCCTCAAAACAGGTGTGAACAAGTTTTATCGCTGTTTTCTGCCTCTGTTAATTTTTTACCCCTTCAGCACACAGGTTAACTTTTATCCTTTTCACCACAAATTCCAAAAACAAAATATCAAGCGAGAGCATTCCATTTCGAACCGAAAGTTCAAAACATTTTACCTGCATTTCAGGTGCCTCTGGAGCAGCAGGCATGGAACGAAACCACTTTCTCCACACCGGAGCTTCCATCCCAACACTCACCGGACATGCTTATGAGCTGACTGACCCCAATCGCGGGCAGCGTGGTCCCGCCATCAGGCGAGTTTTTTACGCTCCGGCGACCGCGGCGAAAGTCAATGCCGGACCTCGCCCAGGCCCCACATTTCGTTGATAACAATCGCTCCGCAAACGATACTAATGAGGCACTTCGGAAGAACTCCAACCAATATTTGATCGAGATTCCTGATGTCGGTCATATGCTCAGGCTGGAAACTCGATCTATACTTTTGGTTTTGTTTTCGTTTGAAAGTGTTGTTGAGTCGTTGTAAATGTGTTTGATCTTTGTTACTTTTTTTTCTTCTTTGTTTAAAGAAATGAAATCTGATTCAAAAGTGTTGCCGGAAGATAAAGAAGTTGGATATGGTTGAAGAGCGCGGCGGGGATTCTCACCCGCGGGTCCTGTGGACTGTGAGCTTGTACTGTTTGTTTTCCTTAGCCGAGATCTAGCGCTGATTTGCGCATGTGTCAGGTCCGCTCTGGTTTTATCAAAATAGGGAGGGAAACATGGAAGTAAAAAGGTGCAAAGTAACGTGTTCAGCAGTTCTTCCAATGTCGCGACGAAAATGACAGAGATAGCAAGTGCGAGCGGAAAGTGCCCATCCTCAACCCATCACCCCTTTTTGAAATGTAATCTGTCCTGAGTGGTAGTCTTCGCTTTCGAAAACGAACAGTATATACTGAAACACAAATTTTTATTCATGATGATTTGGAATAACAGGACACAAACGCATCTATTAATGTGATGAAACTGTAGTGAACATACAGCAGTGACGTACCCAGCATGGGTGACACCCGGGGCGGTAATTTGTGGTGTCACCCCCCACCCCTACACAAGCAAAAGAAAAAATATATTATATGTAAACATGAAATTTATGCAATTCAGAAGCTACATCTGTGTTATAACGAAATTTTAAGTCGGTTAATGTACAAAAAATAGATAACACTGGGAGGTCCGGGGGGTTTACCCCAGGAAAATTTTTAAATTTGTAGTCTCAACGAGCATCACATGACTTCCTTTTACTCCAATTTAATGTCATTTTCCCATTATTGGCAATTTTAATATGAATTCAATAATTTACTCTCTAAATATCACAACCAATGGCCAAATTAAAACCAGATTTAAAAAAAAATGCCAAATTCGTCGCCAAGTTGGCGAAAAAACTTGACGACCAAAAGACTGGCGATATACCGCCAAGTGTCCGCCAAATTATAACACCACTTGAGTATCCATCGAAATTAACAATGATTACCCCCCCCCCCCCCAAAAGGGGCAAAAAACCCCTTTAGACACACCCGAATGCAACCAAAAGGGGAGGTGCGCAACTAGATCCCATTAGGAGCCCACGTACCAAATTTCAACTTTCTCGGACATACCGTTCTTGAGTTATGCGACATACATACGCACATACGCACATACATATATACGTACATACATATATACGGACGTCACGAGAAAAGTCGTTGTAATTAACTCGGGAACGTCAAAATGGATATTTCGGGTGTTTATTTGTTCTTAGGCACTTATCCGAGTGTGGTCGGGTTGAAAAAAAACTCAACACTAATTCGGGGGTGAGCAAAATGGAAAATAAGGCCGAATTTTGAGTGAAAATTTTTTCGCAAATACAATACTTCCTTTTTTGTAAAAGGAAGTAAAAATGCATTTTAGCTTCTTATTTTTCAAAAACTTGCAATTACACTCCCCCCCCCCCCTTCCCGACTGGTGACGCCAAGGGCGAACCGCCCCCCGTAGCGACGCCCCTGCATACAGTTCCGCCGACGAATGATGAAGCTTAAAAATGTTTTGCGTATCAGATGTATTAATTTCACACCGCAATTCATTTAAAACTCCTTAGATGTTCAATTCTCCAAACTGTTTCTTGTCAGAGCTCATGGAATCTCCACCCCCCTTCAAGTTTTCTAGAAATGGGAAAGGCAAGTTAATTTTAGTGATGAAAAAGGCAAAAAACTTCCATTCGTTGAAAAAAATGAAATGTAGTAATAATGAATGAATATTGCTGCATGCAGGTAAACGGCAGTATCTACAAAAATGAGTTTTTGAGATATTTGAAGAACACGTTTTTAATTTCCCACAAACATCGATAAAATATTGAAATTTCATTTTAGGCTATTCTATATGTTTATATCGAAATATTTTTTGGGTAGTCTTTTTTATTTTGATTTTGTAATCAAAATTTTAATTAAAACAGATACTGCCGTTTACCTGCTCTTCGCAGTAGTAATTTTCATGCACTTTTGACTGGTAATCAGTAGAGACGTACCGAGTAGCACTTTGGCCGAGTAGCCGAGTACCGAGTACTCGGCCTTTTACTACTCGGCCGAGTACCGAGTTACCGAGTAACTCGGCCTTTCACTACTCGGCCGAGTTTCCCAGTACTAATTATGTTGAAAGAAGGACCACCGACACACACTGATGAATTTTGACCTTATTGAAATAGTAGTATAGACCTCCTTGTCCATATAATAGTATTTAAACTAAATTCCTGCTGAAATTTAACTACAAAATTTTGCAAAAATAATATTTTTTAAACTAAAAATGAATAAATAAAAAGTATGACTTATCAAGTTGTAATTAAAACAAATTATACAAATTTATTCATTATAGGTCTAGTTCGCTAAACATAAATAATTTTTAAAAGGAAAAAAACAAATGTGCAGGAACACTGCAGACACGTTTTTCTGTGTTACAGGGATCGTCTTTTCAATGCATAACATGTGAACTAAAGAATGTAAAGGCATACGACAAAAAATTCGACTTTTGCTGGTTGCCTTTAAATCAACGAGCTCACATTTTGTGCATTGAAAAAGAAATTCCTCGTAACGCCAAAACACGTGTCTGCAGTGATCCTGCACTGTGCTTCTAACGTTGTTTTATTTCCTTTTATTTTTAAAGCTAAGGTATTTTTATATATCTTATAACTAATTTTAGTTTGTAGCAAAAATTCCATATTTGCACAATTTTTAACAAAAAAGTTTTATTAACTTTCGAGACATTCGAGCCAAGATTTACTCCATTGAAGTATTTCAAACTTCATTATTCTCAAAATTTAAATTTGAATTGTAAATGGTTGAAGAAAATTATATATGCTTGAGCTTTTTTGTAAATTTTAATACATTCAATTTTTTGCAACTACTCGGTATTGGCCGAGTATCTGATCAAAATTTGGCCGAGTACCGAGTACTCGGCATATTGGCCGAGTAGGCCGAGTACCGAGTAGTTACCGAGTACTCGGTACGTCTCTAGTAATCAGCATTAACTGCACAATGTACTATGAATAATCAATAATTACAAATTCAACATAATACGGAGTAGATATGTTATTACGAAGTATATTTATTTCAAATTGAATAATATTTTGTATTTTAAAGCATAAATAAATACCATGTATACACTTGACATAAAAGTTTAATATAAATGAATTAAATTTAACTTATAAAAATAAAATAAAAATTTATTTTTTTATACAAACGTTTTTTGCCATTATTATTATTATTATATATATATATATATATGTGTGTGTGTGTGTTGGTTATAAATTTATTATTAAAAAAAAACATAATTTAAATACGGTATCGACTTACATCCACTTGATATAAATTTAATGCAAAACACATTTACGTACCTCCTCTCCTCAGATACCAGATAAACTTGCTGATTTAAACAGTCCTTGCTACAACGAACTCATTTTTGTGTTTTACCTTTTTAAACACTGAATAGAAAAAAACTTCAATAGATTTTTTTTTCTTTTTTTTACGCATCTACTAAATCTTCTGAATAATATCATGTTTCTTCTTAATTGGAATTCCTCAAAGTCTCAGACAAAGAAGGGGGGGGGGGGGGCAAACACAGAATCCTTCAGCTGAATTTTTTTTTAGGAAATCAAATTCCTTGAACTGATTATCTTCATGATCCACTTTAAAAAAATTCCAGGAACCTCGGCAAAGCTCAACTTCGACGATGTCCTCTACGGTCTTGATATGGAATTCAGTTTCCACTGAATTGACGGAAGTCATTTGTAGTCATGCTGATTCCAGTCATTTTGTTGTTGTTAGAGGAAGCCACAACATGTTCGAAATCGTGAAAATCAAATACAGTTACTCAAAATTCAAATACTGACAACGAATAGTCGACGAGGCATATGTTTTGATTGCTTACGGCATTGTCGAAAACTCTTTTATGTTTCTGCGTTGTCACTTGGCAACTAGAAGATTCTTTAGGCATTTTTAAAACTTCGGCAAATCACTCAATGTTACGCACTTTGCAATAAAGCAATAAATCTCCATGAAAATTTAGGCGAAAGAAAAGCTTCGTGTGTTGCGAAAAATATCGCCTGCCACAAAACAAAACAAATGGAACAGAATCGTTCTGTTGCTACACATTTATTTATCGTCTGCCAAGTATTTTACTTGTGTTTACTCGTATGTTATCATCAATAACTGTATATTAGCAAGAACTAATTTTGTTTCATCATTTTTAGAACACGGATATGAAGAATCAAATTGATTTTTTTTTTTTTTAATGTTTAAGGGCTGTGAAATTACAAAACGTTTTCTGCTACTTTATTTGAAATAAAGTATGATTATTTTCCAGAAGTATCCCCTCCCCCTTATTATTTTCCCCAAGTATCTTCCCCTTTTGAGTATCTCTTGCGCTCAAGGACGCCCGAAGTTAAATTTTTGAGAGGCGGTAATTCTCAAATTTTGCCGAATGATAAAATGCAACCTGGCACGCATACCTACATCTAATGAGAAGCAATTAAGGAATCATTTAAAAAAAATGCAATATTTTCTCTAAATTTGCCGAATCAAGGAAATTTTTGAGAGGTCCACACAATGACCTCCCATCGGGGCGTTGCTGCTTGCGCTAAAAAGATCGCGAAAACGGTTTTTGCGTCTTGGTTCAAGCTTTGGCAGAGATTCATTTATGTTCCATTCTTCGGACAATGGTTATGGGCAGGTATAGATCAGTAAGTACATACTGCTGATTACCCGCACAATGTAACGATAATATCAGTTGCTGCTAATCATTACTGATAAAACAAATGCATTTTTTTAGCGCTAACCAAATAAACATGTTTGCACCATAAAACTGTAGAAATATAGATTTAAAAAATGAAAAAAAAAAAAAAAAATGAAGATGGAAAATTTTGTAGTTACTGCCGTTTACCCTCCCACGGCAGAACGGTTATGAGCAAAAAATTTCATGAGCATCAAAAAATTTGCAGTTACATACTGCCGTTTGCCTGCCCACGGGAGAAAGTTTCCGTTCTGCCGCAGGCAGGTAAAGAGCAGTAAGTACATTTTGCCAATTACCTGCAAAATGTAGCGACAAAAGCAGCTACTGCCGTTTACCAGACCACGGGAGAAAGTTTCCTTTCTTCCGTGGGCAGGTAAAGAGCAGTAAGTATATACTGCCGACTTCCTGCAAAATGTTGCTAAAAAAGCAGTTTCTGCTAATTACTGCTGATAAAAAAAAATGCTTTTTTTTTCTGCGGCAACCAAATAAAAATGTTTGTACCACAAAACTATAGTAATAAGGATTTCAAAAATGCAAAAAAATGAAAATCGAAAAATCTGCAGTTACTGCCGTTTACCTGCACACGGCAGAATAAATGGGATAACAGTGACAAAAAGTATTTTTTCTGTAAAAAAGAAAATAACTTTTTTTTTGACCAAACAATTCTTCAGTGCCTTGTACACACACATATGACAACCCTGTTTTAATACAGATGCATAGAGATTATCAAGATATTCACATTTCTCTTTCTGTCTCTCTCTCTCTCTTTTTAATTTTTTTTTAAGGAAAAAATCATCATGAAAATCGTGAAGTGGAGAAAAGTATGAAGGGAAGTTCTCCATATAAAATAGAAAAAAATACACGAACCGCCAAAATGCATTTCAAACAGAAACTAGTATGTTGTGGCCATCACGAAACTTTCTTCTATATTTTTCCTTTTTCTGATCCCTCCCCATGCTTGACGAGGAAGCAATATTCCCAACAAAAACAAAATTACACATGCAAAAACTTGACGACTATCCCAATGTCTGAATTATTGCAAAAGCAAAGCAAAAAGCGAAAATTGAAAGTTACTTTAAAAGCGTTGCTTGAATTAATTACAAATATTTTATTTGTTAACAAACATAAGATGGCAACAGTTAAAAATTTTAAATCATTGAGATAATATTTCCTATCATTTCCATACAATTAAAATCACGAGAAATACGCAGACGACAATCTATTACGATTTATCTTTCTTATTGTTGCATTAATAAAAATATTTTTATTCGCAAAAAAAAAAAAAAAAATCAACACCTCTTGGAGCGATCGGCGTCAAAATAGAACCAAAGCCTGTTTACATATGGATTCACATATATTCCAAATTTCAACCAGAACGTAGCATTACTTCTTGAGATAGGGCACTCAAAATGGAAAAAAAGAACGGGTGATTGCGCTACCCCCCTTTTAGCTGTTGACACAAAACTAAAATCAGTTCTTATACCCACTAAGGGCTACTTGCCGATAAATTTTTCTTTCATTCCGTTCATTATTTCTTGAGATACAGCAGTCACAATTGACGACAAAAAACGTTCTACAGCTCAACCCCCGTTTGAGTTATTGACACCAAAATTGAATCAGCACCTGTTCCTGTTAATACCAACATATGGACCAAATTTTGTTTGATTCCGCCAGTAACTTCCTGAGGAATAGCAAGCACGCGTAACTCGAAAAACGTCCCATTGCTCCACCCCCCTTGGAGGAATTCGCGCCAAAAACTAATGGGCACAAGTTCACATAGGGGCACATATGTGTACTAAATTTCGTTCGATTTCATGCGGTAGTTTTTGTTGTAGAGCGGCCACAAAAAACTGGTCACACACAGACGTGACACACATACATACACACACACACACACATACATACACACACACAGACAGACAGACATTTTCCAAAAATGGTCGAAATGGACTCAGCACACCTCAAAACGTTCGAATCCGTCAAAATTCGAAATTCGAAAATTTGCACGAATCCAATACTTTCTTCTATATATTAGATATAGAAGAAAGTAAAAAGGATAAAATATAGTGAGCGAAATTTAAATACTGAAATGAATAGCCAGATTAGTGATAAAATGTTAAAAAAAAAAAAAATAGAAAAAAAGAAAAGAAACCAAATTTCATCAACAATTCAGGAGGCATAATATTTAAAATAAAATGAAGCGGGAAAAAAGACCTAAGGTATCACTTAAAAGTACAACATCAGTCTAAAATGTTAAACTTACATTTACTGAGAACTCAAACGCTCGTATTTCAAACAAATAAAAATATTAGGCTCCAAATTGAAAATTTCACTATTTAAAACTAAAGTACTCAAATGGTTTTGGGGGAAAAAAAACTCTGGGGAGAGTTTCTACATTTTTTTCCCTTACCAATTATCATTTTCCCTTATCCTTATCAATTATATATTATTACTTTCTTCTATATCTAATATATAGAAGAAAGTATTGGATTCGTGCAAATTTTCGAATTTCGAATTTTGACGGATTCGAACGTTTTGAGGTGTGCTGAGTCCATTTCGACCATTTTTGGAAAATGTCTGTCTGTCTGTGTGTGTATGTATGTGTGTGTGTGTGTGTGTGTGTGTGTATGTATGTGTGTCACGTCTGTGTGTGACCAGTTTTTTGTGGCCGCTCTACAACAAAAACTACCGCATGAAATCGAACGAAATTTAGTACACATATGTGCCCCTATTTGAACTTGTGCCCATTAGTTTTTGGCGCGAATTCCTCCAAGGGGGTGGAGCAATGGGACGTTTTTCGAGTTACGCGTGCTTGCTATTCCTCAGGAAGTTACTGGCGGAATCAAACAAAATTTGGTCCATATGTTGGTATTAACAGGAACAGGTGCTGATTCAATTTTGGTGTCAATAACTCAAACGGGGGTTGAGCTGTAGAACGTTTTTTGTCGTCAATTGTGACTGCTGTATCTCAAGAAATAATGAACGGAATGAAAGAAAAATTTATCGGCAAGTAGCCCTTAGTGGGTATAAGAACTGATTTTATTTTTGTGTCAACAGCTAAAAGGGGGGTAGCGCAATCACCCGTTCTTTTTTTCCATTTTGAGTGTCCTATCTCAAGAAGTAATGCTACGTTCTGGTTGAAATTTGGAATATATGTGAATCCATATGTAAACAGGCTTTGGTTCTATTTTGACGCCGATCGCTCCAAGAGGTGTTGATTTTTTTTTTGCGAATAAAAATATTTTTATTAATGCAACAATAAGAAAGATAAATCGTAATAGATTGTCGTCTGCGTATTTCTCGTGATTTTAATTGTATGGAAATGATAGGAAATATGATCTCAATGATTTAAAATTTTTAACTGTTGCCATCTTATGTTTGTTAACAAATAAAATATTTGTAATTAATTCAAGCAAGGCTTTTGAAATAACTTTCAATTTTCGCTCTTTGCTTTGCTTTTGCAATAATTCAGACATTGGGATGGTCGTCAAGTTTTTGCATGTGTAATTTTGTTTTTGTTGGGAATATTGCTTCCTCGTCAAGCATGGGGAGGGATCAGAAAAAAAAAGAAAAATATAGAAGAAAGTTTCGTGATGGCCACAACATACTAGTTCAAAAGAAAAGAAGAGGGACATACCAAAGAAAAAGAACAGGAAAGGGTGGAAACTCCCTGAATCTTATCCCTTCGTTTATCGTCACCAAAGGTTGCTTAGAAAAGCGTTTTGAAAATTTGATTTTGAAAAATTCCGGGGGGGGGGGCAGTTGCCGAACACCATCGTTTCCCATATCACGTCAGTTCCGGAAAGCTTAAAGGAAAGCTCTCCCACTCAAATCACCGAAAAAAGCCCAAACTAAAACCCGAGAAACCTCATCATAAATCTATGCAATATGCCGACAAACAGATTATTCCACCCAGAGACTGCAGTTTCGTTCTTGTTAGGACTCATCAGTCACTGGATTAGGGAATAACCGAGCTGCTGGAGGCAGACGTTATCAGGGGTGAATACAGACTACCATTTTGGGGGGATACTGAAGAATGACGCACCCCTCCCCCCCTTCCGCACGAGCGGACCTACGGTTTAGGGTACGAGCAATTTCTGAAACTGGTTGAGGGTCAGCAAAAAGCACCAAATCGGCCAGGATTAGGGCACCTAATAGGGCATAAATGTTACAAATGCATTTCATAAGAAATGAAAAGATGTAGTAGTTCAAATATTTACTTTCAAAAATAACTAATGAATTGGAAAGTTACTGCAATCGTTTACACTTTATACATACAGTGTTTGAACACAATATGGACCTATATACTATTGCGAGCGGTTTAGGGGGGGGGGGGTCATGACCCTCATGACGCTCCCCTGATAGACCGTGGTGGCCTGATCGGTAAGGCATCGGACTTGTGACTGGACATCTGCTTTCAACTCGTTTATTCCCTGTTCCAGGCTGATGAGCCAATAACAACGACGAAACTGCAGTCCCTGTGGATGGAATAACTCGGCTGTTGGTATAGTGCCCATCTGGTTAGTCACTGTGTGATAGGAACAGTGGCAACCCTCGGAGGTGATGTCGGTAGTATATAGTTCTGCCTTAGCCCAGGGGCGGCAAATAGGGGGGTCAAGAGGGGGCGTTCGCTCCCCCAAATTTTTTGAATAGAATGATAGAAAATGGGTGAATTCCATTTTTGTAAGTCGAAAATCAATGTTCATTTAAAAAAATCTCTCTGTTTCTTAGTAACTATTTGATGAAACTCGACACATTCTCAGACTAGAAAAAGTGTTTTTCGTTAATTGGATGATGACTTCATGAAGTAAATAAATTCATGAAGTATTTTCCGACTTTTTCAGAACATAGAAAGCTGATAGAGAACCATGGTTAATTTTAACTAAAGAAGACATATCCTCATATAGGCTAAATATTTCATACTTGCATGCCCAGTGTAACGATGGTATGTCGAATATGAGAGGCTCCTGCAAAGTGGTGTGGCTACAAGGTTTTCACAAGAAAATTCCTTGATATTTTACATTCACTTTTTAACACTCATTTTTTAAGTGTATATTTATTTGATAATGTGATGTTTTAATTAAGGAGTGTTCATCGCTTTCTTCTGCTAGAAACACGTTTCAGCTGCTCAATGCATTATGTGCTTTCATAGAAACTTCTTAAAAATGCATGTGATTATTGAATTTAAAAAAGCATATCAACAAATACCTTTTATGGGTCTCTATAATTATGCAATCTCGGAGTAACACAAGATGGTCTTTAAGAGTTAAAACCATAAAAACATTTCTCCATAACTTCAAAGCAGTGATTTGAATTGATGACTGAAAGAATTATTGCAAAACGATTCCTTCAATGGTGGAAAAGCTCATGCCCTTTAGCATGTGTGACTGCGTTTGAATTTTTCTTCAATTTATATTGAGGAAAGTTTTTGAAAAATGCTTTACTATCAAAACATCTTCAGTCCGCAACCCTAAATTTTCGGACTATTCAAGCCACCGTTCAATCTGCAATTGATCTTTGCACCATATTACCATAGTTCAATCTACAATTGAAACTGAAAATAGATTTTACATAGATGTACATTTCAATCAAGCGTGAAACTTTTCAAAAAAAAAATCTTCCTCCTAGCCAATCCACATGATGATCTGAAGTCAAACATTGATTTTTTAATATTTTGTATGAAATAATAGATTCAGTTTCGAGTGAAATTAAAACAAGATTTGATCATAATTATTTTTCTGTATGGTTGACTTGATATCATCTGGATTGGATTTTGAAAACGAAAAATAAAATGTTTCAATCTATGAGTAAAAATTTTAGCATGGGGCAAGAAAAATTACAAGCAATATACCGACAAGACCGGTTATCACATCCAGAGACTGCAGTTTCGTCCTTGTTATGGACTCATCAGTCTGGAATAGTTTTTGAAGTTGCCTGGGTGATTTTGAAGAGCAAGATATAAAAATTGTTTTCATACATAACTTTGTTACTTCAATTATTTTTTAACAATTCCAATCAGCTCAACTAGTAGAGAAAGCTTTTTTTTTATGTCTGAAGAGGTTAGAGAATTATTTTCGAAGCACAATGGGTAAAAAATGCAAACGAAGTCATATCCGTTTGTGATATGTCATGAGTTTTGCACCAGTTCAACGATATAACAACGAATATTGGAAGATCTGTGCTATCTGGGTTCCTTTTTTTTCTTTTCTTTTCGCCCTCAAGCCTGTGCGCGCCTTCGGTTTTTTTTTTTTTTTTTTGGCCCACAAACCTATCTGCCTTCTTTTCTTTTCTTTTTTTTTAAGCCCGTAAACCAGCTTGCCTTCGTGTTTTTTCCCCCTTACGTCCTCGAACCTGTACGTCCCCCCCCCCTTTTTTTCAACCCCGAATCTGTGCACTTCCGCCCGCGCTCTTTGGGAGTCAAGGTTGTCACCCTCTTGGGGGGCCCAGTCCGCTCCTGACTAAGTATCTAAATATTTTATAACAACACTATATAATGCAAGAGGGAAAATCAAACATAGTTTCATATAGGGTCTCTATTGTGCACTAGAGCCCCTGTGCACAGTGTGCTCAAAAGTCACGGTCGGTCACTGCCTCACTCCCCGCTCAAGAAAAACTCTGAAATCACTCGGGCCTGCATGAGCTCTTTTTAATGCTCTTATTTTTTCTGCATTTTGGTACAGTTTTGTGTCTTAAATACTTTGGATGAATAATGTATAAATATCTTTGAAATATCTCATTTAAATTTGGGTCAATATTAAAAATTAATTAAAATTTCCGCGAAATTGAATGTATGGACCTCATGATGGAAATTGTCCTCATATGCTACAGTTGAGCTCAGTGTTTTGCAGAATTATTAGGGTTTCCAGAATTGAAGGAATTTATAACGTATTTGCTTTTAATTTGAAAGTTTTTAGATATTTTTTATGGTTTATAGAAAATCAGCGTCATTTGAACTTACGCTAAGTAATTCTTTCCTCCTCATTTTTGTCTGAAATTCAAAGTGAAGAGGAAGTATGATTGTTAGTAAATAAACAAAGATGGCGTAATGCTGGCGCGAAATTTACCTGCAAATCATGGAGATATAAGACTATAAGATATAGACTCCAAGGTACAAATGAGTGTTCTGAGGTCCTCATTTAATACTATACTGAATAGAATTTTTATTTTGCAATTTCCATTTGATATAAATTGTACAGTTTCATGAATATTATTTTCGTATAGCTATATATTTTAAAATTTTTCATAATTTATTTTAGGTTGTGCTCAGGTTTTTACTTTAAAATAAAATCCAGATTGATTCCAACATGAGTTCATTCAAAAATGATTGGGCAGTTGAAGATGAGTAAGTCTATACACCTTTTCTATTTGAGATGTGTTTCAAATATTGTTTTAAAATTGTTAAATAGCTCCTATGCTTTTAAAATTGGTAATGTGTAGATACTTTCCCAGATATAATTGGTAATGTGTATTGGCCAAGATACTTTCAAAGCGATCTTGATCCTACATCTTTAAGTGGGCTATGCTTTTGTCCCATGTGCTGTTTTTGAAACCATCTGTGTTATGAGTCCATAATTTACTTTGAAGCATTGTTAAGAACTGCCATTATGACGAAAAATAACTAGATACAGTTGCTAGAGCCATAATTTAAATTGCAAAGTAAATGAAAGAAGCGGTTAATTTTTAACTTATTATTTGTATGAAGAGTTGGTGTATTGTAATACATTCTTTCGCAATGGCTAATGCAATTTAAAATGTGAGAAATAAATTTAAGTTTCTTTATTTTCTATCATAATTTATTATGATGAGTGTAGAAAATAAAATAAAACATCCAAATATGTTACTTAAAAAGTTGTAATTTTTTTCCTGCCATTTTCCACAACACTAAATTTTGTTTAAGCGGAGAGAGATCGTGCAGGGGCACACAGTCACCCCATTCTTATCCAAGCACCTGTCGCACAGGGTTCGTAGGCTCCTTCAAAACTCCTCCAATACTCCTTCATTAAGGAATTTTTTTCGAAGGGCCCTTCAAACTCCTTCATTTTGGTTTTAACTCCTTCAAAGCTCCTTCTTTTTTTGTTCAACACTACCTAATCTTTCTCTATGACAGTAACTTAAAATACTTCGATCGACAACTTAACTTCGTCACAAAGGCGAAGGTATAAGAGCGATTTTAATGTAGTAATTTCATAAATTTATTTTTTTTCATGAAGATGTGATTAACAAATTGGTCATAAAAGACCTAAAAGGTGAAGGTGAGAATATTATTAGATGGCTAAGACATTTCATAAGTGAAGTAAAACCTGCTTGAATGGTACTTGGTTATTTTTTCAAGTTTTATGATTATTGCTTTTCTCTCCACCACACTCTCAGCAACAAAAGTCAGTTTGTCTAATTATTATTTAGGAACAAATCTGATATACCCCCCTCTTGGCGACTTTTTCCTGTTGGCGCCAAAAAAGCGTCGCCAAGAAAACTATGTATGACGTCATATGTCATACATCGTTCTTAGCGATGCTTTTTTAGCGCCAACAGGAAAAATTCAAATTATGTCATTAATTATTTAATGAAATTAATGCATTAATTTTTTTCCGTTGTTTCTCCGGGATACGAGCCCTCGGTCTCATAGTACTTTCGTAATGAGACCCCTGCCTCGGTCTCATTACGAAAGTACTATGAGACCTCAGGCTCGCCAGTTATCCCTCCGACTTTTAATATACATCACAGTCGGATATAAGTCACAGATCTCCTCCGTTCAGTATACAATAAAGTCACAGATTTTATGTGAAATTAACACCATTTTTGTGCTACAAAAATGCCAACCAGACCAAAATACAAACTACCAGAAACACACTAAAAACACAATAATTCAAAATATGTTCACTTACCTAACCTCTTTATTTTCAATTAGTTTAAATATAAAAAATCTATTTAGGACTCCGGTACGTCCAAACGTTGGACGACCTGACGAAAAAGAAAAAGAAGATTCATTCAAAAATTTCAATTGATACATTTGGACAACATCACAAACCGAACTCATAATTAAAATATAAAATTCAACTAAATTAACATTAAAAAACAACAAGAAAAAGAATACTCTAAAATAAAGTTTGAATTGAAACTTTATTTTAGAGTATTCAACTTAAAATCTCCCTAAGAGCGAAACATATGAGCACCTACCTCCTAAAACACATACACGTGCAAAAACAGACTTAGAGAAACTACTTTCCAGCGTTCAAGTTGCAAAAACAGGGTTGCCAAGTTATCGCCTTATTGGCGATTTTCGTATCGAGCGAAAAATTAAAATCTCGCCAAGAGGGGGGCATATCAGAGGAGAGCCATTATTTAAACATTTAAAAATACATAAGCAGATGTACTATATTAAGTGATTCTATTTTTAAAAAATGTTTAGCAAATCGCAGTTATGATATTGTAAAATGGGTTGTCCACAAGTGATGTCATGCCTTGAGGGGGAGACGGGTTCATGAAATTGTGACAAGGTCAGTGGCGGATACACCCGGCGGGCAACCGGGCATTTGCCCGGTGGGCCGGTCATGTTCGGGCCGATCAGTTGCCCTGTCTACATACAGTAAAATGTAAATGTAAATAATTGAAGCTAAGTAAATTCTCTAGCTTCAATTCCTCTTTACACGCATAGGCTCAAGCCCATTAATGGAGGGTGCAAGGCCGTTGCTAAGGGGGCCGTGGGGCTCGCAGTTTTTCAGAAATGGGGCCGCCAATTTCATTTTAGTAATGCAATAAAAAACAAAGACAAGGACAGTATTTAAAAGTTAAAATACTTTTGTCCATTTTTCAATTTCATCTATGAATTGCAATTCACATTTACCTTACTTATGAATGTCAATTCACAATTGTTATGAATTGTAGTTCATAACAATTGCAATAAAAGTGACAAAAAGTATTTTTTCATTAAAGCTTTAACAGAAAATGCAATCTTAAAACACAGTTTGGAGCATCCAAAATTCTGTATTATAAAGATTATTTAAGTAAAAACCTCCTAAATGTGCGTTTCTAACATTTTTTTGCAAAAAATAAAATATTCAGCTTCTCTCACTCAATATCCCTCGAAGGGTTCAAACCCACGGTTGAAGACCCTTCAGTTTAAAAATGATTATATATATTTAAAAAAAATGATTCCCAGGGGCCGCCGACACACCGACCTTTTCTACTTTCTACCTACTACTTACTACTTTTAGCTTTCCTATTTTTTTTAATGAAGAATATCATCCTGAAAATCAGAGTATATAGAAAAGTACACAGGCCCCAGAAATATGGTTTACCTAGGAGAAAAATTAAAGTTTAGCGAGAGTGTTTGAAATTAATAGTCACACCAGTAGTTCTAAGTGTTTGAATGTAAAAATCATGTATGAATCGAAAACTGAAACAAAACTTTATCAAGAGGTGAAGAAAGGAATGATATTTAAAATAAAATAGAGTGAAAAAAAAGACCAAAGATCATTAAGGTTATTTAAGGTCACCAAAGCACCAGATCAGGTCAAGAAAAGTTTTTTTACTTGGGGCAGCAGATGGCTTGCATTCCAAGCAAATAAAAATACTAGGCTGTAAATTGAAAATTTTAGTATGGAAAATCTAAATGTAAATGGTTTTTAAGGAGAACAGTGTTTGAGGGTGTTTCATATTTTTGATCAATAAAATAACTAAAAGAAGATTGGGACGTAGCCAAGAGGTGGGGATGAAAGGGATCCAAAAGAGCTTATATCTTCCTTTTTAGTCACCAAAGCTTGCCTAATGTGCGTTTTTGAAACTTAGCTTATTAAGGAATTCCTAGGAAAAACTCCCGAACACTATTCCTTAGTTTAACGTCATTAAAGATGGCCTACAACAGCGTATTTGGGATTTCAGCTTCGAAATACTTTGAGGAGTATATTTCCGCCACAATCGACCTAGAAACGTCCCCACCCCATCATTAAAGAGCGTCAGAAATCGGTGTCGAAAAAATTTCGGAGGCCCCTTAAGCATCTCCTTCCCATAATATCATAGAAGATCGTCTAAATTTACCTTTTTTGGGCTTCAAAAAAAAGTACGAAACCTCCCCTAATCCCCACTTTTCCCATAACATCATGACAGAAGATTTTTTGACCTATTCTCAAAAATTAAATTAAAACTTCAAATTTAAATCTAAACACCACACACCAAGCAATTTTTGTAACTGACCATAGTTTTTTCCCTATCGATCTACTTCGTTTCTCACTTTCAGATTCTGTATCATGTAAAAATTCATGTCATAGTGTCATGGACTCACAGGTTCACCAGACCTTTATATCTTCCATCGTCCACTAACCTCATCTTTCCGCATTAAATATTACCCCTCTGATTTCTCTTTCCGAAGTTTCGATTGTTTACCGGGACCAGGTGAAAGCTCTCAATCCTCTCTTCTTAGTAACATTATGAAAGATAGTTTAAAACAGCATTTTCGAATATACAGTATTGAAAAATTTCAAAGAAAGCCCCCCTCCTTCCCCCTTCGTCATCATCAGTAAAGCACATCAGAAATCTCGTTTTTAATGCTTCAATTTCGAAAAAATTCTAAGCAGAGCATCGCCATAACTCCTCCTAAAATCATCGAAGGTCGATGAAAGTTTCGTTTTTGGAACTTAACTTTTGAATAACTGTCGATGTCCTAGTATTTATCAAAAAAAAAAAAAGCTTACAATTATACCTTTTTAAGATTTCAATTTCAAAAAAATTCTTGGTGGATGTTGCTCGAATCTCTTCTTTCCCTAGCTTCACCCAAAATCTTTTAAAACTGCGTTTTCAGAGCTAATATTTTGAAATTTTCTCGGACTTCATCTTCCTAACATGATTGAAGATAACATATAAATGCAAGTTAGGAGTTTCACTTCCAAAAAAATGCCAGAAGAGGACCCTCGAACCTCCGTTCTCCCTAACTTCACCAGAGATCATCTAAAATTGCATTTTTAGTACTACAATTTGAAAAAATTTCTGGGGGAGAGTTCCCAGGACCCCATATTTCTGACTCAATGTTAAACTTACAATTAAGTTTCTAATGTTAATATTTAATAACTTCCATACCCCTCGCCTCCCTAATAATCTCCCTATTCTGACTGAAGTAATGTTAGAAGAGATCATTACGGAAATAATCAATACAGCACCAGACACTTAAAAATACTTAAATAGATTAGTACAATCACCTTTTTTTTTACAAACAAAGGTTTAGCTTATCTTGTATCAATTGTTCACCATTAAAACACAGAAAAGAATTCCATCTGTTAAATTTTATTTAAAAGAAAGTATTTAATTTTTTTCAATAATTTCCTCATATTTAAGTGATATCGTTCCCCCAATCATTTTTGTGAAAATGAGTATCTATAGGAACTATGGGGCCGCGACATCCCTTTATGCCAGGGCCGATTTCTTTAACCAATCCGCCACTGGACAAGGTGAAGATAAAGTGACATCAGACAGCTACTATAACATAATGTTTATAAAATTTCTTTCTGGGCGTGAAACAATCATTTCTTGGAATTCAAGTGTTGATGGGGTGTCTCACTCTCCCTATTGCAACTGTTACTGCTTCGAAATTTCTCACTGTAAACCGCATAGTTTAATTTTGCGTTCTCTAGCTCTCCTTTGCATTTATATTGCTTTGTGCTCTGAATAATGGCGTGCAAACGTAAACTTACAGATTATGAAAAAAATAGAAAATGATGATTTAGGATAGAAATTTTTGGATAAAGCTGATTGGTGTGACCCAGTCACGTTGCACGATCTCTTTTGTCACTGTTAAGTGTGCAATCTCTCTCAAAGGTTAAAATACAAAATGAAAATATGTTTCACTAAATTTTCAAGGGTATTTCTGATTTTTAATGTGTGAAATTGCAAAAAAAAAAAAAAAAAAAAGTTTAAAATAAACTACAGAGTGTTCTTTTAAATGTGATAAATTGTTCTACATTATTACTATTATCATTATTTTTTAGGACTGAAGTCTTCAGGTTGAAGAGAATGCTTTATGACAACATTCTAAGAGTGGAGAAAGAAAATCTGGTAAGTGATGATTCAAAATAATGTTTGATTTGATATAATGACACTTGGAGTACACCCAGTAATGTGTGTGTGTTTTTCTTTATTTTTTTATTTTTTTAAACATAATCTTACCACGTGAAATACACCGCCAGCTCAGTCATTTCCAGCCGAGGACTGCAGTTTCGTGCTTAATAGCATTCTCAGCCCGGCATAGGAAAGTGACTGAAAGGAAAGCTGGAAATGGAAAACCTCTCAAGAAAGCCAAGAGTGCGAAAATTTATTGAATATAATCTCACTATTTTCAAATATATTTTAGGAAACTAATTGAAGATCTATTACATAGTTTTCCTTAAACTGTTTAAAAATTTCAAATTTAATGTAATAAATTTTTGCGTAAAAAATATTTTTGAGCTAGTTAGTTACCATATAATAAATATTATTCAAAAATCTTTCTTTTTTAAACCATCAAAATCAGGAAAAAATGCTCATCATCGATGGTGACAACAAGAAAATAATTATCTTATATTATTTTTTTAATTTCATAGTACTGATTATTCTTTTCAGAAAATTATGAAGTTTGGTATTTTACAAAAGTTTTTCCCTTGAAATTTTTGAATTCAAAATAATCTCTCAAAGCTCAAGCTTTTTTGGATTCATCAAAAGTTTCCTCATGATCCCAAAATGCTTGTCAGTGAAATCTCGTTACAACGAACTTCAAGTGACCGATAAAAAATTTCATTGTAACACAATATTCATTGTAACGGAATCGTCTTAAAACTTTCTGTATTTTTAAAAAAGTTAATTTTGTAAATCTGCACTCTAATATAATTAAACCCACAACATTTACAGTTACAGTATACTCCCGATTATCCGTGCTAATCACCAATTCTCACCTTGAATCGCTCTATTTTGAAAGTACAAACAGAGTTTTCTGGTTACAACTTGTGAAAAGAGTTTTTTAATTTCTGAAAACAGCATTAAGGAAATGTATTCGAAGTGGCGTTAAAAAAAAATAATTGTTTTACCTAATTTTTGAAGGTATTCGTTTTGTTGAAACGAGATTTTTTTATGGGGGGGGGGGGGGTTTAGGGGGGGGTTTTAAAACAAGACCTCTTATGGGTTTTAAAACAAGACCAATTGTTTTGTATGTTGTAATGGATATTTTGTTGTATTAGTACTCATTGTAACAGGATTTCACTGTATACAGTATTTTAAAATATGTGTGCTTGAATGGCATTGTTTGTATTACTTACTTCTTGTTTCTGCATAGGCAGATATTTTTTAAATTTTTTGATTGTAATGCCATCTCAAATATTCCAGTTTTATTTTTTCAGAATTATTTTGTGCAGTTTAAAATAGATAATTCTAATATTACCAGTCTTGGATGTAATGATTTCATTCAATAAATAAAGTTAATAGTGTTTTAAATGTCAAAAGTCATGCATCATGCTTCAGTAACATGTAAACTCTGAGGCTTTTTGTATAGTACGAGACATGAATTTCAAAATCCTGAAGGCCCGAAACCTGAAATTTTTTTTAACTAAGAAAAAATAGTAAAGCACTCAAAGTTGTTTACAAATAGCTATTACGTGTTGAAAACAGCCCACTTGTAGAATATTTGTGCATTTCATTGACACGCGTCATGTATAATATTTACATTTTGTAGCATCCGCTTGTGGGTTACAATATTTCTTTTTATTTTCTCATTAGTATGTATGTACAAAGTGTATTTAAGTGAATTTTCTCATTTTTTCTAGTAATACAAAGTATACTACCTACGGATTATGTTCCAGGAAATACGGTATACGAATCTGTATTAGCTGAAAACTACAAATTTTTTATAGGACTCGATCGATGCATCGGCGCCGATGGTTCAACAATTTAGCCATCGGCATCGGCGGCCGATGCTAACTTGCAGGAAACATTGGCCCATCGGCCTTAAAAACATCGGAAAGCCGATGGAATTGGCCGATGTTTTCGAATAAAAAGACCTTTTGCTGTTTTACTTTTTAATGCAAAGTAAACGGAGTTATTGTTTTCATATAAAATTGTTTACTTAAACATAGTACTTAGTACTTCATAAAAGATTTTAAACAATCAAATTGTTCGATATTATGTGTGCAAACATCAGATCAAGTAGTATATATATTCAGTTATTATTAACTTGGAGTAAATATCGAGCTTGTTTACTGTAGCTGCGTTTTAAGAACCTCACTCTTTTCACGGTTTTTTTTTTTTTTTTTCAGAAAAATTTATGTCACTGTTATAGCTTTTATGAAAAATGCAAATTTTTTAATTCATAATTTTTAAATAAGTATAAAAATATTCCTATTACGATTTAATGCTGTAATTTATCTGTTACCTTTTTTGTTTAATTTCATGACTAAAAACGTCTACGTGCAATCTTTCCTCTTCAATTGCGTAATTTGTTAACGGTTTCATATTTTTATTCTTAATTTCTTTCGAATAATTAAACAACATAATTTAAAGTTTTTTTACTATGTATAGTGTACATAATCCATACATTATTACAATTTTGCTGAAATCTTAGTTATATTTTCAATATGAAAAAAAATCAGTTGGTTATTAAACAGTGTCTTTGTTTTTCTTCCTTTTTTTTCTTTTCTTTTTGTTTTGGCTGTTGTTCTTTCTCTATCATCATACAACAGTCAAAAAAGAGAAGCATAACTACATCCTATATAGATTGTACGTAGTACGATCCAAAATTTCGGGGACAAGCTGCATAAAACTTTACCCAGAATAGTTCACATTACCGAAGCACATCCACCTTCAAAGGGTCACCTTGAGGGACCATGTACTTCTGCCAGTGTTCATATAACTTTTGGAAACACTTCTGGAAGCCTTTTTCGCAACCTACTATGATGCAGCTTTATGTTCTCCTGACGGAAGAAAGCGGCGTGCATGCAAATGTTTTCTTGCTGGGAACAGGTAAGAGTCACACGGAGCTAAATCCGACGAAACGTTATGTTATTTGTTTGTCATATCAGAGCATTGACCAATCGAACCATGCATCCTCAACATGAAAGTCGCCTTCTTCCCCACGATGAAGTTAAAGCAGCAGCGCAAGAGGCTTTACAGGAGGTTGCGATAAATATCTTCCAGGAGTTCTTCTAAAAGCTATATGAACGTTGGCAGAAGTGCATAGTCGTTCAGGGTGATTATTTTGTAGATAGATGTGCTTCGGTAATGTGAACTACTCAGGGTAAGGTTTTAAACTGTTTGTCCTCGAACTTTTAGATCTTACTACGTACGTATGAGTTTTCAACTTACTATTTCATAACGTTTCTGAGTGACGCAAGTTTATGCGTATAAATACATCACAAGAGAACTTGCGATAATTAACTGAGGAGGGGTTCAAAATGAATATTTTGGTCATCTATATGTTCTTTGGTACATATGCGTGTACAGATGTACCAAAAAAAATTGTGAAGTTTAAATTGGGTGATCGTAAAATAGAAATTAGGTCGAAAGTTGATTTTTTTCTTTTTTTGTTTTTATTAGAAGTCCTTATTCGTAGAAAGGAAGTAAAGTGAAATGAATAAATGATCCTTTAAATCCCTGGCAATCTTATCACTTTATTTCCGTTAGATTTTTTTTTTTTTTTGCCATCGGCCATCAGCCATTTGGAGGAAAACCATCGGCAATCGGCCATCGGCCATCTTTGAACAATCGGCCAACAATCGGCCCATCGGCCAAAAAATGCCATCGGTCGAGCCCTAATTTTTTAATCCCCCCTCCCCCCAACCAACGATTTTACTGTCAGTAGACTTTCTTAGAAATCTAACGGTCATCGCTGCTATAGGGTCACTGAGAGTCTTGACTTTCTTTTTCTGGGTTACTGTGTCTACTGTAGATGGGGCTACTTTGGCAGCATCATAATGCTGTGATTAGGATATGCATAGCCTTTACAATGCTGCCAGATTAGGTTTGCCCCCGCTATAGTTTAAAAAAGTCACATAATTGGCAGGTTTAATTTCTTTCATAATATTCCGCTGTCTTCTTTCCATTTTTCAAACCCAGAAAAAGGGGTGCCCATCTCCTCTATGAGCAAGGGCGCACTCCCCCCTAAAGATGGGAGTGACCCCCCCCCCAAAAAAGCAAGAGCATACCCAAAAAACAAAAAAAAAAACACCCCCCTACAAATTTCAATAGCACAGTCTGCGCCATGACCCCCCCCCCCCTAGGTGGACAGCCCTGCCCAAAAATATTTATCAGTAAGTTAACACCGATAAATATTTTTGCATGATACAGAGCTACATGCTACCAAACCAAAAATATTTTTTATCTACATTTTTTTATTAAAATTGATTTAAAAAAAAGTAATTCAGTGTGAACTTTAGTGAAAATTGGACTGCAAAATATTTAAAACAAATAGAGCATTTGCTTTCTCAATATTTCTTCAAGTTGAGACTGGTAATTTTCATTTTTTTTCAATTAGGTTTGATTGCACTAAAGAAAGTGGGTATTTAAAAATATAGTTGGCTACATTCAACTGCAATTCGCATAAAATGATAGTTGTGTGGTGAATGTTTAGAGTTTTTCATTTCCCCTATTGCTTAATGTATGTTCACTTTGTGTAGGACATTGTTAAAGGGATTTTAACTGAGGCTAATTCAGTTAAGAAAAAAATTACTGACATTTCTTCAAAAACAAGCTTAGAAACTGCTGTCCGGAGTCATGTAAAGGCAGAAAAGGTAATTTGATTTTCTTTTTGTAGAATTGTTGTTGTTTGTTGTTGTCTTGTGCCAGCTAAGGTGGTAATTTCAGATGCCCTGCTTCACTTTTCCAACTGTACCATAGTTTGGTGTGAAGTCCAGCTTCCACTGTACACACAACATGCCATAAGGTAGCCTTTTATAGGGTAGGCAACCATTCACAACACAACCACTCAAAGGAAGGACAAGGACAGGAGAGTAAGTACATCCATGCCCGATCCCGGATTCGAACCCGGACCTTCCTGTCGCAGCCAGACTTCTCTGATCACTTGGCAAGGGAGGCTGAATGATAATTTTTTGAAGCATTTCTCTTTTAGCTCATTGACGGCCACGGCAATTTTCATAAATCTGGCCTAAAATGACAATTTGATTTAATCACTTATATTATGAAAAACTCTAATTCTATTGCATAGTTATCATCAAAAAGCATAGCAAATGAAACCACCTTCCGAAAAAACAACAACATCCGACAAAGCCGTGTTGTATATGTACCTGACTGATAAAAACTGAGAAACACATTATTTCTGTTCAGCCTGTAAAGAGAAGCCAGCCCTTTGTGTGGAAGATTGTTTTAAAAAAGTTCCACAAACAATAAAATGTTTTTTTATTTCTTGAATTTGAATTATATATATATATATATATATATATATATATATATATATATATATATATTTTGTTTTTTTAATAAGTTTTCTGTTTGTGCAAGCCAGCATTGATTTTTTGTTCTTTTCCCAGAAGCTATCTATCAATATTAGCACTGATATGTTCCGAGTTTAATCTTAACTGCATAAAATTGGCAAGTAAACAAGTATGAGATACCTTGTAGTTGGCATCCTCGAAAAGAATGCAATCTACGAGTTAACTCGTAGTTGGCAGTAAACGTGTCGAAAATGAACCCTTGCTTTTTGTCATTATGTTATACATTGCTAGTTATACGTTTATTTTATTTAGTTATCCACTTATTACACAAGAATCTCTATAGGCCTGAAAATTCATATTTCCAGTGATGATAGGTACAAATACAAAATTTGAAACAATTAGGAACTTCTTTAATTCTATATTGCATATTGTCAACAAAAAAAAGAAAGGAAAAGAAACAAAGAAATCTTTAAATCAAAAATAAAAATTCTAATTTTTGAATGTGGCAAAATCTTTTTCCTTCATTGATATGATTGAATTTTGTATTAAATTTTATTCCAATCTCTCAAGTTGTATTGAAATTTATAAGGAGCTAGCCAATAAGCAACAAAATCTTTTGTATACATATCAATTTAAATTTAATTAGCTAACATTTTATTCAATAGATTTAAAGTTAAATTATATATTCAAATCATTTTTATCATTATTTTTTTTCTATATTTTAGGAAAAGTCGGTTCATCTAAGGAAACTAAAGTCTGAAGGTATTGGCAAAAATGATACTTCAGGTAAAAAGCCAAGAAATTTATCAGTGAATTCAACGTCAAAAACTCAACCAGCAAAAAGTCACGTCAAAGGTATGCTTGTGCTTCTGTGAGCATTATGTGTGGCTTCTTACTTAAGTTATTCCCAAAATATAGATCATGTAAGGTTTCTTGACCTCCTCATTTTAGTGGCAGTAAACCAAAAAAATAAATAAATAAATAAATAAATAAAAAATCAAATTTCTTAGTGCTTGGTTTAGTGCAGGGGTCTCCATCTTATGGTCCCAGGGCACAATCCAGCCCACAGGAAGCTTGCAAACCATTTTTTTTAAAATTTGATAACATATTTTTTTATGCATTTTCTTTAACAAAACTATGCCTTGAAAAGCTCAAAACCCACTATTAAGCACTTAATTAAAGAAATCTGGGCTTGAGGAGGTGCTAGCACTTACTAGACCAGCAGTCTGCAACTGGCAGAGTGTAGAAGGTCAAAAACTGGACCGAAAAAAATGTTTTGAAAGTTTAAATTACACAAATTATTTAAAAGTTATTTTATGTGTGCATTGGGCAATGATATCTTTAGGCACAACTGTTCTTACTTTTTATAATATTTTAGAAGTTTTTATGGGCCTTGATAAACATTTTCAAAAAAGTCTGGACTCCAAGAAATATTACATGCTGACTGACCCCTGAACTAGAAAATCCGAACTGAAATATTGTCAGATTTGTGGCCCACTTTGCCATTAAAACTTTACAGTCTAGTCCTTGTTTATAAAAATTGTAGTGTTTTGAAAAAATAACATTTTAACCACTAATTGCACTCATAAATCTTTTTTTTTCTTTTAAATTTTGAAAGTAACTCGATGAAGTGGTATTCATTTCTAAATATTGAGAGCAGTACTGTTGAATATTTGAAAATTCATTTTTTAAGTTTTAACTCATGAGGGTGTCTAATTTTTTTTTTTTTTTTTTTTTTTTTTTAGGAAAAGGTTTGCATTCATCTCATTCACACATAGAATTCCTAAATGATTTCCATGCTTCTGTGCTGTCTGCAAAGCTGAAGAACCGAGTTCTACCTTCAGATGCAAAAAGCAAATATGCACCTTGTGGTAATTAATTCTAATACATTTTATCAATTTGAATTTCATTTTAAGTTAACTTTCTTCTTAAAAGTCATGTTTAAAAATCTTTGAATATTTTTTTACTTATTTTGGCCTGCCGTGATTTCATTGATGTATTAGTTGCTTTGCTGCTTATTTAGTTGTTTATAAAATTCCAGCTATCCCATTTCATGCTAGCCTTATGTTCATGTTTTGATTTAAAAAAGAATCCATTTTTAATGCAAAGAGTCCAATATTGTCCTGAAGAAACAGGTTTTTGTGACTCTGTGAAATATATTTAAACAATTGTTAATACAAATTTTGGCTTACCCTGTCGGATTTTTTTTCCATTATGTTGTAAGTGTATTTATATGACAAAGTTCAAAGGGTTCAAAGAAGGGTAACTAGACTAGTAAGGGGTCTTTCAGATTTAGATTATGATACTAGACTTAATAGGCTTAATATGTATAGCCTGGAGCGACGGAGGATCAGAGGAGACATGATTCAGTTGTTTAAATTTATCAAAATGAATGATGTTAAGGGATTAAATTTATGCACCGAAAGCAGGACGAGAGGCCATTGTTTTAAGCTATTCAAATCTCAGGCTAACCTGGAATTTAGGAAAAACTACTACTTTAATAGGGTCCTGGGCACTTGGAATAGCTTACCGGAAGAGGTGGTAACGAGCAAGGGGGTGGACAGTTGTAAGAAGGCCATTGATTTTCATTGGGAACTAATAAATTGACTAGGACCAGCCTATCTGGGCCAAGAGCAGGTTTCTGGTCGTCACATTTGTATTTGTATATGTCACTAGCATTCCCGTACCCAGCATTGCTTGGGTAATGGAATTAGCAGGGTTAACAGTGCTTGGTGCACCTAGTTTCGAAAATCCCCTATAATAATTACTTATTACCTATAATTTTTTCTCATTTTGGGAGGATCCCGAGGCCCCTGAACTCCTTATATATATGCCCTTGTCCTTAACCGATCTTTAACTGTTAATAAAGATCCTTTTAAAGTATTGCTTATCTTTGCAAACACAGGCCATCCACATTTTATTGTTATACCTATGTTTAAGCAAGAACTTCTTTGTATACAACCTATTTAGTTTTTTTTTTTCTGGTGCTTAAAATTATTAAGCTGCTTGATGAACTGACTTTCGAGCAAGCTACATAAAATTGGTCGTGTGAAAAAAAGTCTTCTCTTAAATCGATCACTGCTACTTTTAATGTCTGTCCCTGTGACTTATTAACAGTTATTGCAAAGCAAACTTTTACAGGAAACTGCACTCTTATAAATTCAAAAGAATAGTCCGCCTATGATGATGTTCTTAAAAACTTCGTTTCTAGTTTTGAAAAAATGAAAGCAAAAGACAGAAAGATTATTATTTGACTTGAGAAAAGTTTCGAGAATCACATGAGAAACAAAAACAATATCAAATTTAAAATTCGCTATCGAGCAAAAGTTGAGAATAAGTACTGAATAATGATTTAAATGGAGGAAAGCCTCCAAAAATAAGGGATTTAAATTGCAATGACAGGTTTTAATTTCACAGAAATTAAGGGGTTTTAATTAATTTCTGCTGAACTAATTGATATTTCGAAAAATCCTTTCTTAGTGGATACTTTCGTAATCATGTGGACATGCCTGCCCAATTTCAAGTCTGAGGCTTCAGCGGTATTGGGTGTGCGTTGATATATATATATATATATATATGTGTGTATGTTATCTCATGACATTGATTTTTATATATTAAGATTGGGGTTAATGAAGCAATCATGAAGAATTGGACTTCCAATTCTTGGGAGTTGAATAGCGTACTTATATAAATGGGAATCGACTGTTCCTTAGAAAGTTGCAATCTTGCTGACCCAACATTCTTTAATCATCAATTGAGCAAAATTTCTTTTAACAAATACCACAAGAATTTCAACATTTATAAGTTATGTCAGGTTTCATCCATGAAGACAAATGTTCTGATTTCTTTTTGATGATTTGTTTGTTTTTATGAGCATTATTTTTTGTTTCTTGAAAAATCATTTTGTCAAGATGTTTCACTTTATACCATTTATACCAAGGTCAACTAGATAAGAAATATGCTTTGTCTACATTGAATATATATTTATAAAAAAATTTTGAAAACTTTATGTAACACAGATTTGTTATTCTTTTATTATGTTGCAAGAGTTTTTAATCAAATGATCTCCTTTATTTTTCAGCTGTACCTTTGGCACCTCCCGAGCAAAAAATGCCCCTTACAAGAAGGAATAATAGCTTTGGAAACATTTCATATCATCAAGTAAAATCCAGGGATACAGAAAATAAATATTTATCTATACAGGTATACATTTTACAAACGCAGTAAACCCTCATTAATCCACTCTATTTAACTGGACTTTGCTCAATCCAGGCAGCCATTTAGATGTATGGGAATATGGGGCAAAGTGAAATGGTGAAATAATTACTCTGCTTTTAGCACTACCTATCTGATAATATTTAACTATATACTAACACATGTAACCTACTCCAGTCAGTAAAAAAAATCCCACCGAAGATTAAAGCATATGATAATACAGGCAATTTTCAAAAATTGATACTCATATTGTAATATTTTGTTGGAAGTCAAAAATTATTTTGTTACTATAAAATGATAAAGTTCTAGCTATTAACATTTTAAACATTATGAAGACTTTCTAATACTCTGTGAAATATTTATTTAGTTATATATATATATATATATATATATATATATATATATATATATATATATATATATATATATATATATATATATAATAAAATAAGCTTATATTTATTTTAAATATATTTTACAATCAATCAAGTAGGGTCTGGTGGGGGAAAGTGGTCAATGGGGTAAAGTGGTCATAATTCAAATAAATGGCTATAGCTTGGAAATTAATGTTCGAATAAATGTGAAAATTTTATTTTAGGGTAGTGCATTTATAAACTATATTTTGAATACAAAATTTTACAACTGGCAAAATTTTATTTGGTAAAAAAATATATTTTGTGTAAATATGAAAATTCTTAAAATCTAAACACCTTTTTTAACTTCCTTGGGAAATTTTGTTTGTTAGAATTATGAACAGATTGACTGCACAGGAAGCTTCCTGCATATCTCAAGAACTCTTACTCATTAGCAGTTAGCTGAATCTATTTTGAATAATTTGTTAGAACAATTTAAGTAAGATGGGGTAAAGTGGTCATAATATTAGGCTTAACGAATATTGTTCTTCTAAAGTCACTAAATCTTTAAGTATAAGGCAGATATAAATTAAATATTAATTTCATCTAATATGTATTGTTTTTACAATAAACAGGGTTAAATATACGAGTATATGCGTATGTATACGCATATACACGTGTAGGCACTTATATATACGTATTCACATAAATGCACCAATAAACACGTATTTGGGTATCTGCAAGTATTTTTTATCTATACAGATATACATTCGACTATACACGCATATTCTCGCTTATATGCTCATATATATACGAACAATTATATACTCAGGGAAACACGTATATACGCGTACGTACTCGAGTAGACACTTGCATATATGCATATGATATACTTGTATACAGGGTGAGTCTAAACTCTTGGTCAAATTATTAAAAGATGTTAGACGGGAAAATAAGAAGCAAGAATCATAAGATACATCCAGAATCAAACTCAAGGTTGACGCGCTACAAGCACGCAAAGCCAGAAACTGATGGATGCAAAACATGTCACAAATTTATTACACAAAGACAATTTTACACAACATTTCTGGTTTTAAGAAAATTTTAAAGTTATTGATGAAATTTGCGGCCGGCAGCTGTAATACATGCATCGCAATCACTCTGTTGCAATTACGAGACTTTTGAAAAACTTTCATAAGTCACTGCACCTTCGTTGCGATGCGTGTATTAGAACTACTACAGGCCGTAACTTTTAACAACTGCTCTAAATTTATCTTAAAAACTAAAATGTCGGGTGAAATTATCTTTGTGTAACAAATTTGTGACCTGTTTTGCTAACGTCAGTTTCTGACCTTTTGTGCATGTAGCCCGTCAGCGACCATAAGTTCCTTATGATTCTTTGCTTCTTATCCTCCCCTCTCACACCATTTAGATTTTGCAAAAAATCTTGGATTCATTCTGTAAGCATACATGTATATTAGCGGATATACTCGTCGATATACGTGGATACATGTACTGGTGTATACACGTAAATGCACATATATACGTCTAACAGGTATAGAATCGTGTTTACAAGTAAACATACGAATATACTCGTACTTTCACATACATTTACGTGAATAGACACGTACAAACACGCACTGGATATATCCACGAATTAACTCGTGTATACTCGTATAAGTATGTATGTGCACTTATATATGTGTATATGCGTCGACTGTACACGCATATACACAGGTATGAACGCATATACTCGAGATACAAGCGCAAAACACGCATATGATGTTATTTTCTACGCTTTACTCGCATATACACGTGATACGTATATACTCGTGTAGACACGTATACACTCCTATAGGTAATCACGTATACATGCGTGAGTATATACGTGTATACACGAGTGTATACACGTATATACTTGAGTAGTCATGTGCATGCATCTGATGTATACATGTATCTATTCATATATGAACATGTTTACTCATGTCTACACGTCACGTATAGTAGACTCGTGTACACCCGTATATACTCGTACATATACTTGTAACTATAAAAATAATCAAAATATACAAAAATTAGGGTTATTTGTAAGGATTTTGCAGTTTTTTTAAACTATGACCACTTTACCCCATGCTATGACCACTTTCCCCCATCCCATGGGGTAAACTGGTCATAAATACAAAGGGAAATGAAAGTGTTATAAAACTACTTAAATTCAATATTTTTTTCCTGAAATGCAATGTACCGTGTTCTTTAATAATGCAATGTAAAATAACAGCAAAAAAAGTTGAAGTGTTTAAAGAATTTATTGTTTTTATTATCCACCTAAGTTGAAAACCTACGATTTTATGACCACTTTACCCCACCAGACCCTACATGTGGGGCAAAGTGGATGGAGCAAAGTGAAATAGTTTAATTTGTTTAATCACTCACTCATTTACTAAATCACATACGTATTCTTTTATTAATTCATTCATTTAAATTTCTCTGTTCAGTAATTTACTGATTTATTCATTCATTTGCCTATTTTCTTATTCCTTCACTCTTTTGCTTGTTCATTTATTTTTCTTATATTAATGATTTAACTAATTAAATTTTCAGTTTATGGTCTCAGTAGCTTTTCATTTACTCATTAAACCTTTAATTTACTAAATCATTTGTTAAAAAATATTTTCTATAATTAAATAGAAAATATTTGATTAAAAAAATATTTCATTTTAGACGTTGCCCCATGAGGGGAAAAAAAGGCGAAATTTTTCCACTTTTCTTTGAAGGTGCAAATTTACTGCCAAAAATAAAAAATACTGTTTCAATGTAAGTTTTATTATAAAATAGAATGTTCTTTCTTTATGTACTATAATTTTTAAAATAAATTTCCAATTTGTTAATTTTCAAAAAGCTCAGTCTTCTTAGCCATTTCACTTTGCCCCTCACTCCCCTATATACTGCAAAAATAAATCGAGAGTTAGTAAAGCACCATAATGTATTTTTGCTAGTCATATTTTGTATTTTAGTAATGTATTTTCATAATTTTCACTTTTGCAGTTTTATATTTCAATATCTTTAATTCAAAATACAAATTTTACTTCCTCTAGTAGTCTGTTTTTGTAACTTGGCACAATTTATAGGTTACTTGGTAGAATTTGTAATTTCATTAATGTGAATTATCTGGATCCCCTATTAGTCTGGATTAATGAGGTTTTTACTGTATTTACTTGAAGCTCTTTCTTATTTTTTTGTTTTTTGATGATTCAAGCTCATCGTGAAGTAGAATTAGTTCCATTAAGTGAGCAGTATAACGTTTACTTTTTCGCAGAAATCCAAATAAATAAATAAATAAATAAGATAATATGCAATAAAGTTGTAGGCAGGCATTTTGTAATTACGTGGAACCAGTGGCGTACATAGCACTGCTGCAGTGTGTGTGGGGGGGGGGGGGGGAAGGGAGGCACATGAGATATGAAGGCGCACTCAATGAAAAAATGATCTTATGTTAAAATTAAAAGAAAAATTCTTATGGGGACAGTGAAAAAGTCTTGTGGGAGAGCACCAAAATCTATGTATGCAACTGCATGAAATCCTAAACTAAGACAGGAAGCAAGGATTTCTTAGTAGCTTTAATTTTTCATTGTACTTTCTGATTTTGTAAAACATTGGTACTTTTTTTTTCTTCTTATTTTTGAAGGAATTAAAAATTTCTTGGGTAGAAAGTGCATTTTGTGTATATTTTAAAATTTGTTAATGTTTTTTTTTTTCTTTCTTTTTTCCTCTGATGACTTTTATTTTCAAGTTTACAGTTTTATGCTTTGAAAAAGAAATTCTAGTAACCTCCAAAAATATTTCTGTGATTTTATTGCTTATTTGTACATTTAATTACAAAGATTTTCTACTCTACAATTAAGTTCTTATACATAGTTTCTGCTTACACTAAATTCTGAAAGGTCATTATTAATACTTAAATTTTTAATTATCTTTTGTTGTAGAGTTCTTATTATACAAAGTTCTTTGTAATTTTTTTCCCCTGAGGAATATCATACAGTAGATATGACTGCATTACTGGTTACTGTTTGCTCAGTTCAAATTCATATGCTAGAAAAGTGCTAAGTATTACAATTTCTGCATAAAAGTTATGGATCTGTAATGCATACTATGATTGTATAAAAGGCATAAAATTTACCACTTAAGCTAATTTTCCCTGTTTTTTGTTTTAGAAAGATATGACCATTTAAAAAAAATCCTGCACTAGTCGCTTCTACCCAGAAAACACAACCACGCATGATCCCATTTACTCACGAAATAAATGATCACTTTTTTCTCTCTTATATATAAGGCATGCTCCAGCAAAAAAAAAAAAAAAAAAGAGAGAGAGAGAGAGGGAAAGAATTTTTTTCTTTTTTGGCAATATACTCAGCTTTCTTCAGCCAATGATATCGCTGAACACAATTACCAAACATTGCACTAAGTGTGATTGGACCACTTTGTTGTTACATGCACAACTGCACATGTGCATGTTTTGTGGCTTAATTTCTTCTTGAAATACAAGGCTCAGAGTGAATAAAATATTTTTGGACTGTCAAACCATTGCATATTTTCCAAAAAATAATGAACATGTGGAGCGGTATGCACAAAATATGTTTTTTTATTTATATTTAAAGCTTTTAAAAAAGCTTTATTATTTTTCTCAGCAGTAATGAAGTTTTAATCTTAAATTTATACATATTTTAAATGTTAAATCCATCAGTTTTATTCGTTTAGCCATTTATATTTTGATTTTTCCCTTTCTTTGTATTTAATGCTCATTATTTTCTTAAATCTTTCTTGTAGGCTCTACCAAGCATAACAATTAAAGGTAAAGGAGAGTGCCGGAACGACGTAAATTTTAAACTAGAAGAAATAAACGTTGTAAGTATTTTGGGTTTCTCTCTGGTGCTGCCACCCTGCTCTTTTAGTTCAGATTTCTGGAAGGAAAACTATCTTATTCGCAACTCCAGAGCTCAAATACGCTACCTTGCGGTGATTAACAATACTAAAGAAAAAGGTAAAACATTCCATTCCACTTGTTTTATTTGGAGTAAATTACAAGCTTCAGACAGTTTGTGGTGCAAAGTAATTTCAGAAGAATAGAAAAGGAAGCTGCCCACAAACACGATGAAAAATAACCGTCGTTCACTAAGCGTCAAAGCAAGTCATAAGTTACGGCGTGTGTTTGTTTTACCTTTTTCATCCACCATTAGACAGTGGCTGCAGCGCCCCCTATAGTTTATTGGAGTTTCAAATAGCGTCAAATATATTCATGCTGTGCTGTTGTCATATTAGAATGAAAAAGGAAAATATTGTTCAACCAGAAGGATACAAAAAAAAAAAAAAAATCCAATTAGAAAAAAAGCTTGGAAAGAAAAGTATGTTGAGAAACCTACTAAAATATGTCCTTTTGCAAAATTCCTCAAAATGTTTGAATTATATACAGTTTTAAAAAGAGGTAGGGGGGATATTGAACAGGAATAATCAATAAATTGAGATTCTTCTACTTTCAGTAAGTTACCGCCCTATAGCCAGGGCTAAGGCAGAAATACATGAAATAACACCGCCAGCTCAATCAATTCCGACCGATTACTGCAGTTTCGTGCTTATTAGCACTCATCAGCCCGGCATAGGAAGTGACTGAGCTGGAGGTGGAAAACCTCTTAAGGAAGCCAAGAGTGTCAAACACTCTTGGCTTCCTTATACTCTTGGTTGTTTGGCGGCACTCTTAGTTTCCTTAAGAGGTTTTCCACCACCAGCTCAGTCACTTCCTATGCCGGGCTGATGAGTGTTAATAGCACGAAACTACAGTCCTCTGCTGGAATGACTGAGTTGGCTGTGTATTTCATGTATTCTTCTACTAGTTGAACACATTTATACAAAATCTCCATAGGTTGAATAATAACATCATTTTTTAATGCTCTTTTTGATGGTTGCAAGAGAGACTGTTATTAATTTATTACTCTTTTAACACATCCAGAGTACCTCAGATCGTTTATATTTCCCAGTGTTGATAATTCCGATTTTCCAGACTTTATCAAATGTTTTATGGTTTTTCTTTGACTGGCAATGGTTTTCAGAACCTCCATTAAGCTGTCAATTCTTCCAATTTTTGAGCTCTACTTAAAATTTATGCTTTGGAATTTTAAAGGTTGGAACACCTGACCCTGTTTTCTGCTTCTATTCGTACATTTAAACTCCTCTGGTAGCTTAGTTCTTAAACAGGTTCAAAGAGCATTGTTAAGATATTATTTCACTATGATCAAAGTAAGTGGTCAAGCAGGACAAATTTGGAAAATATCTTGTAGTTGAAAAATTAGTAGAGTAAGCAATGTTTGCTAAGCTTTATCCTAGCCTGTCACTTGATACATAAAATCGTTGATAAATGTAAGCAAATTATTTTACAATCCAATTTTGTGGTATTTATATAAAATTTGTCTGACTTGTTGGCCACTTATTAACTGAGGTTGCATCTGTAGAAATGAAGTTTTTTTGCTGTAATATTAGCAAATATTCTTTTTCAGTTTTTTTTTCTTCCAGTTATGAGTGTTTATATTATAAAATCATTACACTTTCTGATTTTTTTGTTTTACAGGATAGTACATTTGAAAATAAGATGCCCGCCAATTCCAGTCACATTAAAACTACATTTTTCCCTATTCAAGATCAAAAAAAGGTTGTTCACCTACCAAAACAATCCTCTTCATCAATGTTGTAAGTTGCGGTTTATTTTTGCATGCTGTAATTGATTCTATTAAATTGTCCTAGAAAGCTCTTAATTTTGATATGTTATATACAGTCGAACCTCCATATATCGAACTTCCACATATCAAAATTTTTTATATATTGAAATCCCAGCAAATATTTATGTTCATTACATAGAAAAATTGTTTCTATATATCGAAAAAATCTCTATATATTGAAAAAAAGTTCGAGACATTCGTTGATTTTTTTTCCATTTGTCTCATGAAAGATGAAGGTTAGGGGAGAAAATAACGTTCACTAAAGGTTGCTCAAAGGTACGAAACTCGTAAGGAATCTGGGGTTAAGGGGTGTGCAGATAGGTCTTTGTTTCTTTCTGGAGTTCTTAAATTCCCTCAAGTTTATTTCAAATCTTAGTTGCAACCAGTAGCACTGTAAAATCAGTTTCAAGCTATCCCTCTTGTCTATTGATTATCATTCCCAGTCTTTTTCGCTGCAATAAAAATCATTCAAGTAGATAGATTTTTTTACTTTTCTCTCGATTACAGTTTTAAAACGAAAATCCCCTAATGTTGCGGATCAAGTTGAATTGCCAAAAGAATAAAGATGTATGAAGGCGCAAAAATGTAATTTCTTTTTTTTTTTTCAAATTAATAACTTTTATCTAATCCGATGCTCGTATAGATTAGAAATTGGGTTTCATGCACGAAAATTAGCTTTAATTTTAATGTTTTAGGAGATTTTTAGGATATAATAACATCGTTTCTATATACCAAAATTTCTATATATCGCATTTTTTTCCAAAAATTTGCTACTTCAATATGTGGTTATCCGACTGTAGATATTTTCTTTTTGACTCTGTCATAAAAATCTTTAATTGTTATATTAGAGTTTAAGGAATCAGTCTCAAAGATTAAAAAATCTTTAATTTGCTGCTGAAATTTTCTGAATTGAAATAAACATAATGTTGGATTTGCATACACCCTACCCCACCACTTATGTTACGAAAAAGTCCTCCCACCAGTTGAAGGCTAATATAAATTTCAATAAAAGGTTTTGACTAAATTTTTTTATTCGTTTGCTTTTTGGAATATCTCTTGGCCTTCACATTCCTGCACTAACCTTTGATTGACCCTCGGGCAATTGGAGGTTGAGCCACACAGTTTCAAGCAATGAAAATTTTAGTGCAGTATTTTTATTTTGTTATAAAAAATGAAGAAATATTGATTCTTTTTTTTTTTAAGAAGCGTTGAAACTCTTTCAAATTATGTTTTGTTGTAACATTGGTATTTTGTGTGTCAATTTTGAAATTTTGGTAGAGCTTGTAATGACTGAAGTTTAAAAATCTTAACTCAACTTGTTTTCAGGATTGAACATCAAAGTAATTTTCAAGACTCTGGAACACAATCAAGTAGGTTTTGTTAAGATTTGCTTTATTTTGGACTTCTGTTTTTGGGTTCAAGTTACATGTAAAAGTTTTCATTATAACAATATCAATTGTAATAACAACACATTTTCTCTCTTTAAAGCTTTAGATTCATCAGCCGTATCAGGAACATTTCTTCAAGAGCAAAGAATAAAACAGCTGTTCACAGAAGCTTTGCAAGAACTTGGGAAGTGTTGCTCCCATGAAAAGGAATCGGTCAAATGTCAACACCTGGTAAGCAGTCAAAAAATTCAAAATTACATGTTTTATTCATTTTTTTTGATGCCTGTTATATCTGATAAAGCTGATAGAACTCCCGTAATTTTAAAATTAATATCTTTTTAATGTAATTGTATGTGTTGCAAAAATCTGGATAATTATAGCTCCAGCTGAAAATTTTGCTCCAAATCATTGACACATAAGACTGCGTGGTTTCATTCCTGGCTTAATGGTTTAATAAGTTTATAAAATAAAGCATGCATATAGAAAATAAAATTTTATACGTAAATTGGTGGTGTTTTAACATTATTATCACCCAATACAGCAATGGTAACACTTCCCTCCAATATTTTTACTTCCTTTTACAAAAAAGGAAGTATTGTATTCGCAAAAAAAAAAAAAAAAAAAAAATTCACTCAAAAAGCGACCTTAATTTCCATTTTACTCATTCCGAATGAATGTTGAGGTTTTTTTTGGACTCGACCACACGTGGATTAGTGCCTAAGAATGTATAGACATGCAAAATATCCATTTTGACTATTCCCGGGTTAAATACAACAAGTTTTCTCGTGACGTCTGTATGTACGTATGTATGTGTGTATGTGCATAGGTATGTCGCATAACCCAAGAACAGTATGTCCTAGAAAGTTGAAATTTGGTACGTAGACTCCTAGTACCGTCTAGTTGTGCACCTCCCCTTTTGGTTGCATTCGGGTGTTTCTAAAAGGGTCTTTTGCCCCTTTTTTTGGGGGTAAATCTTTGTTAATTTCGATGTAAACTCAAATGGTGTTATAATTTGGCGGACTTGGCGTTTTTTTTTTTTTAAATCTGATTTCCATTTGCCCACTGTTGGTGATATTTAGAGAGTAAACGATTGAATCACACTAAAATTGTCAGTAATGGGGAAATGACATTAAACTGGAGTAAAAGGAAGTCATGTGATGCACACATCAGCTTGTTTCTTTTCATATTGCATTCATTGATGTGAATTTAAATATTTTTCAAACAATGGGGGAACATTTCTTAAAAACTAAACACCACTTGACTCTCCATACATTACACCCCCTTCTCCAATGACAATCAGATTTGCTTGGGATATAAAATAATGTAACCCTTTTAAAGGGTGGTTAGATTTAAATACATTAATTATGTGACATCTGAGGCAGTGAGAAGCAAAGGGATGTAAGTGGACATTTTCAAGTTTTGAGTAAAACGCGTTTAAAGATCAGATCCTACGTAGGCTTTCGTTGAATTTGTTTTCTAAATCATGCTGTACAGCAGCACCTACCAGGGCTACTAGTACCATCTCTTGCCCCAAGACAGAGGAGAGGTTTACCTACCATATGTACTGGTTATCTTCAAATTTTTAATTTTGCCACTTACATCCCTTTGCTTCTCACTGTCTCCTATGAGGCAGTGAGAAGCAAAGGAGTGCAAGTGGGCATTTTGAAGTTTTGAGTAAAACGCGTTTAAAGATCAGATCCTAGATAGGCTTTCGTTGAACTTTTTTTCTAAATCAAGCTGTATACCAGCAACTACCAGGGCTACTAGTACCATCTCTTGCCCCAAGACAGAAGAGAGGTTCACCTACCATGTGCACTGGTTATCTCCAAATTTTTAATTTTGCCACTTGCATCCCTTTGTTTCTCACTACCTCATATGGTTACAATCAAAATTTGAATATGATACTTATGAAAAGCTAGTTAATTTTGATCCTCCGGCATATTTCATCATTATACAGTTGGATTTCCGTTCAACGACTTTGAAGGGAACACAAAAAATCGTCCTTAAGTAGAAAGCATCCTTAAATAGAATGCTTTTAACAGTACAGTGGACCATCTGGGGCCGTGAAAAGCCGTCATTCAACGGAGAAAGTCGTTAAATAGAGCATCGTTAAACAGAGAGCCAACTGTATTTTTTAATTTTTCCTTCATAATGGGCTGTACTTCTTGTACCTCTCTAGTGATGACTACCTTAATGTCTTTTATTTACTGTATAGCTCCATTTCCACTTGCTGAATATAAAGTTAAACCACAGAGGGGAAAAAATGTTATTTTTAACTTTGAAATATGTGATTGCAAATATGACTTTTTTTTCCCCGTTAAAAGCGTTTTTATTACACACACTTTTAATCATTTTCAGTACACATGTTTTGTTATGAACTAATTTTTCCAAACGAATAATTAATTTTAAGATGAAAATTTGATTGCATTTTTTAAAAATGTATTTGTGAAAGATGAAGTTGGAATTAATGTGAATTAAAATTTGACATTTTAAAGGGTAGTGGTGATGCACCTGGAATTCAATCTAATGAAACAGCTCCTCCTGAATTTAGTTCTCTAAACAGGTAAGGGTTGAGAATTTAGTATTTTGCTTTTGATATTTTGGTATTTTGTTCAAATTATGTATTTATGCATTGTTTAGAAACTATGTATATTATCAGTTCTTTGATGAAGCTTGTTCAGTTTTTATTTGATAAAAACTCAAAATTTCAGTTCCAGAGCATAGCCTGAGTGAGATTGAATAAAAACTGTTTTTTAAGTAGGGCAAAGTTTTTAGTCAAGTTAATATAAACTTTTTTCTCCTAACAAATTTGAAAAGAATTAATTACCCATTAGAGTGCAATCAGCTTGTATATTGAATGACTCTTAATGGATTATGTAGTGGCATAAGTGACTTACATGACATGAGTTTTGAATCATATTTATATAATTGATTTTTGCAGGAATTTAAAAGCAATAGATTGCTGTTGCACGTCAAAGTAAGTTTCTCAATTAAAAAAGTCTTACCATACATGTAACCTCTTCTACGCTTTCCAAAAGTCGCGGGGCAGTGAAATCATTTGAACTATGGTCTTCGGATATTCCTTCTATTCCTTCGTGTAGAAATTGTACACAAGCAACTTGGACAAACACTTGAACTTTTAACTGAGAACAATTTAACTATAACGCATGAACTACAATGTTAGATAGCAAACAAAACTTGTTAGTTAATAAACACAACATGAAGATTTCAGTAACGAACTCGTGTAAAATGTGAAGGACAGCTAAAACTGTTATATGTACTGCTATAAAAATCTAAAGACTGCCATGAGTTTCGTGTGTCCAGCTGATTTATAGAATCTTAAGTACTCAGGTCAGTTCTTAGGCATTTTTCACAATTACCTTTTAGTACAACCTATATGTATTTTGTGATAATTGAAGCATGAGATATAATTTGTGCATCTTGATTCTTGAAAAAAAAAAAAAAAAAAAAAAAAAAAAAAACTTTCTGTTGTCTTTTAACAGTTAAGCTTTTAATTGTTTCTGAGGCTTTCAATGGCGTTTACATGCTTTTTTATATATCTTCTCTTGCTGTTATTACTTCATCAACACAAAATTTTCCTTTTATATTTCTTTTTGTGTTAAAAAAAAAATACATGCTTGGTATAACAAATCTTATACAAATCTACCTGGGACGTAGTGAGAATAGCATTTTCAAATGGGTCAGTATGAATAAAGTCTGTTACATTTATTAAGATTGATACTTTTTTTTTTTTTTTGTCTAGAAATGTTGCTTCCCACGAAAAAAACTTACAATCAAGTTCAACTCAAACAAGTAAGTAGTAAGCATGATCTTGCTTTAAAAAATGTTCCATAACTTCTCCTGATATTGGAAAATGCAAATGTCTATTTCAATATTTTAAGTCTCTCTTTCAAATAATGTTTTGAAAAAAGGATTTGTGATCCTTGGTTTTAATTTAAAAAAAAAAGAAAAAATCAGGTAAAATATTAAAAGATAAGGCCAGAGTGGTTAGAGATAATGACTGGTAAGTAGAAGAGAAATGATGTGAGACGTATTGCATAAAATATTTTCAATTTTGTTTTTAAGTTACAAAATCTTGCTTTTTTTTAATAAAAGATCTTTTACTACCACAAGCTGCTCCAAAAATAACAATCAGTTTCCATGAAAAGACTAATGTACAGACTTCTTTCTTAGATATTTGAAGAAATGCTTTCCTTAAAGGGAAGAACAGCCATCAGTGCCTGTGTGATAAAACACATGAAAAGGTCTGTTAGCTGTACCAGTAAAAATAATTCAAAACAGCCTGCAACAAGGGCTAATATCAGGCTATTTCTGAACAAATTCAGAAAGAATTGTCCAGGACATTTTTCATCAACCATACTACTGGTTGGTTTGGATTTGTTCACAAAAAGCCTGATATTGGTCCTTGTTGGTGATTGTTTTCCATGTTTTTGCAGGTACTGCTAATGCACCTTTTCATTTTTTAGTACCCAGTTTACTGGAAGTGGTGCGGCTGTTCTTTCTTCTAAACAGAGCATTTCATTAAGCCACCCGTGAAATTTATTTTTGTTTTTGAAACTATGCTAGTACAATGGGGTTGTTTCCTTCTGTCAAAAGTACTACTTTTAGTCACTGAAAGTGATAGAATAGGCAAAAAGAAAACATGGAACCAGAAAATTTTTAAATTTTTCTAACTGTTATTTATAATTAAATTTTCGTTAATCTCCGATTTTGGAAATAAGTGGTGGTCTTTATGACGTCACAAGTGATGTACTTTGGTGCAAGGGTGGATTCAGGGGAGGGTCAAAGAGTCAGCTGACCCCCCTGTGACAAGATTTATATTATGATTATTATTAAACTTCAAACTTTTACATCCGAAAAAATAATACCTGCATGGAATCAATGTGAATTTTTTTTTTTTTTGCTTGGTTCTGTTCGGTATTTCTTCTCAGCACATCATAATTCAAAGTTTTGACTGGGTTCGTTTACTGGGCCTTTGCTATTTTTAATTTTTTGCTAATTTTCAAAAGAATAATCATTTCTAATGAGTTTAGATTTTTTTTAGAGCACTCTTCCTACCCAAACCACATGTCGTGTGTGCCTTGTCTGAGCTTTTTTCAACTATTTAAAAGCTGTAATCTCTTGTATTCAGAGCTTAGGGTAATGTGACTAACCTGTCTACCTAAAGAAATATGAGTTTTGATGAAAAGTTGAGGGAATATAATCTATGTCGCAGGCTGCGGCATTAAAAAATGTAGGGGGGCAGGACTGAACGGGCTTCGATAGCATTTGAAGAGGGGGGTGCTGGGGGGATGGGCACCCTTGCTGAACTGATACCATTTTACGTTGGAGGTTTAACGCTGACCATTAAAACTTGACTCCCCTTACAAAAATTTCTGGATCCGCCCCTGCTTTGGTGCCCAACTCCATTGGCATACAGAAAGTTTAGGCATGGATATGGTAAAGACTTTCAGGTCTGAGCTATTTGGACCGCATATCTCCCTACAGACTGGGGTTTTTTGGCCCTTTACATGATTTTTTAAAAAACACTTAGAAGATGTGTATTTTAGTAATTGTTATTGTATTACATACTTCAAGATGTTTTCTTTCGTCATAAAGGAACTATTTGACTGAAATAAAAATCAATATTTAGTAAGAAATGGTCGGAAAACGCATGTTTGAAACTAAAAGAAAAAGTTCCACATAAGAAAACATCGTTTTTAGCCATAACAGTTTACCCAGACTAAATTTAAAACTTACCTATATCTTGAACAAATATCTGAAAATAGGTTTAATTTGAAAATAAACATTATTTAATAAAATTTGCTTTTGTATCGTACATTTCAAAGCACAAACTCGAATTTTAAACCCCTGTTCCATCACGATTCATGTAGTCATTTCTTCCTGGTGCTGCCATCTATGTTTTTTTTTTTTTTTTTTGAAAGTAAAAGGTTCCTAGATAGCATCTAAAAAGGTTAGAAACGTATAGAACTCGTTCTTTTATAGCTAAGAGAGGAAAAATTTGACTCCGAGAGACTCTCATACTTAGTTCCCTTCACCAAAAACGGCAGCCTGAACGCTCGGCTTACGCTCAGGCATAGACCTATAAGTGTTAAAAAAAGGTTGCCATCAAACAGTAACATTAATAGCAATCACAATGAGAATTTTGAATGAAGGCTTTTCTGAAGCAAACATGAAATTTATTAGTATTATTGCACTATATTATTTTTATCTTTATCTAATGCCAAAATATTGCGCTCTGCACTGATGACATCACTTGTGATGTCATGAGCAGAAGTGTAAAAAATAAAATTGAATCTGTGCACCAATTAAAATATTTTTTTTAAAAATACTAAACTTTGTCAAGTTATTTAAAATATGGTTAAAAGCTATGTTTTTAAGCATGCTCTTTCAGTGTACTTTTAAATACTTTATACTTTATAATACGTATACTTTATACTTTTAAAATTTTGGAAAGAACTCAATTCTTGTTTTTAATACTTACAATGTATTTGAAATTTTGACTAGTATATTAACACAACTTGAAGTGATCGTAAAGTTGTAATGCTTTTCATTGCAGTTTTCACTAACACAACTGAAAATCCTTTAATTGTGCACCAAAATGAATTACGAAGTATTATTAAAGATGGTCTCATGGATAGCATCAGTTACCTCGAAAAGTATATCGCTCCACCTGTAACTGATTCTTCTGCAGTTGAAAAGGTAAACAGCTGATTTTTTTGTTTTGACTGTATGGAAGTCTGATATATGGAGTTGTTATAATGATTTATACGCTAACCAATAATATTTCTAAAATATTAGTAAGAGGATGTTATGATGTCTAAATATTACAATGCCTAAACATATGGTGGTGTCTGAGGCAGGTACTTGGAACTATAATGCCATTTTCCCCCCAACTCCCTGAAAAGGAACAAAATAAAGTTTTGGGTCAAGAAAATGCTGAGTAACAATAGCTTGTATAAATTGTTTCAATTTTTGAATCTGTCTGTATTTATTGACAGGGCTATATTGCACTCCTATAATGCAAGATGCCACCACTAAAAAATTGCCAGTTTTCCTAAAGGGCCTTTAAAAATTTTCAATCATGATTTCAATGTCTATGTTTCATTTTAATTCACATTTATCAGAGGTTGAATTCAGCTATGGGTTAATACAAATACAAATGTGAAAACCAGCAACAGGCTCTCCCTCCATCCGGCTAGGCTGGTCCTAGTCAATTTATTAGTCCTGAATGAAGATCAACCGCCCTCTTAAAGCTGTCTACGCTCTTGCTTATTACCTTATTGGAATAAAATAAAATTTTATTCAAAAATTACCTTCTGATTACTGAATAGAAATTTTTAAATTGTCTCTTTGATCTACATGTTTAATTTCCACTATTTTTGGAACTCGCAATATATGTTGTGACTTGTGAGTATAAAATTTTGTAGAGCTATTTTATATATTTATTAAATAAACATCTTCCTCTTTTTTGATAGAAAATTATTTGTAAACTAGCATTTTTTAACCCTGAATGTGAATAGCTGTAAGGTATGTTTTCTTAAAAAAATTTACAGCCTCCTTAAAATGTTTTTTTATCAGCTATCTGTGTCTACAAATTAGCTATGATAAAGTAACCCTTAATAATAAGGCTTTTATTTTGATCCTCAAAGCTATATTAACACTGTCTGTAGAAAGAGCACTATCATTTCCTTAGTTGAAAATGCAATTGTTTTATTAATTAATTAATATTTAATCTGAGATGTGGAGTGTTTTCTAGACATCGTCAGTTTTTTAGTTTTTTGCATTTGATTCCTAATTGCTTATTTCATAAACTGGCTAGGATTCATTTAAAAACATAACGATAATTTCTGTTTATATTGTTTTATTGTTTTTAATGTGTATATATTCAAGTTTTATACTATTACATGCAATTTCTAGCTTTTATCTGTTAAGTAGTTGACTATAACTATTAATTTGCAATTGTATTAATGTAACATTGACTAATTAGTCACTTTTATTTTTCTATTGGACTCAGTTCATCTTTCTTGGAACATATTTTCTCAATTTATGTGGAAATTTGTTTGCATTTTTCTATCTCTTAGGATTGCTTGAGCTGCAGTGCATCAGTACAAACTTCAGAAAGTATGGTTGATGTTAGACATTTTAGCTGCTCAAAAGCTGTTCAAGTTTCGTTAGTTACTGAGCAACATGATAAGTTTCATCCTTCTGATGAAAGTGCCAACAATTACATTTGTGGTAGGTGTTAAATTTTATTTGCTTTAAAAAATTTCTTGTCATACATAGTTTTTCTTAAATTTTTTTTTTTTGTGGAAACGTCATAATTTCTGAACTTTATGTGTAAGGTATCATTTGAAAGATTCCTTTCCCACTTTCAACAAAAAGTAAATAAACAATTCACACTTTATCTGTTTAAAAAAATATCACAGACAAAAGAAACTAGATGGTTTCATTCATTTAAAATGTCGACTTCCGTTTGCATTTTAAAAGCCAAATAGCTCAGTCAGTGGAACGTTAGGGTTTCAACTGAATGGTCCAGTGATCAAGTTCCATTCAGGGGCAGCCTGCCTCTACAGCATTTTTAAAGAAAGAATTTTTTAAATAACACTTACTAATTTTTACATATGATGTTTTTTCATGATATTTTTACAGCTGGGTTATAAATTTTTAGCATTAATTGTTTTCACATAGATCAGCTAGTTCATCCTGTTCCTTTATATTTAGAAAAATAAATAAATAATATAATTTTTTTCAAGAAATTGCTGTTTTTGGAAACAATGAAAAACCAATGTATGAAAAAAAAAAGGTTTTTGTGTATTATGTATCTTTTCATTCTCCATTTTAAGATTGATTATTGTATTTTATTTTAGATGCATCAGTTTCAAATGAACGTGAAGTTCCTCGCGAGACATCAACCAATTCAGAATTAATTCTTAAAACCATTTATGAACACATTTGCAAGGAAAAAATGAATACTTCTACTTCAGAACAAAATCTAGAAAGGTATGTATGTTGATGAATGTTTTGCGTTTGCAATTTGTTTTACTTAAAATTATACACGAATCTCTCTATACTGTGTCTTGGTAAATCTCGGAATCTTTTTTACTGGGGATACAATTATATTTCAGTTCTTTAAAAAATAAGTTTCAATTTGCTGTACGGTAAAAGCACCAGTCACAGACATATTTAAGATATTGCTCTCATGTTAACTCAATTTTCTGAGCCTTTTCATCTATTTAGTCTTTTAAAACTATTTTTCTCTCATGCAACAACATCTCATCTAAGGTTTGGCTGCTTCTGGATCCTCCAAATTATTTAATTCTATTTTTATATTCTCAATTTTGAAAAAAGATCTGACCTCCCAATAACAGACACCGAAAAATCAGATGGAGATCAGACACTGATCTGGTGATAGACAGGAACAGACAGGATGAGAAATAGATAAGTGATATACAAAACTTCCTTTTTCTCTGCAAAATTTCTTTATTTTTAGAATTAAAGCCTCAATATATTTAAATGAACATGAAAGACCAGGTGACCAAGTAGTAGCTGTTCATATAACCTCCCACCACTGCCTTGTAAATACCTACTGGCTCATAAAATTCACTCTGATAACACTAGATGGTTGCACTGTATTCATGAGCCACAGCTACATCCAGGGGTGCCCATCCCCCCCCCCAAGTTCAATGGTGCAAATCCCCCCTTAAAAATCTCTCCCCCCCCCTTTTATTTTTTATTTTCAGCTCTCTTTTTTTCTCTTTAAATATTTTTATATTTTTTTAAAAATAATATTTATTTATTTTTAATTGTTGTTATTATTGATATTTTATTTAAAAAGTTCTGTGCTACGCCAATGACACACAAACTAAATAAATAAAGGAAATTAAATACAAACAGAATAAACTGAAATAAAATAAAATAAAATACAAGCAAAGTGAACTGAAATAAAATAAAATATATTTAAATTGAAAATAAATCAATAAATCAATTAAAACTAAAAATAAATCAATAAATCAATTCAAAGAAATAAATAAAACAATTTTAAAAAATCCCCCCCAAAAAATTTAGATGGCACAACTTGCGCCAAAATCCCTTCCTGTGGGCACCCCTGGCTACACCAGTTTAACCACCTAAAATTCTTATTATTTAAATCCAAACTTATGACTGTCTCTTACTGGACACTTGTCTGTTACTCGTGATCTCTGACTTTACCCTAGTTATAATTATACCACACAGTTATTATGTAATTGCAAAACATTTTGCTAATCTCTGCATTACTACAATGAATGTTATACTGTACTCTTTTTCTTTCTACTGCACTCTTTTTTACTTTCTTCTATATCTAATATATAGAAGAAAGTATTGGATTCGTGCAAATTTTCGAATTTCCAATTTTGACGGATTCGAACGTTTTGAGGTGTGCTGAGTCCATTTCGACCATTTTTGGAAAATGTCTGTCTGTCTGTGTGTGTGTGTGTATGTGTGTATGTGTGTGTGTGTGTATGTATGTGTGTCACGTCTGTGTGTGACCAGTTTTTTGTGGCCGCTCTACAACAAAAACTACCGCATGAAATCGAACGGAATTTAGTACACATATGTGCCCCTATGTGAACTTGTGCCCATTAGTTTTTGGCGTGAATTCCTCCAAGGGGGGTGGAGCAATGGGACGTTTTTCGAGTTACGCGTGCTTGCTATTCCTCAGGAAGTAACTGGCGGAATCAAACAAAATTTGGTCTATATGTTGGTATTAACAGGAACAGGTGCTGATTCAATTTTGGTGTCAATAACTCAAACGGGGGTTGAGCTGTAGAACGTTTTTTGTCGTCAATTGTGACTGCTGTATCTCAAGAAATAATGAACGGAATGAAAGAAAAATTTATCGGCAAGTAGCCCTTAGTGGGTATAAGAACTGATTTTATTTTGGTGTCAACAGCTAAAAGGGGGGTAGCGCAATCGCCCGTTCTTTTTTTCCATTTTGAGTGCCCTATCTCAAGAAGTAATGCTACGTTCTGGTTGAAATTTGGAATATATGTGAATCCATATGTAAACAGGCTTTGGTTCAATTTTGACGCCGATCGCTCCAAGAGGTGTTGATTTTTTTTTTTTTTCGAATAAAAATATTTTTATTAATGCAACAATAAGAGAGATAAATCGTAATAGATTGTCGTCTGCGTATTTCTCGTGATTTTAATTGTATGGAAATGATCAGAAATATTATCTCAATGATTTAAAATTGTTAACTGTTGCCATCTTATGTTTGTTAATAAATAAAATATTTGTAATTAATTCAAGTAAGGCTTTTAAAGTAACTTTCAATTTTCGCTCTTTGTTCTGTTTTTACAATAATTCAGACATTGGGATGGTCGTCAAGTTTTTGCATGTGTAATTTTGTTTTTGTTAGGAATATTGCTTCCTCGTCAAGCATGGGGAGGGATCAGAAAAAGGAAAAATATAGAAGAAAGTTTCGTGATGGCCACAACATACTAGTTTTTCTTTTCCCTTTAAATACTTGAATATTTTTATGCAATTAAATGTGTTTACATTTTCTGATAAACCAGATTTTGCTACTTATTGTACATAGTGTAGTAATTTCACTTTTGTTAAGATGGAGGGGGGGGGTGCACTTAATACAAATGTGATGTTATAGTGAATGCTTTATTAGTATTCTTTGCTGCAGATAAGTTACTACGTTGTAGTGGAATACATTAAGTCTGGATCAATTTGACCAGTTTTAAAGTCATTAAATCAACTATTTATTTTTAAACACATTTCTAACTTCTGTAAGAAAAACATAAATTGAAATTTATCTGCCTATTCATGTTTCTTAGAGAGGAATAATAAAATAATCTTAGAGTGAAAATGGGAATTTTGTCGAAAAGTAAATGAACTGAGCTGTCATTTTAACTGTGTCACCTCAAAAATAAAAATGTACACCAGGTATGCTTTTGATTACTTCTATTTTTTTTAATGGAAGAGAGGCCATAGTGTATGATCTGACATTATATATTCATGTAATCTTTTGAAAAGGAGAGAAGAAAATTGGTCTTTTGCAGTGCAGCATTTGCTAAAAAATGTTTGGGGAACTCATTAAAAAATATATGGTTTGGAACCAATTTGCTTCATATTTTCACTTTTTTTATAATAAAAACGAAATACAGTCGAACTCCTAAACATCAAACTTTCACATATGTAATGAACTTCATTTTCATTATATAGAAAAACTGTTTCCATAGATCGAAAAAATCTGTACATATAAAAAAAAATTCAAGACATAGTGGGACATTTTATTCCATTTTTGACCGTTTGACATAAAAAAAACGTTCGTTTGAAGAGAAAAAGGAAGCTCAATGATTGTCACTTTGTAGGATTAATTACAACAAACTTAAGCTTGCTTCTATATATCGAAATTTCTATGCGTCAATTTTTTTGCCGGCAAGTTGCTACTTCAATGTATGGAGGTCCGGCTGCATTTTAAACCAATCTTAGTGTGACGTTTTCATCTCTTCTGTAAAGACAACAAGAGAATGCATAGAAACTAAGGGATGTTTAATACATCTAATATATACAACTATTTTACAAATTATTTTATGATACAAAGCTATTTAGAACTTCGAGAGCCCATCATCTGTGGCTCTCAGCTCTTTGCTCAGTAATGTCTCTCCTCTTTGACCTACTTAATTTCCCTTATATACGGGATTCTTTCAATGAGGGAGCTTATTATTGTTTACCCCCAGATTTGCAGTGTGATGACACCTCATGTGGGTTATGCTTTTTACTGCTATCTGGTATTTGGAATCTCGATGGACTGAAAAATGTTCGCTATAGTGTTGCTGACATCATCTCACACCAACAGAGAGAAAGTTTATGTGCACAACAAAATGTCCAGCTCCGGATAGAATTCAGCTCTTTGGAAGACCCCCTTGCAAGCAATTTGCAGAAAAAAGAAGGCTAATGCTGTATTTACGTGTGGTCCTAGACTTATCCAGCTTCCATTCTGGTGATAGATATAAAACACCAGCGTACGTGTCTTTTTCACGATGAGTGTGGTCTGGGAAAGAATTTCTACAGTGGTGGTAAAAAAAATTGCATCGCCCGTGCCGCAAAGGAGAGGAAATCATCCCGACTGCATTCAACACACAGTCAAGCATCCCATATCCCAGATGATTTGGGGATGTATTTCTGATCGATCAGTTGGTATGCTTCACTTTGTGCAAGGAACAGTAAACGCTCAGGTATATATTGGCATTTTATAGGAGAAATTGCTTCCTACTATCCGGGATCACTTTACCTTAGTTCCAAACGTCATTTTCCAGGATGATTCTGCTCTGTGCCATAGGGCAAAACTGGTAAGTAACAGTTTAAAAACCTTTATCCTGCCATTAGACTTAAATCGACATGGGGTTAAGTAATTTTTTTTTCTCTAAACTCACACGCAGGTTCAGAAATGGAAAAATGAGCATAGGGTCAGCAGTTTGCCTTGGCCCGGAAACAGCCCCGATCTACGTAAACAATTATCGGATGCCTGCTTTTAAATGTTTATTTCATAAGTTTTGCAGAATTTCACACACATTCATCGTTCATTGGTCGACCAAAACTTCTCACATAATTCCATTGTTGTGAAAATGCGAGGGTGATGCAATTTTTTTTACCAGCACTGTAGATTGACCCCACGCATTGAATTGAAATAGCAAACAACTGGAGGAATTGCATCAGTATACCAGTGTACCCCCCTGCCCCCGAACTGCAAACTTTTATACTTGCAAAAACTGAAATGATGAAGTCACTTTTTTTTTGTAAAAATACTGCTTTAGTACCTTGTTTCAGTTTCGTACATTTTTTGTTTTGCAGTCCATCTGTTTTAACCAGAGATGTTGCTGTTCAATTCAATCCACTGCAGACACGCAACAAAGCTACTTCCACGACTGAAACCAAAACTATCGACGCATTTTCACAATGTGAAACAAGGCCCGAGACCATCACGATACCGACAAAAGATGCTGCAGTCCAATTATCAATCGATTTCCTCCATTCTCCCCCTTCAGTAAAATTTACAGATTCGTGTACTCAGATGGAATTGCAAGGCATTGTTTCCATAGATGCATCGACTCAAACAGCTGATTTCCTCAGTGTGATGCCACCATCCGAGCAGTCGGGGGCAAACACATCTGTATCGAGCACCCCACTGAGTGAAAATATCTTTATGGATGATTTGCTCTCGGAAGGAGAAGTACATTGTAATTTGAGATTACTATATTTTCAAGGTAAGTTACTTTTTTCTTTTGTTTTTGTCTCAGTATGGTATTTGCAATTGTGCATATTTTACACACTATTGTGATTTTTTAGACATATATGGGGGGGGGGGGGCAAAGTCTTGAACAATAACAGGTACAATAGGTAACATTTGATAATACAAACATCACATTTGAAATACACCGCCAGCTCAGTCATTCCAGCCGAGGACTGCAGTTTCGTGCTTATTAGCACTCATCAGCCCGGCATAGGAGCGACTGAGCTGGAGGTGGCAAACCTCATAAGGAAGCCAAGAGTGCCAAAAAAACTGGTAGCTAATACTGACTTAGCACTAACCAAATTCTATTCAAGAGTGCTAATAAGCACGAAACTGCAGTCCTGGGCTGGAATTGACTGAGCTGGCAGTGTATTTCATGTATTTCTGCCTTAGCCCTGGCTATAGGGCGGTAGCTTACTGAAAACATTGAAACTTGTTTATAGAAAATCTATGAACAAGTGCAAGAATATCTTTATTTAAAAAAAAACATAGTTCCGCCACCATATTGTCCTTTTTATCTCCTCTCCTTCATAATTATTATAACTCCAGCTTGCATTCTTCTATTTTCTTGGATTCTCTCCAAATCTCAGGTGATCCAGGAAGAAATGTTTATCTCCAGTTTTCGCATCGTGAGGACTCCATTTGGCGAGGCAGTAAACCAAATAATAGCATCACAGCTTGACACCTCATATATATGTTACCGTTAAAGTATGAAATCTGTTATTTTATAAAATACCTAGTTATTTCATAGAATAACTGATCGTGTCCGTTAAAGTGTAAAACTTGCTTGTATTTCATGGTTTAACTAGTCATTTCATAGAATAACGATCTGCTGCCCGTTAAATTGTAAAATAATCTGTATCATATATCTCCCACGACCAATACTTTTACCTTACATCCCTACTGCGTGTGTCACAGTGTGTCAACAAGAATGTTTTTGTTTGAGAAATAATGTTCTTTGTAATTCCGAGTGTCATTTTAGTAATCCTTGTTGTAACAAATAATTTTATAGTACGTTACCATAAATACCATTTATATGCTGCATAAATTAGATAAATTGCATCTTTTTCATTTTAATTGTCTGTCATTAGTTCATTTATAGAATACCTAGTTATTTCATTTTAAATAAATTGTTTATTTTACATTTTAACTGTCTCTCATTAATTAATTTATAGAATACCTAGTTATTTCATAGAATAACTAGTTAAAGTGTCAAATTAATAACATATTACACACTTTAATGGAGACGATCAGTTATTTCATGGAATAACTAGGTGTTCTATAAAATAACTGCATTATATACTTTAACGGTAACATATATACAGTTGACTCTCTGTTTAACAACTTTCAAGGGACCACAAAAATTCGTCCTTAAGAAGAATTTGTCCTTAAATAGAATGCTTTTAAAACTACAGTGGAGCATACGGGACCGTAAAAAGTTGTCTTTAAATAGAGAAAATGGTTTAATATAGCGTTGTTAAACAGAGAGCCAACTGTATATGAAAATTGATAAGCAGAAGTCACAGAAAATCAAGGGTTTGAAAACTTATAAATGTAGCAGATACCCTGTGTCAGTGGTGCAGCAAAGGGGCTGGGGGTAAAAACACTGCTTAGAAGCCTTGGTTTTAACATTATTGTCAATCCTGATACACTAGTTTATGGGCATGTAAGGACTGTTTCGATCCAACCCCTCCCCAGAGGTAATTCTGGCTGTAATAATACACTTTTTTTTCACATTGTTGTTTTTTTGCTACAGAAATTCCTTCTAAACAATGGGTTCAATGTTCAAACTAAGTCCAAAAATACTTTGTCAAAAAGCTAAATTTATTAAACTTATGAATCATCTTGCATACTTTTGTAGATGGCTCAATGTATTTAATTTTCTTTTGTAAACTAATTTTTAACAGCCAAGGGCACCCATATAGGGGGCAAGTGAGGGCTCAAGCCCCCCCCCCTTAGAAATTAGAACTTCCTTGCTTTCAGTACTTTTTTCTTTGCAAAAATGTAAAAAACATTTCTTCTCCAGCCATTAATGAATAATTTATTAAAAATGCCAAACTTTAATAACTCTAATCTGTACTGAAATCGGTTTCTATGAGGAAAATGTCCTGCTAAACCATGTGGAAAATATCTGAGCCCCCCTCCCCTTAAAATTTTGCATATGGGCACCCTCCACAACAGCATTCAGTTTTAAAGCAGCTAATGGAAGCAATTGAAACTTGAAAGAGGGAACATATCTACTTAGAGAACACAATTTTAATTCTAATACTAACAAAAATTAATTAAACAAAAGCCATAATTTTTCGTCTAAAACAAAAGAATGAAATAAATAACATTTAAATAGTGTAACACATTGTACAGCACAAATACTAAGAGTCAGGTTTGACCAGGGCATAACTACTATTACAATCCTCAAAGACCCACTGATATAAAAAAAAGTCATTTAGGAAAAAAAAGTAGAAGTAGGAAGAAACTCATTATTTTTTGAAATGAAAATTTGGTTACAATTCTGCATTTAGTTGAATAATTTGTTGCTATGAGTTGTTGAATCAAATTATTTGAAATTTTTACTTTATTTTTTTTTAAATAATAGATTGACATATTTCATATTATTAAAAATTGCAGGTTGTTGAATTTGTGGTATTTCTTCTTAATTCTTTGAGACTTTGTTGAACATAGTTCATACTGTTGCATTATTTTACGATTTTTTTCTTTTTCCTAGATAAAAATGCACTGGATAACAGAATTTCGTCTGATGAACAGAAAAGCAGACCTGGCAAAGTTTGTTATTATTTTTTTAAATACTTTTAGTCATTTTCTCTTGTAAATTGAACAGGTTTAAATCAGGAACAGATGTTATTATCCATTAATGAAACACATGCTTGCCTAGATGATTTGTTAATGTATTACATCAGCAAAATGTCATGGCAAGATGTTGTGAAGTAGTGGGAAACATAGAAGTATTTTTAAATTTAAGTATTCCTATGAGTGAAAAATGATACTTCAGTAAATTCTGTATTCAAACAATATTTATGTCTATTAACAACAAGTTCTGTCTAGAACTAGACGAGCCTACTTTCCCGTATACCCATACTACTTTCCAGTACCTGATCAATATTCTCAAAAATAGCTAAAATCACAAATTTTTTCAAACATATTTTTAAAATACTTGAAGCTGATTTCTAGGAATAAAATATTCCTCACTCATCTAAAAAAATTAGATGCGTAAAAAAAAAAAATAGCAACTTTTAAACAAAGCAGCTAATACACTTTTTTCCATTAAAAAAATCTTTAACAGCTTTCAAAACGAAAAAATAATAATTAAAATTAATAAGCTCATTAAAATAAATACATCATATAAAAAAAAACGTTTCTTTTTCCCCTGTTGCCAAAAACATTTTTTTAAATGAATTAATGCACTTACCAAAATAAATAAAAACAATAAAATGTCAACTTAAAGAAATAATTTTCATTGTCAAAGAAAAAAAATCGTCTGTGCATATCTTTATGTAGAAACATAAATGACTTCGAGTTTATTCGCCGAAAACTGAATACCTAAGTTAAAACTTTAGCGTAAAAATAAAAACAAGTTAGATCAACAATAATTATTTCACAGTCAAAACCATAGCTGCAGAGTTGGAGTCAATCTCATTTTGGGGTAAAGGAGTCGGAGTCGAATATCTTGGAATCGGAGTCAGTCATTTGTCCTCCGTGTATAAATTTTTGCCAAAGCTACGAAGTCAGAGTCGAAGTCGGGGAGTCGGAGTCCAATTAATTGTCGGGCACAGAAGTTGGAGTCAAATGCCCCTAAATTCTCGGAAACGAAGTCTGGTGTTTGGCGTCAAGAGCTATTTCCAACAAAGTTTGTTTGAAGTAAATCCGCCTTCAAGTACGGAATCTACATTGACTTTCAGTTTCCCCGTACATGCTAATGTTAAGGGATTTGAACTGTTCAAAATTGAACGGAAAATTGTTCAAATCAAAAAGTAAAATATGGGAATGAGGTGTCCTCGCTGAGATCTTTCAAACAAAAAAAAGTTTGTTCGAATCGGACTATTCATTCAAAAGTTATTAGGGGGGGACAGACAGACAGACAGACCGGCAGACATTTTTTCCCCATCTCAATACCCTACTTTCCAATTTTTAATTCTCAATATTTATTTAATTATTTTATTTATTTTTGACTTTTTTTTTGTTTTTTCCGATATTTTTAAGATGCATTAAGCCTTCTTTCATGCTTTTTTCTTCTTTTTCTGACTTTTACTGGAAAGTAGGCTAAAAACAAAGGAAAGATTACCTTTTATGTCTCAATTCATCCAAAATAAAGGGAAGGATCTAAAGTTGAAACATTGAAATTCTGTTTCTCTTTGACTTTGCTGAACCTACCTGCATAACAAAACAGATGGTTTCCAGAAAACTCTTTCGCCCATCTAGATCATTCTTCCTTTCTTTAATGCAAATCCTGATTTGTGCAACTGAGCACAAATCTTTTCTGTGCTAAAAGACAAGTCAGAGAGGGCATATGTTCTTTTCTACTTGCCAGTCTGCTGTCTCTCACTCATTGTAAGGACCTAAGAATCAATACAAAAGCAAATGTCAGGCAGCTTCCAAACTAGATCTTAAACTAAAATATACTGCTGGTCCGTACATTTGGATGACAGGAATTGCCGCTGCTTTTCCGGCTAATTCAGAAGAATAGAAGAATCTTCATCTTGTTCATTGACAAAAAAAAAGATACCTTTTCTGTGTAATACTGTATGTTTTCAGGAACAGTTTCAAGCTCAAAGCAGAAAAATTTTCTGATTTTAATATTTCATTTTGGGAAACAAGAAAAAAGCAATATATCTGAATGAGCGATATATCAAGGAGCGATATAACGAGGGGTTACCGTACCTCACTTGTTCATTTCTCAAAGCAGCAGTTGCAATGCCTCAATTTCAAACTTAGACCTTCTGGTTCTAAACCAAATGCATTACCAGTGGGCCAGGAGTCAAGCCATGCTTGTTTAAATCCTTCAGTATACATATTATATAAATATTAACAGCAACTGAAATCTTTACTATAGTAATTAATATCTTATAAAATTTGCTTAGGCAAATTCTATAAGGTATGTAATATTTATGCCTTATAAAAGTTGCGTAGTTTTATGTGGCATTTTTTTTTCAAATGTTTTTAATTATTTCCTTCCAGGAAAAAACTTCACTGAGTGATGGAGAAATGTCATTGAAGCTTTTTTCAGGTAATTGTTTAAAAAATGATTTTTGAGTTTTGTTAAAAAAAAATTTAGAAACACTTTTTTTTTTGAGTTTATAATTATTTTGTTACAGGGGGGGGGGGGGTGATCATCTTAAATTAAAAATTTAAAAAACCCCGACTGAGTCGCAAATGTAGAATCAAGAGGGAAAATTGAAAATAATTTTGAAAGTCTTATACTATTAAAAAATCAATTACATGTATTTTATTTGTTAACAAATAGAAACTGGCAACAGTTAAAAATTTTAAATCATTGCTTTTAATTTCTTTGTCAACCAACAATGAATTCAGTTACCAATCGCTTGAATGAAGGCTTAGCCGTATTTAAAATCTGCATTAAAAAACTGTTATAATTCGCATTCTATATAACAAAGAAGTTCCAAACACATTCTATCAGACGCAGAAAAAAATACTCTTTATTTTGGTACTAAATTTTTTAAATTTTAAATGTTTTCACTACACAAATCGCAAAAAAAAAACTTTTAGAGATTTTTAATTATTGCATTTGTTAGTTAATGTCATCAGATGAAGCAACCTAGCTAAGAACACTCTCAATAAACTCTTTTTTCAAACATTCTTTTTTTTTTTTTTTTCAAAATTGGTCCACTTGTTTAGGTGCTAGAGTGCCACAGACAGATACGTTAAACTTATAACCCCCTTCCTTTGAGTGTTGGGGGTTAAAAATGGAACTAGTTTTAAACTTTGAGGGAAAAAAGCTAAATAAATCAACAGAAATGTAGAATAAAATAAAATATTTTCCTATTTAAACTGATTCAAAATTATTGCATCTTTGTTGCTAAGTATGATGTAGATCAATTGTACCCAGCCTTTTTCTACCCGGGAGCCGCACCTCATATCAGAATGATTCTTGTGTACCAAAACACACATAATGTTTAAAAATATTTAAAACATTTCGAAATAACTTAGAAAAATATGGAAAAGGAAAGAAAATTTAAAACTAACAATTTTGTTGTTACCATTACTATGTTTCTTTTAGTAAATGCATCTGTTTTTCAGATGCCAATTTCTAAATATTTGGCTCCAAATTTACATTGTCATTAATCATGCTTTTCAATTTGTAACATTAAAAAAAAACAAACGGCAGGCCACACGAATCAGCTTTTTGAGCCTTCGATTGGCACCACTGATGTACATTAATCTCCCTTTTTTACATTACTTTTATTTTTATTTTGTTTTATGTGATACATAATTATCACACACTATGTTGTTAATTATCATGTAGATTAATAACCCTTTTTAATATTATATTTATTTTTGCTTTGCTTTGTTGCAATGTTTTTGATATTTTTTCATATGTTTTTAGAAGTATTACTATTTAATTTTTGAAACTTATAGGTAGACTTGATTTCAATAGTAGTCTTACAGATGAAACAAGTGATGACATAAGTGGAAAGGTATTTGTTTTCATGTTTTTGCTTCGTTAAAAAAAAAAATGAGTGAACTAAATTGATATTACTGCAAATGTTTATCATTTTCTTGAAAACAAAAAACTTAACCTGTGGTTCTTTTTGCGTGTGTTCTAGTGTGGATCAAGAGGGAGTCAGGATCTCCCTATTAAGGGCCCAAAGGAGGGCTTAGGATAGAGTTTTTGGGACACAATTTGAAAACTATCGCCCCTGACGTCCCATTTGTGCCCCAATATTACACTTTTGAATCTGCTAAAACTAAAACTTGACTCTGCCCTTGAGTGCATCTGCAGTTTCACTACCTAAATCACAAATTAGGAAGTTTTTTGTAGAAAAATATTGTGCAGGTAGCTCGCCCGACAACATTATTTGTTTTATGCAAAACTAGCTGCTTTGCCCGGTCCACCTTGAAAATAAAAATTGGATCAAGTGACGTATATTCTACAATCAGGCTTAAATAAATGAATAAAAAAAATCATCCAAAATTTCCCTTCCACACAATGATGACAAATATTAAAAATGCTTTTAGGAAATTAAATCCAGAAAGATGGATTTAAAAAGCGTAACCATGGAAACACAAAATAAAGTTAAAGGAATTAAAATGCAAAAAAAAAAAAAAAGATTAACAATTTGAATGGAAATGAGATTTTTTTAACTTGATTTAAAAAGGCTTGTAACTTTTTTTCCTTCGGAGATCAAAGCTTAGTTAATCAACCAAAGGTCAAGAAAGATCTGGAGCAAAAAAAGCAGCTCTTTCCAATGGTGTCAGAAACAAAACTGTAACAATTCCTTCACTTTTTATTGATAGATTTAATGAAGAAAGTAATACCTAAATTTCATCTAAGCCTAAACAAATTCGAGCTAAAAAAGCATAACTCCCACCATAATTAAGGTAGGGCATTGAAACAAATTTCATAGAATGGTTGAAGTTCTACCCTTTCCAACGATATATAATAATAATATATGCAAGTAATTTTTCACCCCCATATTCAGGAATTTATGTGAAAATTGGGTCTAAATTGGAATTAAAAAAGAACTTTTTATCAAATTTTTTTCGAACTGGCCTGCAAACATTTTCAGGACTTAAAGGAACAAACTGTAAAGATTTCATCGACATCGGCCGAGTAGTTCTCGAGTTTGCGAGTTCAAACACACAGATGCTTTTTAGAGACTTCATTTTATACTATGTAAAGATGGATATAATGCTGGTTTTTCACTAGCAATGTATCAGAGCTGACCCCAACTCCTGACCTGTAACATGAATTGTTTTGGAAGGGAAGTGTCGGGCATTGGTATCGCTTTTGTTATTCATACTCAATTTTCAATTTTGATTTCATGAATGGACTTACATTTCTTCAGGATCACTGAAGGAAGAAGTTCTCATACTAAACCTTGCTCTGTTAGTGTGTATGAATAACCAACCTAAACATTCATTCTTTTTTTTTTTTCATTCTTAATGTAAAAGTTAACACTAGAAAGCTGGAAGGGGCCTGTGTGGTCTTGTGCATATTTCGTTATTCAATAAATCAAATAATAACTGACTGAAAGTAATGGAACTTTCTGACTTTTCACAATATGACCCTATTTGATTGCTTATTTAATCTTTAGCCTCATAGGTATATATATGTAAATATAGAATATTATACTTAGAAAGACAGAATGGGCCATAATGGCCCCTGAGGTATTTTGCCATACAAAGAAATTTTTCCTTTCTCCTACTCACTGTAGCTTGAAAAAGTGCTATTATCTGTAGTTTCACCTTTATCTTTCTATTTTTGCTGCTGGATGGAATTCCAAAACTGTTTCTTAAATGAAATTTGAGAACATGCGAGAATTTTCATTTTCCACCTCATCTAATCGAACAAAAACAGAACTAAGTAAAATTTAGAAAAATCAGTTCAAAATGTATTGTTGCTATCCTGGTATAAATTTGAGCCAAATTTCAAAAAGCTTGATCACTGTTTTTAGTCACATGAGAAAGGAAGCAAAAACCGAACCCACTTGAGTTTTATTTCACATTGAAATATTAAATCAATCTTTTGATGGTTTTTATTTGGCATGAAAATTTAATTATTTGAAAAAAAAAAGGTTATATTTAATTTATACTTTTGTTTCTGTTAACATTTTGTTCTGTTTAGGAAAAAGATTATTCTTTGAGTGAAGGAGAAGTACATCCAAAATTTTTGGAGCAAGAAGAATCAGACATTTCAGATACTTCTAAAGGTGACTTAAATTCTGTTTGATAATTTAGTTAATGAACAGTTGCTTGCGTACCTTTCTCTTTATTGTTACATTTTTGTTTTGATTTGTTATTTCTTATATTATTTGTTTTGATTTGTTCTATTTACTAAATTATTTGTTTTCATTCTCTCCTTTCTCATATAGATGAAAACAAGCATAAAAATTTTCAATCACAAAAAACAAGGATGCCTAGTCACCATCTTTCTTATTCTCCATTGTCTGAAATAGGATTGGGTAGTACAAATACATCTTTATCCCAAGGGGAAGTGTCGCTGAGTAAAAACAAGCATCGAAATTTTCAGCCACAAGAAACAAGGATGCCCAGCCCCCAACTTTCTTATTCTTCAATGTCTGAAATAGAATTGAGTAGCACAAATACATCTCTGTCACAAGGGGAAGTGTCTCCTAGTAATGAGATAAATTATTATTCGAAAAAAGCTTTGAACTTGCCCATTATCAAATCTCCTGTTGACGATAAGCTTTCAACGGTTCTCAGTTACGCCAAGAGTTTTATGCAAATAGACGAGCATAAAGCTTATATGGACACAAAAACATTCAAGCGTTCAGAAGGGCTTGAGAATGAACATTGCAGGAAGGATACAACATCTGTCCCAAGTACATCTCGTACCGTTTTACAAACTGTTGAAGAAGAAGTCTTAAGTAATGCCAGTTTTTCAACATGATGTTTAAACCTAATTCTACATATCGCATATTTTATTTAAAGTGGAACCAAATTTTTGACTTTTTAATGGATCAAAATTCAAAGTTTTAGTGTGGCATACTTGTGCATATTTTAACATCTAAGATAATTTGTTTAATTTTTTTTGTAAAATTTAATGCTCAAAATTTGTTTTTGTCTTGCAATTCTGAGCTTTTATTATTTTGAAAGCTGTTTGTTATGAATATGTGTATTTACTAGGTTGTCTATTTGTAAAACGAAACAAAATATTTGACTTTATAATGAATAAAAACTCAAGTTTTAATATGGTCTTACTTGTACATATTTTAACGTCTTTGATAATTCATTTGAATTTTTGAGAAAGTTTATTGATAAAAATTTAATTTGGCTTACTATTCTTACCTTTTATTATTTTGAAGAATACTCGTGTACAGTTTATGATATTGCCTATTTTGTGTGAACTGAAACTAAATTTTTGACTTCTTAATGAATCAAAATTCAAAGTTTTACTGTGATCTCACTTTTACATATTTTAAGGTATCTGACAATTCATTTGAATTTTTAATAAAATTTATTGCTAAAAATTTGTTTTGTTATTGTGACCTTTTATTATTTTGAAAGCTGATTTTTATACCTATGTGCAGTTTATGAAAGAAACCAAGCAACTTTATTACTGTTTTTCTTAAGTAGCATCTCTTCAAGCAAAGCAGAAGTTGCAGTCACTCTTCCCCCACATAAATTATCTGTTCATCCCCCTCAACAAAAATTAGCTGCATTCAGAACTTTTGTTTACCGGGCTTTAACGATTTGTTCTAATTCCAATTTACTCGCTGCAGAATTGAATTATTTAAAAAGAGTTGCATTGGATCGGGGGTTTACAATTAACATCATTGACACCATACACAGGAAACTTATCAATTCAATTAATAAAAATCAAGCACTGTCTAAGATGAATTATTCTAATTTGTTTATTTTACCCTTTTTTCCAAGAATCAGTCTTCAAATCGCAAGAATTTTTTAAAAGTTTAATTTTTCAGTTGCATTTTCCCCTGTCAACAAACTTAAATTTTTCTCAACTGAAACACCTGGTTCTGGAACTTGACCGATGGGGCATTTATAGTATTTCTTGTCAGTGTCAAATGACATACATAGGACACACCCGACATTCTCTTAAATTCCGTATTATGGAACATGAAAATTATGTCAAGAAGCAAGATTTAAAATGTTCCTCGATTGCACATCACTGTCGGTCTTTCAATCATATTTTCGATTTTTCTTCTTCCAAGGTTATTCATGGGTGTTCCTCGATTTATGATTTAGATTTTTGGGAATCCTATTATATTTAGAAAAATTCTGCTTCAATAGTTAATGATTTGTCGAGTACTCCCCCTTTCCTCAGTGTTTGGAAATCTTTTCTTTAAAAACTTTTTCTGTTTGTGACGTTTCTCTGCACTATAGGTGTTGTTGCTGTTCTGTGACGCATGTGTTTCCAGTTTCCATGTCTATTTACTTTGCTTCCTTCCATTTTTTGTTCATTTGTCGTTCAGTCTACATTGTGTGGACTTTTCGTTCTTCTTTTATGCACTGATGAAGGGGCTTGCGTTCTTGCATATGACAGCCCCGAAACAGCTGTTTGCTGAGCTTTTAACTCTATTTTATTACTTTATTTGTACTTTATGCACATTGTTGTCGTTTTTACTCATACCATAGTACAAAGTTTTCGACTGTTTTTTTACAAAACAGAAGTGTTAATGTGTAAGAAAAAACTAGAGTTTAATAATACTAGTAAAACTTTTTCTTTATAGTAAGGTGGTTGGCTCCTTATGACTATTTTTGTTCCCCAGAGATTTCTCCTAATGGTTTTATGTCATTTTCAGAGAATATGTCTCTCTATTACTAACTAACTACTCTAACTTCTTTCTTAAAGAACACTGCTTCATTCTTTACCTTCTGCAACTGACATTTTTGAGAATTTCTTCTCTGATGTCTAACTGCTGATGTAGCACTTAATCTTAAAATATATACATCTGGTAGGGGGAGAAAAACAAAGAATTGCAACTCTTGTCACATATCAACATGACTCAACAGTAGCGTACCTATGGGGTCTAGCGAACTTAAGAAATTTCACTCCCCCCCCCTCCGGGTCGCCCCCAATGAGAAGTACCTGGATGCCACTATGACCTCCCAAAAATAATTTTTTTGGGAGAACATTTTGACTAATTGATTGGACAAATTAGGAGACAGCACTACTATTTCAATATTATTATTTTCTTTTTAAAAAAAATTGTTTTCAGTGATCTCCAATGTTCCTTCGCAGAACATATGAGGCAGTGAGAAGCGAAGGAATGCAAGTGACAAAATTAAAAATTTGGAGATAACCGATACACATGGTAGGTGAACCTCTCCTCCGTCTTGGGGCAAGAGATGGTACTAGTAGTCCTGGTGGTTGCTGCTGTACAGCATGATTTAGAAAAAAAAATTCAATGAAAGCCTACCTAGGATCTTATCTTTAAACACGTTTTACTAAAAATTTGAAAATGTTCAATTGCATCCCTTTGCTTCTCACTACCTCATATTATGTATGTAGAGGAAAAGAAGGCACACGTGAACATGGTATGTTTTACTAGGATAACATTAAGCAAAAAAATTCTCTAGTAATGGCAGTACCAGCCCTACTATTTGACCAAACTTTTGGAGCAATGAGCCAGTTTATGTTCCTGTGCTGACAACTTTGTTTTAGCAGATGCTGATATAATTTTATCACTCTCTTCTTCATGTAAAAATATATTTTAAACTAATTAACAGGCTAAAATTAATTATTGCAAACCATTGCATGAACATTCAAGAAAATTTACGACAATGTTTAAATTTCTTAATTGAATGAAGAATTCTTTATTTTTGAAAATTAATTCTAAGGTAGATCATGGAGCTCTTGTGAACACATGTTGGAGCACATGTGAACAGTCTCCATATCCTCTCCATAAAATTATATTAGTATAGAGGTATAAGTGTTAAAAAAGGTGTAAAATTTATGATTATTATTTTTGTACAATCAGCTTGTAGATTTATCGTTACTTATTATTGCATCATTAATTAATTATTTATTTTATTTTTTATTTTTAAATTATTTTGGAACTAAATAGTTGGCCAATAATTATGTGTTAATAACATTTACAAGGAAAAAAAACAAAATATTTTCCTTTAACTAAAACTGAAGAATTCGGAAAAAATATTTTCGTATTGATAGTTACTGTATAATTTGAACTGACACAGTAGGGATTACAAACCCTTCAACGTAATTGGTATATACGTATTTACTTCATATGAAAGAGTTTTTTGTTGAAATGTGATGCCTGTCCTGCATTTTTCAATCGTTTGTGCTCTGGACTTTTTTACAGCCCCCTTTTGGGGCACATGTGAACAATTGAAGATATTTTTGAAGAATTCCATGAAGTTAAGAAATAATTTTTCAAAAAATCTGAAAAAATTCCAGAGGACAAAGAAAATACTTTTCAATCATGGGGACACTTTTGCTTTCGGAAAGTGACACCAATCCGAAAAAATGCTAATTTAAAAGCAAAGAAAAAAAATCACTAAATTTAGATTTATTGTCCAAAAATATTAATAAGCACAATAAAAAAAAATAAACACTATATTTGTACATGTTAAAAAAACAAAAACAGATAATATTTAATTCCGACGAATGAATTGCATTGGACCTGCAGCAAAGGATCCCGACACTCGCTATCTACCAATTGCAAAGAGAGTAGATTCTGACCAATATTAGACATTCAACAATGTGACCACAAGAAGCAATCTTCATATTTCACTCATTATGCCTTATTCCATATAGGGTTGGGGGCCTTCGTGACTCTGTGGTAGAAACTTCGCTTCATATGCCAGAGGCTGTGGGTTCAATTCCCACTGGTGCTATGAGTGGTATTTCTTTTCGTTGTGCTTAAAATCTTTATCGTGTTGTCTTATGTGTGAATAAATAGAAAAATCCAAAATCTCAAAGCAGTGGCACCCAATCTTTCCATGTTTATCAACTATGGATACCTGAACAACAACATTAGCGTTGTTATATAAACAAAGTGCAGCAGTTTATTTATTTCATTAAAAATATGGTCACTTTTATTGTAATAAATGGACTTAAAACGTTTCTGTCACTCCACCAAAGTCATTCCTTCTCAACACATAAACTTGAATTAGTCAACCCAAAGCATGGAAGGGAATGACAGACATTTTCCCCATCTCAATACCCTACTTTCCAATTTTTTAATTTTTTGATATTTATTTAATTATTATAATTTTTCGTTTTTAGCGATATTTTAAAGATACATTTACCCTTTTTTCATGCTTTTTTCTTCTTTCTTTGACTTTCACATGGAAAGTGAGCTAAAAAGTAAGTACATTCGCTCAAATTATTCCAACGAGTATCAACATTGTGGTTATTATTTAATTACTCATTGTGCAAATTTTTTATGCTTTACCAAATGTACAAAAGGCTAGTATTGCATTAGGGTAATTCAATTTCAAGTATTGGTTGTGCTTATCCATTGGATTCTTGAGTGTAAAGATAAAGGTGGCGAAGATTTCAAAAATGCAGAATCGTTTTGTAAAAACTACAAATATAAATTTTATAAGTGTAATGATGTTCTATAAGCTTCACATTAAATTTTAGTAAAATACATTGACTAAAATGAAATAATTAATAAAAATGTAATGGCTAGCCACTGGATTCCTACATGGCCGATTGATGAAGACATCAATCGGTCATGTAGGAATCCAGTAGCTAGCCATTGCAGTTTTATTAAACCTGCTTGTATTAAAAATAGCTTAATTTTCAAAGAACAACATTGTTATTTCCAAAACAACTTAAGTGGATTACAATTTAAAATAACAGAATTTCTTTAAAAATACTAAGCACTTTTCATAACACACTCAAAAGAATAAAATAACTTTTCTGAGTCGGAAAGGACATTCTAAGTATTCCTACAGTTTTCAATTATTCCAAGAAAATGACCCCGCAAACGAAGAAAAGTGCGATTCCAGTCATTTCAAACCAAACTTTCCCAGAAAAATATGCATGTTTCAACATTCAAATTAAATATTAGAAGCTAGGTAATGATGAGAAATTCTTTACATGACTTGAGCCGCACTTTTCTTCGTTTCAGAAGTCTTTTTCTTGGAATAATTGTAAACTGCAGGAATACTTAAAATGTCCTTTCCGACTCAGAAAAGTTATTTTGTTCTTTTGAGTGCGTTATGAAAAGTGCTTAGTATTTTTTAAGAAATTCTGTTATTTTTCATTTTTTCCAGGCGACGTTTGCGCTGGACTGATGTCTCTTTAGTTTTTCCTATCCTGATTAAAATAATAATTTTAGGCCATAACCACTTTCTATTTTCTAACTGTTGCCTGAGTCAATATAAAATGGTTGCCTCAAGAGAGAAATTGTAATCAACAAAGAAATGAAATATTTCTTGTTTTCAAGGTTTATTTTCATTTTTTTCCAAACGACGTTTGCGCTGAGCTGTAGTTTATTTAAATATTGAAGGTTTCTCAAATTAATTTATGGTTCACAACATATAAGTTAGATGAGATCAAGATCCTAATATGTCTCTTTACTTAGCCCCGTTACCGATCATTGGCGTAGGTGAGGATACAAATCCTTCGGGAGCAATTCATTGAATACATTTCATGCTTGCTTCAAAGAAGCCTTGATTATTACATTATTGTTTCAAGGCAACAAAATTTGTAACAATGGGTTTTTTTATGTTTAAATATTTAATGGGAAAATGACATGAAATTTGCTGTTTTCCATCCTAACCGAAATAATAATTTTATTTTAAAACTTTAATTTTTCAGAGCTAAGTTGTACCTTTAGATTAAGGAAATCATTGAGTGAAATCCCGAAGTCTCTAAGTAGTCTATAAGCAAAACCAGGCCTCAGATTTCTCCGTGACAATCAGGCCAATTATAATAAAAGTGTTTAAAAAGTATAGATTTCAGTTTTATTTTGATTTGGTTGTTGTTGATTGCTGAAATTCATACTTTTACGAAATTAAATAATCGAGCTCGTGAAAGGCCGACTGCTGGCGCTTTTCCCCTACATGCTCCCATCGAAGTTCTGTAAAAGTTGTTTCTCCTTTAGCGCAATATCAATGCAGCAAAAAAAAACCTTTGTCAAGCTGTTCTGAGTGGATGGTCGAAGTGTCAGCATTTAATCCCCAGGTCCTGTTAACGTCCACGTGGCTTTTGATGAAAAGCTGATTTTCATTTTTATTCATTATTGCCTTTTCTAGTAAGAAGTTGACCCATCAGTACTAAAATCAAGGTGGAATTGAACTTTTTTTTTGTGTTGACATTTTAATGCTCGGCGAAAAAAATAATCCAAATGCATAATGGAAAGGTTTTTGAAAAAGCCTTTTTAAGAAACTCTTTACAGGATATGGACGATAGTATTAAATTACAAACTATTCCTCTACATACAGAGTACTTTTAAGGTATCATAATTTCTTATGATATATTTATTTGCACCTATTCTGAATTCTGAAAAGCAAAACTTTCTAAATTTAAAGTTTTTTTTTTTTTTTTTAATTATTATATATTCAAAACGTTTTTTGCAAATTCAAGAAAAAGTTGACATAAATCAAGTCCATTTTTCATACAGTGAGGTTTTTGCTCCAAAATGACATAAAAGAGATTGTCTTTCTGTGGTAAAATTGGCCTTTCGTTCAGTCAGTTCAGTGCTTGATTGAAAAATATTTTTTTGAATGAATGTTTTATTTTTGAAGGGACGCATTTACACATCTGATACTTGCCCCGTGGTGAAGTACTAAAATATATATATATATATATATATATATATATATATATATATATATATATATATATATATATATATATATATATATATATATATATATATGCAGGAAATATTTTATAACAATAATTTCTATTTGCACCAGCTTCATATAAAAACTGATATTTTTCTATGTATTCTTAAACTATTTTGAAAGATTATGTTCAAAGGAGAGTCTTTCAATTAAAAAAAATATTAACAACCTTTTTAGTTATTATACTTATTCAACAACAGGGCTTAATTTCTATCAAAATGAGTATGGGAGCCTTATAGTCAGGGCCGACTGGATCCCCCAAGAGGCCACCAACTTTGACTATGAAAGAGCGCATTGGTTAAGTAAAAAAGGGGGCGCTTGAAAAGAGGGCAAACACTGCGACCACAGGTTAGAGGACGCAAAAGGAAAAATAAAAACCGCACAGGTGCCGGGGTGGGGAAAAAACAACAAAAAAAAACGAAGTCGATTAGGTTAGAGAGCGCAAAATACAATAAAAAAAAAGTCGCACAGGTTTGACAACGAAAAAAAAAAAAAAAAAAACTAAGTTGCACAGGTTAGAGCAGTGGTTCTCAGTCTTTTTGAGCTCATCTCTTCCTTCTAGAGGTTGACTGACAACTATCACTCCTCCTCCTCCCCTGAAGAAAGGAAAAGTTTGGGCTATGATTATGAAAATATTTTCTGCTTTACTTTGGAATCTAGATAAACACTACGAACAATTAAAAACACTCACATTTTAATTTTAAAAAATGTAATGATTGATAAGTACTTCTATGAGGTGGAAAATCTTGAATTATATTCGTTTCTCTTTAATCTTGTGATTCATTGTTTGAACTTGAAACAATCGATTTCGTATACGTTTCCAATTTCAATATTTGCTGGGTTTTTTTTAAATTATTTTATCTTTTAAGCATTCATTGCCCTTCAAGTAGTTATAGCCCCCTTGAGGAGCGACCAAATCGCCCCAATATTGGGAGAACCACAGGTTCAAAGGTGCAAAAAAAAAAAAAAAAAAAAAAAAGGAAAGAAAGAAACTAAGGGGGAAAAGAAGTCACGCAGGTTTGAAGGCAAAAAAAAGAAAAAAGAACAAAGGCACACCAGCCGATGGGCTTGCGGGTCAGTCCACCCCTGATTATAGTCTTCAAAACCTAGTTTCATGCATAAATTGACCAAATTCCGCCCAATGTGTGAAAATTCACAAAAAAAAAAAAAAAAAAGAAGTGCTCCCGTGAGCTCCTATGGTAATTACGCGTCGTTCACCAGTCATGTATACTAGATGTCGCACAACTTCTTTGTACGAGTAGATTATACAGACATCATTTACAACATGCTGCATGCCCAATTCGAGAGTCATCCATTCGGCTGTTTACTATTTAAAATTAATTTAAGGGAATTGTCAGAAATAGGAGAAAATGCAATAAGTGTCAAGTAACAACTTTCTATCTGATTTTTTTTTCATATGAGGTGTGCCGCCCGTGTGACTTTTTTTCACACGTATCTGTGTGGGGTGATTTTAAAAGACTTATAGATTATGGTAAAAACATTGGAATAAAAATTGATAATATTGCTCTGTAAATGATTGTCCAAACCTTTATTGAACTTCTTTGAATGAAACATATGAAAAATCTTAATATTTAATACGTAATGAAATATACATAAAAATGAATGAAATGTAATATAAATGATTTCATGAACGAAAAAAACATAGTTACCTACATGATTTAAGTGATGATAAGGATAGATATATAATGTCCCCCCCCCCCCGTTTAAGAATATGCTCTCTGCAAGCAGGCAAGGTTAACTCTAGTGTTTACCAAAAGAGTCACATGGTTACACCGAGCTAACCTCTGAGGTATTAATGCAAAGCACTTCCGTAACATTACTTCTTCTTCCAGCTCGACAGAGCCATCCATGTCAGAAAGTTATAGTCGCTCCCGTTTATAGTAAAGTCGAAGGGATTAAGTAAAAATTTCGTTATAGCCGAAATTTCGTTGTACAGGGTGCGGCGAAAGGTATGCCCTCATTTTGGAGAGCAATAAATACAATACTATTAAATGTAGAGGATTGTAATATTTTTTATTACCATTGGTTCTTCAAACAGTTTTTTTTTTACATTAACGTTTAAAAACGATATCTGCAAGATGGCAGCCTCTAGTAGCAATGCACTGATGTAGCCGATTTTGGAATGGCCGATTGGGGTATGGAGAAGACCCTACAAGAACTGAAAAGGAGAATCATCAAAGAGGTGAACGCTATTCCGATTCAGATGTGCCGAAACGCAGCCTGGAGCTTCCAAAATCGGCTATATCAGTGCATTGTTACTGGAGGCTGCCATCTTGCAGACATCGTTTTTAAACGTTAATGTAAAAGAACTATTTGAAGTACCTAAGGTAATAAAACAAATTCCAATCCTCAACATGTAATAGTATTTCATTTATTGCTCTCCAAAATAAGGGCATACCTTTCGCCGCAACATGTAAAAGTAAAATTATACACAATAAGGCCTCCTATACACGAGGCGGTTGGTGGAAAAAATGTTTCAAAAAACTATCAACTATTGCATGATGAAAAGCCTGTCAACTATTAGATGATTGGCGTTTTGTTGTCTTCACACGAGGCAACTTAGTTAAATCCACTTTTCTTCTAATAAGTCAAATTTAATCGAGCAGCTGCTGCACAATACTGTTAAAACTAAACCAAGTGGACTCAACTAGTTTACTTGTGTGCAGAGTGAATGCTTGACAAAGTCGCGATAGGTTGAGTCAACTACAAAGTTGATTCAACTCATCCGGATGAGAATGGTAGCGGCACATATGCCCGATGTTATTAACGTTATAGACATAAATTCAAAGCGAGCGATTGTAGTTCAAAGTCATTGAGAAATGAGTTCTGCTGTATGCTTTAAACTTCAATATTTTTCTATCGGCGGGCGTTTCGAGTTTTTGCATTAAACCTTCTTCAACACGTACTTCATGGTTTTACACGGGTAAAGGTATTAAGGTACTAGTAACGACATTAAATATCATAGTATGGTATCCATTGAAAGTGGATCAGGTTGTATATGCAATGAATGCATTGGTACATGTGTATAGTCAAATGGAATGTATGGCTCGGAAACTTCTGTGGGAGTCGGAGGGTCAACGGAATAGGTTTCTTCGTCTTCGGCTATTTCTTCTTTTGTTCTTTCAGGATGATTGAAAATGATTCTCCCGTGACTTAAAAAAGCTTTCATCGCTTCTTCGGGTTCAAAAACAAATGGCAAATCGCTTTTAGATGTGTAAGTCTCGCAGAGTTCATCAAAAGCTTTTGATTGTTCTGGTGTAAAATAGTTCTTCCAATCGCCAATTATGCCTACAGTGAAAAGAAAAAAGAGTGTGTGTAAATATTCAGCTTTTACTGTTAGCAGAAATTTTCAAAGCTACTGGCGCGCGGCTAGAATTCCATCGGCATCTTCTCGGTGCGTAATATTAATAGATTACCGGTATAGTTGTTACATGCATTTGTATGAATTGATATAAAAAAAGTATATGTGTATGTACTGCATTTTAATAAGTAATTGTTGTAAATATTTTGCTTATTGAAAAAATAGTTAAAGTTTTTAGTGCTAAGATAAAAAAAAAAAAAGCTGTAGAATCCTAGAAATTGCGGTGCAATCACCATCACACAATTATCGGTATATTTTAGAGTAGAAGACACTATATAGAAATTACTGTTCAAAATATTTACAGTGCAACTGTGATAAAATGTACTGTACTTCAGTAAATGTTACTATAAAATCTTCAGTCATAAAAACCATATATTGTACAGTAGATGGCTATAAATAAAAGTGAAAGTACTGTAAAAGCTACTTTTTACCATTGAATTTGAGGAAATGAACTAATTTAGTCAATGTTGCCGTAAAATCTTTAATAAGTACAACAAATTTTCTAGTAAAAACCTGTAAGTTAGAGAAGTTACTGTAAAATTCCTGAACAATTTAATGTAGAATTTGCAGTAAAATGTACTATAGTTCAGTCAATGTTACTATAAAATTTTCAGTAATAAATACCATATCTTTTGCAGTAGAAACCCACATAGGTGGAAGGTTACAAATATTGTAAATTTTACCACAGAATTTACAGTAGAATACGCTTAAAATCATTGATGTTACTGTAAAATTTATGGTAAATTTTTAAAAAATTTATAGTAAAATATTACAGTAAAATAGGCTTTTACGGTAAAAAGTACCGCAAAATTTACAAAAAATGATACCATTTTTTGTTTTTGTACCGTAAAATTTTACTGTAACATTTGATTTTTACGGTAATAGTTACTGGCAACATGGATGCCAGTAACAATCACCGTAAATTTCCCAGAAATTTTTTAACAGTGTAACAGTTCTCACCGTATTTGCTTTAAAAATGTTTAAAATGACCTTTCACAATGAAATTAGTTCAGCATTTCACTAATATGTATAGCAGTATTTGTAAAAGCACCATTAAATTGGTGAAACTTAAACTTATCACCTATATGATGGTTACAGCTAAATTTCTGCTAGATTGAACCAGTTTGTTGATGAAACATTGAACTTTATTTTTAACAGAAATTCAAATTTATGACACGTAAATTTAATCCTCAGTTGCTTTTCTATTTGAATGAATACGTAAAAGATGCCCAAAAATGGAAAATAATGGAATAAACTAACCTTTTCGCATGAATTTTGACTTGGACATGTCGAAAAGATCAGTTATAGGCAGAACTTCTCTGTTAACCATTTTATTTGTTTTCATACTTTCAAAAGTGCAGTGGTCAACTATAGTATCGATTGCTTCCTCGTTAAGAGGTTTTTCAAGAAATTCGCACAATCTTGTAACCATTCCTCGTAAGTCCTAAAATAGAAAAGCTGTTATAGCTAGTAAAATAAAATATAGTTAATCGTTTTTGTTAAATGCCTATGTATTAAGTAGGAAAAAAGTGTTTTTTCTTCATGATGCAAATTTGTTAAATCTTTCTCGCTAGAATGTATTTCATTCCGAAACCAGAAACAAGATTTCATTAAAAAATAAGTGGGTTTATAATTCTCCGTAAGTAGAAATCCATTATAATTTTTCAGCTAAATTTCACCTACGAAATTTTCACCGCTATCTAAATAGCTAATTTCAGTTTGTCCTTCTGTTGGAGTATATGTCAGTGTAAGTTTGTGCAAAACACTAGATGTAGCCAAAACGGCAACAGGCTTATCTACACTGCCATGAGCAGGTGAACGGCAGTATCTGCAGAAATGAGTTTTAGAGCTATTTGAAGAATGGAATTAGAGTTTTTTTCGCACTTTTGTTTTTCATCAGAAACCAAATAAGTTAACTTGTACAGTAAAACTAACATACAATAGATGACAAAAATGCGAAAAAAGGAAATTTTGCAGTTACTGCCCTTTACCTGCACACGGCAGTACACAACTCAAAAGTAATTTAATTGATGAGTTAAGTAAAAGATTGACATCCCAACTCTCACGACCAATGGAGACTGGAAATTTGCATTTCAATTGCACAATCAGCACATATAAAAGATGATCTGCAAAGATACTCATTGCCAGGGACGTACCGAAAGGGGAACGGGTGCAAAGGGGCAGATACATATGCACCTCCCAAGATTTTGTTCAGCAGACAGTGACAGTGGCAACAAGTTTTGAAAATCTCTGGGAGAGTTCAAATTACGACTTGAATGGAAGTGTTAGAAAAGAGGGTAAATTTTCCAAATGTAACCCCTGTTGAAAATGCGTTTCTGATATTTTTCAGCAATTAAATACTTGATGGAAACTACCAAATATTATTATACTCTACGTGATTTTTTCTACAATAATAAGTAAGAAGTACTTTAAGGGACAGTCACAGAGAAATAAAACACTAAAAATAATCTATAAGTGCATAAGAAATAGTGAATTTACTGGAACTTAAGTTTTGTTTTTCCTCTAAAAATTAATTGAGGGCAGTTTGACATTAACCATGGCTATCTGGTACACAAATGGTAGGTTAACCCTGTCTTCTGTTTTGGGTTAAGAGATAATACAGTGTCGGCAAAGAAAATCCTTACATTTGGTTGGCAATTAAAACTTAATTTGCAAACTTCGACATTAAGCAAATTCATGTATTGATATTTCCTCAAAATAATTTCTGTATGCTACAAAACTTTGCAATTACCAAATTTTGATTATTTTTTTTATTAATGAAATAATATAAACTTCGAAATTTAAAAGGTTCTGAATTTTATTTCGTATGAAACATTTTCAGTGTTTAATCTTAAATGTTAATAGTTTACGTTTATTAAAAAAACTGCACTGAGTTAACACACGGCATACAACAACTTAAATACCTCTGAAGATGGGACACCTCTATTTTAGAGACAAAATGGTCGCTCCTATTCTGCCGTGTGCAGGTAAACGGCAGTAACTGCAGATTTTTCGATTTGCATTTTTTTGCATTTTTGGAATCTATACTACTGTAGTTTTATGGTACAAACATGTTTATTTGGTTGCCGCAGAAAAAAAAAAAGCATTTTTTTATGAATGGTAATTGACAGTAACTGCTTTTTTCGCAACATTGTGCGGGAAGTCGGCAGTATGTACTTACTGCTCTTTACCTGCCCACGGCAGAATGGAAACTTTCTCCCGTGGGCAGGTAAACGGCAGTAACTGCAAATTTTTAATTTTTCCTTTTTTTGCATCTTTGAAATTTTTTTGCCCATAACCGCTCTGCCGTGAGAGGTAAACGGCAATAACTGCAAAAATTTCCATTTTCATTTTTTTTTTGCTTTTTTGAAAGACATTACTTCAGTTTTATGGTGCAAACATGTTTATTTGGTTGCCGCTAAATAAAATCAGTTTTTTATATCAGTAGTGATATGCAGTATAACTGATATTATCGTTACGTTGTGCCGGTAATCAGTAGTATGTATTTACTGCTCTATACCTGCCCATAACCATCGTCCGAAGAATGGAACAGAAATGAATCGCTGCCAAAAATTACACCAGACGCAAAAACCGTGGTCGCGGTTTTTCTTTTTTTTTTTTTCTTTTTTTTTTTTAAAGCTCAACTAAGCACAAGCAATAGCGTCTTGATGGGAGATCATTGCCCTTTATTTGGCAAATTTAGAGACAATATTGCATTTTTTAAAATGACTCCTAGTCACTTCTCATTAGATGTAGGTATGCGTGCCGGGTCGTATTTTACCATTTGGCTAAATTCGGAATTACCGCCTTGCAAAAATTAAACTTAGGGCCTCCTTCAGCGCAAGAGAGACTTAAAATAATTATTTGTTTGTAATTTTACAGGCCTCAGACATTTGTTTAAAAATGTACTTTGATTCTTCATATTCGGGTTCTAAAAACAATAAAACAAAATCAGCTCTTGCTAAAAAAAACAGTTATAAAAGATAACAAACGATTAAACAGAAGCAATTCATACTTGGCAGACGATAAATAAAAACGTAACAACAGAACGATTTTGTTCCATTTGTTTTGTTTTGTCGCAGACGATGTTTTTTCACAATTTTTAATACTAAGCTATTGCACTTTAGTTATTCGATGAGAGCCATTGTTAACACACGAATAATTTCTTTTGCCTAAATTTTCAAAGATGTTTATTGCTTTATTGCAAAGTGCGGAACATTAAACGATTTGTCATAATTTTTAAAAATGCCCAAAGAATCTTCCAGTTGCCAAGTGAAAACACAGAAACATAAATCGGGAAAAAAAAGAAATACAAAAAAGAAAGAAAATCTACTGAAGTTTTTTACTATTCAATGTTTTATTAAAGTCAAAAAATATCAACTACAAAACTGAGTTTGTTTTATCAAGGACTGTTTAAATCAGCAAGTATATCTGTATCTGGGTAGGTAAGTAAATGTTATTGCATTAAATTTATATCAAGTGGGTGTAGGTCATTTCGTTTGATACATATTTAAGTTATTTTTTAAGTAATTTTTTAATAATAAATTTATAACCAACATATTATATATATATATATATATATGTATATGTACGTATGTATGTATGTATATGTATATATAATGGCATTTATTTACATTTGTTCAAAAAAAAACATTTTTTTAAAAGTTGCATTTAAATCATTTATATTAAATTTATATCAAATGTATATATACACGGTATTTATTATTAAAATAAAATATATTATTCACTTTGCAGTAAAAATACTTCGTAATAACGTATCTACTCCGTAGTATGTCGAGTCTGTAATTATTGGTCATTCAATAGTAAATTGTGCAGTTACTGCTAATTGCTAGTCAAAAGTGTATAAAAATTACTAGTGAAAAGAGCAGGTAAACGACAGTATCTACTTGGATCAATTTTTTGATAGCAAAATCAAAATTAAACAAACTACCCAAAAAATATTTCGATATAAACATACAGAATCACCTAGAATCAAATTCCAATATTTTATTGACGTTTGTGGGAAATCAAAAACGCGTTTCTTCAAATATCTCAAAAACTCATTTTTGTAGATACTGCCTTTTACCTGCACACGGCAGTATTAGTATTCCTCCTACTGTAGATCCAGTATATGTGCTCGTATGTAATTTGTACGTTTTGAAGCAATCTTTAGTGATTTCATGTTTATATTTTAAAACTGACTAGATACGTACGACATATAAAATGAAAGCTGTTTCTTACAAGTTTCATTTCTTCATAAGACAGGAAAAACACTTTATCAGGATGCTGTTTGCAGAATTCCCAATACGGAAAAACGTGATCAAACCACGATCCATAAACAACTACAAGTGAAAAAAGTAATAATTAAAATGAAATTCGAAACCGCAAAATACCAATTCAATGTTTGAATATCAAAACATTTAATAGTACCGTAAAATGGTGGAACATTGCACCTGTAGGGATAACATTGCTCCAAAGGTTTTTTACTGATTTTCGAGGACTTCAGTGACAAAGTGGTTGAAAATGTAGACTTTCTTTCTTCCTTTCTTTCACACACACAGATTGAGGTTTCTGCTATTCCACTAAGGAAGCTTATACCTCTATTAATCCACAATGTTTCCAGGATTTTTTTTTCCCCCACGACAGTACAAAGACAACACTATAGATGGTGGTGCCATCTATTGACAGTTCGAGAGGCAATTTAGAACCAGGCCAGGAGCCGAATAACTTCCTAGTCTGGCACCCCCAGAGGTATCGTTTCACTTGGAGGACATTGTGACCACGAGCATATTTAACGTCGCCCAGTCACCATTAATGACGACGGTAGACTTTCTTTCAACTAGGTGGAAGATAATAGTGAACAGGTGGGCAAGTTGCCAATTCGAGACAAAAAATCAGTGAAAAAAACTTATACAGTTTTTGGAGCAATGTTATCTCTACAGGAGCAATGTTCCCCCATTTTACGGTACAGTGAAACCTGTGTAAATAGACCACTTGCGGTGCACTACTTTGGTTGTCAACTTAAGCGGGTGGTCAACTTATAGAGGTTGAATTATATGATAAGATCTAATTCTGTGCCTGAAAATTGCGGTCAACTTAGGTGGTTATCTTACAAGGGTGGTCAACTTTACAGGTTTTGTTGTAGCGGAATGTGTGGCAAAGTGAAATATCGGGGCAAAGCAAAATGGTGAAATATTTATTCTGCTTTTACCTCCAGCTATCTGTTAGTAATTTCACTATGTAGTCCATTCCAGACAAAAAAGAAATATCGCCGAAAGTTATTGCATATGATAATGCAAAACTTTTCAAAAGTTGATATTCATTTTGTAATATTTTGTTCTAAGTCAGAAACTATTTTTGTTACTATAAAATGATAAAGTTCTTGTTATTAACATTTTAAGTATCTATTGAGATCTTCTAATACTCGATGCAGTATTTATTTAGTTAACATTAAGCTTATTTGTATTTTAAATATTTTGTATTAGTGGTACCCGCACGGCTTTGCCCGTAATAGAAAAATTAAAAGGTCTTTTGGTTCGCCTGTATATTTACAAATAATGGTGAATTTTCTCGCCAGTTGGCTTGTACCCATGTTACGCTTCCACGTAATGATAATTTCGTATCTCACCAATTGGCTTGTGCCCATGTTACGGTTCCACGTTATGATAATTTCGTATCTCGCCAATTGGCTTGTGCCCATGTTACGGTTCCACGTTATGATAATTTCGTAATTTGCTCGTCCATCTTATGATATTTTTGTTCTTAAAATTGGAGTAGAAAAAGAACCACATCGAATTTTCGAAAAATCGCTTCAAAGTGCACACCCCCATGCTACATACTAACTTTCTGTCAAATTTCATGAAAATCGGCAGAATGGTCTAGGCGCTATGCGCGTCACAGAGATCCAGACATCCAGACATCCTACAGACATCCTCCGGACAGAGAGACTTTCAGCTTTATTATTAGTAAAGAAGACAATGAATCAAGTACATACAGGGCAAGGTGAAATAGTTTATTTCATTTACTGACTCAATCATTTATTAAATCACTTATGTATTCGTTTATTAATTAATTCATTTCCCAATCCTTTATTTAGTATTCCTCTTATTCATTCATTCATTCATTTTCTTATTTCTTCACTCGTTTAATCACTCGTTTATTTTTCTTCGTGCATTAATCAATTAATTAATTTAATTATTTGTTTATTGCTTCATTATCCTTTCATTTATTCACTCAACCTTTTATTTATTGATTTATTTGAGCAAAAGTATTTTTGTTAAATCGAATAGAAAATATTTCATTAGAAAGTTATTTAACTTTTTACTTTGTCCTTTGATTAAAAAAAAAGAAAATTTTCCACTTTACTTTGAAGACGCAAGTTTACTAGAATAAAAACTAATGCTTCATTGCAAGTTATATTCTTTATTTTTACTAATAATAAAGCTAAAGTCTCTCTGTCTGTCAGGATCTCTGTGACGCGCATAGCGCCTAGACCGTTCGGCCGATTTTCATGAAATTTGGCACAAAGTTAGTTTGTTGCATGGGGGTGTGCACCTCGAAGCGATTTTTCGAAAATTCGATGTGGTTCTTTTTCCATTCCAATTTTAAGAACAAAATTATCATAAGATAGGCGAGTAAATTACGAAATTATCATAACGTGGAACCGTAACATGGGCACAAGCCAATGGGCGAGAAAATTCAACATAAATTATTTGTAAATATACAGGCGAACCAAAAGACCTTTTAATTTTCTATTACGGGAAAAGCCGTGCGGGTTCCACTAGTATAAAATACAGTGCTTTTTCTTAATGTATTGTCATTTTAAAAACAAATTTCCATTTTGTTCATTTTAAAAAAGCTCTGTTATTTTAACTATTTCACTTTGCCCCACATTTCCCCTACATCGCAAATATTTCAAAATGAAAGAAAACGTGATTTACAATTAGTATTTTACTTCACTAATAATCATAGTATCACATATAAGGTTAGGCGTTTTCACTCACTCCGTCAAGAAATTCCTATTTATTATTCAAAAAGTTTTAAAAATCTGATATGGACACCTCGCGATTTCCTCGCACGCCAGTTAACTAATAGATATTTTTTTATAACTCTAAGGAAATAGATGCGTGTATACACATGCAAGAGCATTAGAAGTAAGAATTTTTAAATGCCTGATTTTTTACTTTTTCTCGTACCTATAAAAGAATGGTTAAAAGTTATCATTTCAAGTTTAACAAAATTTGATGTTTTCGTTGGAGTCTGAGATCTGATATAGCAACGACAAAAACTAAATGAAATGTGTAAACGAACAGGAACATAATGTAATAGTGCTTTAGAGCGAGCAGAAAATTGTCTTTAGTACTTACACTCTAGTTTACTGCGAACCGATGCTGAAAAGATTGTTTTAAAAAGATTCATGTTATAAATATCGACAATTTTAATGTGCAATACAATAGAAGTCTGGCACCGGAATAAAGTAAACGTGTCACAATGGCGAATTACAAAAAAAAAAAAAAAAAAAAATCTGCACCAGGAATTTCACTCTAAGGTGTTTAGCCGTCCACCTTACAGTCCCGACCTTTCTCCCAGCGACTTCCACTTTTGCAGCTGAAGAAATTTTTATCCGGACACCACAGACGAAGTTACCCACCGAAGAAGGCATGCAGATAGTTGTGATACTCTCGCTCCATTACGGTCGCACATGTGATGCAAAACTAGTGCATCGTAACTGGAGAATCATCGGCTCGGTGCCTGCCGGTCGAAAATCTTCCGCATACGCTAATGGTGACTGGTGAGCTTTAAATATATCGTGCACACAAAGTCCGCCAAGTTCCCATTTCAAATCAATACTTCCGGTGTGTTGGATTAGGGGTTGATCGGTTAATGGTTTGGATCGAGATACAAAGTTGTCGTCTTCTGTGCTCTGCAATTCTTTTTTCCGCATCACCCCACCTCTTAGCTTTACGCCTTAGGTTTTACCATGCGGGGGTTCACGTAAGGCCCCCCCCCCCCCTCTTCGCACGGCTGGGATCTGTAGCCGGAAGTCGTCTAGAAGCATAGGCGCCCATATGGGGGGGGGGAGGGGTGGCAAGTAGGGGCTTAGAAATTAGAATCTCCATGCTTGCAGTACTTTTTCATTTGCAAAAATGTAAACATATTTCTTCTCCAGACATTAGTGGAATAAATTACTGCAACTGTCTAACTTTAATAATTCTAATCTGTACTGAAATCGGTTTCCATGGGAAAAATATCCTGCTAAACCATGGGGAAAATATCTGAGACCCCTCCCCCCCTTAAAATTTTGAATCTGAACGCTCATGTTTAGAAATCACGTACGTCATGGTGCTTACTGCGCCGAGGAATTCCCAAAGCCGGGCGTCAGCCCAGCTGAGAGTTTACCCCTTAATGTTTGAGCTTAGTACACTGCGGAAGGTGGAAATCTTATAAGTTTTATGGGGGCAGGGGGGGGGCAGCGATCAAATTGACAAGTTGCCCGCTTGGGCTCTCGGTGGCTTTGGACCTGAGAGTGGAGTGTAATGAAACAAGACTTCAAAATCCTATTTCAAGGTGAGACAAGTGTTACAATTCCGGAAGTTCTTAAAGTTGAGAAGTGCCTGACATATTGCTGTGTCTTTTTTGCAATAAATCTTTCCAGATACAGTCTGACCACTGGTCAGATGGAAAGGCAAACATCCGGTTTAAAGGCAAAAGTGGACGCATCTAGTAGTTTTCAGGGACCTAAGCGTTTGCAGATGTACTATGTTAGTCTCCAAATTCAGCAGAGTCACATTCAAATGAACGGAGCGCGCGAATCAAATTTTTACTTTTCCCCCTCATTCTAATGGACTGGACGTTAGCCAATTCCATATAATCAGTGATCAGACTGTAATTATCTTAAAGCAGGAATTTCCAAATGGAGGGTCGAATTCAATCATTGGCTTAGCAAAAGGTGACCCAATGACCCCAAGTCACGTGACTGAACAGCGACGAGTGGTTGGCACGTTTTGCGTGAAACTAGCGAACGAAACTTGATTTCTTCCAATGCTTTGCTTTAATATCTATCACGTGACTTGACGTCTTTGCTTCATGAATAAAAATCTTCACACCCTCCATTTTATCTTTCCTCAATGGTAATTATGGTTTGTTTCTTTTTAACAGCCGTGGGAAACTTACTCTCCGAATGACCTGAGTGAAAAAGTGTCATGGAGTGCGTGCAGTGCGCAACGAGGGGAGGGGGGGGGTGAAAACACCTCCCAAAGGCATTGGTTTTAACATAAATGCAAACTCTAATACAGTAGTTTATGCATATGAAAGAGCCCCAATCATATCAAGAAACCCCTTGTAGAAAGTATTTTTGATCGAAAAACCCCCTCCAGAAGGTATTTTTGATTTAAAAGGAGCTGATGTGTGCATCACATGACTTCCTTTTACTCCAATTTAATGTCATTTTCCCATTATTGGCAATTTTAATGTGATTCAATAGTTTACTCTCTAAATATCACCATCAATGGCCAAATATAAACCAGATTTTTTTTAAAAAATCGCCAAATTTGTCGCCAAGTTGGCGACAAAACTTGGCGATCAAAAGACTGGCGATATATCGCCAAGTATCCGTCAAATTATAACACCACTTGAGTATCCATCGAAATTAACAATGATTTCCCCCCAAAAAGGTGTAAAAGATCCCTTTAGAAACACCCGAATGCAACCAAAAGGGGAGGTGCACAACTAGACCTCACTAGGAGTCTACGTACTAAATTTTAACTTTCTATGACATACTGTTCTTGAGTTATGCGACATACATACGCACATACGCACACACATACATACGTACATATGGACGTCACGAGAAAAGTTGTTGTAATTAACTCGGGGAATGTCAAAATGGATATTGCGGGTGTTTATACGTTCTTAGGCACTTATTCGCGTGCGGTCGGGTTGAAAAAAAAAAAAAACTCAACACTAATTCGGGGGTGAGCAAAATGGAAATTAAGGCCGAATTTTGAGTGAAAATTTTTTCGCGAATACAATACTTCCTTTTTTGTAAAAGGAAGTAAAAATAACCAGAAGGTATTTTTGATCACCCCCCCCCCTCCAGATGGTATTTGTGATCAAAAATCCCCCTCCAGAAGGTATTTCTGGCTGCGCTAGTGAGTGCGTGTATTTGTTTGTGAAGAAGTAACTTAATTTTATTTAACAGCATAGAACACTTACCATGGCCAGCCATGAAATGAGCTAAAAATTTATCCCATGAATCTGTTATGTTTCCCAAGAAAGTGCTCATTTTATGGTGATGATAATACGAAACTGCCGTGTCTTTAGGATTCCTCATCACATAAATTATCTGGAAAAAAAAATAATTTGACTTGTTTCACTAATCACCTCAATGGATCATTTATTATTTTTTAAAGTTTTTTTTTTTTTTTTTCAAATAACTAGGTAGTTAAACTTCTTACATTCAAGCATCATTGCTATGTGTAAATCTTATACAACTAGATAATCGTCCGTCAAGGTATGACGGGTGAAAATTGCTTCTACTCTTCTACATTTGAAGGAAGTCATTTAAATCGGATTAAAAAAAAATATTTTTGAGTCCAAGTCGGTTGCATAAACTTGCCCCGGACATGGGGCGCGCTTACGCATATCTATTTTGACACCTAGCGTGGTTCTTGTTAGTGTTTTGAACATAATATCTTACCATCGTGAAACTAAAGCAAATTTATTACAGACTAGTGTATAAAGTTGAAGCTGAAAGGGCATGAAGATAGTACTATATGGCTGTAAGCTATAAGATACGAATGTGTAACTTAATTAAAAATTAAATGGTAATTTTCAAAACTAAATAGCCGGAAAATACTAAAAATGTTTGAGACAGTTTGGAGCGAAATAAGCGTCAGGGGCACGCTAAAGTAAGACACAGTAAGAAGGATTGTAAAGGTGCTCCGACGTTCAACGCGTAAACTTGCCCCGTCGCGAAGTTTGGATTTATTTTTAACGTGCAAAAAAAGTTAATAACATTTCAATTCATTCAAATACATTCTCAAAAAAGGATATAATTGTGCTAATTTTTACTAATTTGTTATTTCTTAACTGTGTATTATTTATTCACAATGAACTCCAAAACGTTCAAAACAAAATTTGCTCAACTTACTACCAAACAGCACGACCTTGAGGGTCACGGATTTAGACAAAATCTTAGATATATGTCAAATCCCATTAAGTAAGAGCCTAGGTAAAGCGGTTTGACTACATAGGCCCTAGTTCGGCTGCAACGGGGGGGGGGGGTGTCCAAATTTATAATTTGGACCCAGATTTGCAATGGAGTTTTCTGACCATTTTTACCCCCTTTTCTGCTATTGTATACTGTTTTTAGTAAGTTGTTCTCAAATTTAAATTGGACACTATTTTTAATTTCAATAACTTGATTGACAAAATAACATAGTTATAGGATATTTACAGCTTGCAAATAAAACTAATTAATTTCGTTTTACATTAATTCTCTGCTAGTAAAAAGTATTTATTGTTTGCCAATGAAAACATTTTCGTTAACTAGATATTTATCGTCTGTAATCAAAGATATTCCACAATAATAAGCAAGAAGTAAGAGAAGGGAAAAAGCTCTAATTTATTGCACATGACACATAAAAGAACAAAAATACAAGATTGTTTTGACTCTTCAAGTAACTTAAATAATGCCTATAAAAAAAAAAAAAAATGGTGTTCTCTCTTCCACTCGTTGTACTAATAAAAGATGCCAAATCTGTTGGGACATCGAACATAGTGTCAAAGTCTGAAACCAATGGAAATGCCATTGCATTTTTGGGCCAAACTACGAACTTCGGTGGCAGCCAAACCAGGGCCTATGCAGTCAAACCGCTTTACCTGGGCTCATATCTAGTAGAAATGAACCTATATATAGAATTTTGTCCAAATCCGTGACCCTCAAGGTCGTGCCGTTTGGTCGTTAGTAAAAAACAGATTATTCTTTCTGCATGCTCGACTAATGCTCAAAAAGTTGTAAGACTATTCGCCAGGGAGTAGCATCAATCTGTTATGGCTGTTGGCTCTCCAGTTATAATTCGTTTCGAAAATAGGGCACTGCGTAAACGTGGCTCGCTCTACCCTAACTAACATTGCATTAACTTACTTTGCATTTGGCTTGTCTGAGTTCCTTTGGTAGAAGAGGAAGAGGTAAATGCGTAGCCATCAAGCGAGGCGAGTGAAGCTTTCGAAGGAACCTCAGGTGTCCAAACGGCCGTCCCACTTCTAGATGGAGAACTCGGTAAATCAGCAGTTGACGTTCCACCTTGCGAACGTCTCCTCCTTTGTAAATTAGAGAAAGGATTTCTTCTGTCCATGTTGTTCCTAAAAATGCACGAAGTGTGAGAACCTGGGTTTCGTCACCACATCAAAAATTTTAAAATATTCCAATTCAGTCGCATCCAGAGTGAACGATAGCTTCTTCTTTGTATGATATTTTGAAATACTTTGTTCGACCAGGACCTGATTACCCAGAAGGCACGGGAAGCTAGAGCTTATACTCAGAATTTTCAGGAAGCCCAAAAATTACTGAAAAACTGCTTAAATTTTCCAGATTCTGCTTTTAAAGAGATTGCAAATATTAGAAATGGTTCTGTCAAACTGTATTTATAATGCGCTTTTTACTTTCTTCTATATCTAATATATAGAAGAAAGTATTGGATTCGTGCAAATTTTCCAATTTCGAATTTTGACGGATTCGAACGTTTTGAGGTGTACTGAGTCCATTTCGACTATTTTTGGAAAATGTCTCTCTGTCTGTCTGTGTGTGTGTGTATGTGTGTCACGTCTGTGTGTGACCAGTTTTTTGTGGCCGCTCTACAGCAGAAACTACCGCATGAAATCGAACGAAATTTGGTACACATATGTGCCGCTATGTGAACTTGTGCCCATTGGTTTTTGGCGCGAATTCCTCCAAGGGGGGTGGAACAATGGGACGTTTTTTGAGCTGTGCGTGCTTGCTATTCCTCAGGAAGTAACTGGCGGAATCAAACAAAATTTGGTCCATATGTTGCCATTAACAGGAACAGGTGCTGATTCAATTTTGGTGTCAATAACTCAAACGGGGGTTGAGCTATAGAACGTTTTTTGTCGTCAATTGTGACTGCTGTATCTCAATAAATAATGAACGGAATGAAAGAAAAATTTATCGGCAAGTAGCCCTTAGTGGGTAAAAGAGCTGATTTTATCTTGGTGTCAACAGCTAACTAGTATGTTGTGGCCATCACGAAACTTTCTTCTATATTTTTCTTTTTTTTTCTGATCCCTCCCCATGCTTGACGAGGAAGCAATATTCCCAACAAAAACAAAATGACACATGCAAAAACTTGACGACCATCCCAATGTCTGAATTATTGCAAAAGCAAAGCAAAGAGTGAAAATTGAAAGTTATTTTAAAAGCCTTGCTTGAATTAATTACAAATATTTTATTTATTAACAAACATAAGATGGAATGATTGAATGATTTTAAATCATTCCGATCATTTGCATACAATTAAAATCACGAGAAATACGCAGACGATAATCTATTACGATTTATCTTTCTTATTGTTGCATTAATAAAGCTATTTTTACTTTCTTCTATATCTAATATATAGAAGAAAGTATTGGATTCGTGCAAATTTTCGAATTTCGAATTTTGACGGATTCGAACGTTTTGAGGTGTGCTGAGTCCATTTCGACTATTTTTGGAAAATGTCTGTCTGTCTGTGTGTGTGTGTGTATGTGTGTGTGTATGTGTGTGTGTGTGTGTGTGTGTATGTGTGTCACGTCTGTGTGTGACCAGTTTTTTGTGGCCGCTCTACAGCAAAAACTACCGCATGAAATTGAACGAAATTTGGTACACATATGTGCCCCTATGTGAACTTGTGCCCATTGGTTTTTGGCGCGAATTCCTCCAAGGGGGGTGGAGCAATGGGACGTTTTTTGAGTTACGCGTGCTTGCTATTCCTCAGGAAGTAACTGGCGGAATCAAAGAAAATTTGGTCCATATGTTGCCCCTAACAGGAGCAGGTGCTGATTTAATTTTGGTGTCAATAGCTCAAATGGGGGTTGAGTTATAGAACGTTTTTTGTCATCAATTGTGACTGCTGTATCTCAAGAAATAACGAACGGAATCAAACAAAAATTTTTTGACAAGTAGCCCTTAGTGGGTATAAGAGCTGATTTTATTTTGGTGTCAACAGCTAAAAAGGGGGTAGCGCAATCGCCCGTTCTTTTTTTCCCTTGTGAGTGCCCTATCTCAAGAAGTAATGCTACGTTCTGGTTGAAATTTGGAATATATGTGAATCCATACGTAAACAGGCTTTGGTTCAATTTTGACTCCAATCGCTCCAAGAGGTGTTGATTTTTTTTTTTTTTTTTTTTTTTTGCGAATAAAAATAGTTTTATTAATGCAACAATAAGAAAGATAAATCGTAATAGATTGTCGTCTGCGTATTTCTCGTGATTTTAATTGTATGGAAATGATCGGAAATATTATCTCAATGATTTAAAATTTTTAACTGTTGCCATCTTATGTTTGTTAATAAAGAAAATATTTGTAATTAATTCAAGTAAGGCTTTTAAAGTAACTTTCAATTTTCGCTCTTTGTTTTGTTTTTACAATAATTCAGACATTGGGATGGTCGTCAAGTTTTTGCACGTGTAATTTTATTTTCGTTAGGAATATTGCTTCCTCGTCAAGCATGGGGAGGGATCAGAAAAAGGAAAAATATAGAAGAAAGTTTCGTAATGGCCACAACATACTAGTTTTTATTCGCAAAAAAAAAAAAAAAAAAAAAAAAATCAACACCTCTTGGAGCGATTGGCGTCAAAATGGAACCAAAGCCTGTTAACATATGGATTCACATATATTCCAAATTTCAACCAGAACGTAGCATTACTTCTTGAGATAGGGCACTCACAATGGAAAAAAAGAACGGGCGATTGCGCTACCCCCTTTTTAGCTGTTGACACCAAAATAAAATCAGCTCTTATACCCACTAAGGGCTACTTGCCGATGAATTTTTCTTTCATTCCGTTCGTTATTTCTTAAGATACAGCAGTCACAATTGACGACAAAAAACGTTCTCTAGCTCAACTCCTGTTTGAGCTATTGACACCAAAATTGAATCAGCACCTGCTCCTGTTAGGGGAAATATATGGACACATTTTGTTTGATTCCGCCAGTTACTTCCTGAGGAATAGCAAGCACGCGTAACTCAAAAAACGTCCCATTGCTCCACCCCCCTTGGAGGAATTCGCGCCAAAAACCAATGGGCACAAGTTCAGATAGGGGCACATATGTGTACCAAATTTCGTTCGATTTCATGCGGTAGTTTTTGCTGTAGAGCGGCCACAAAAAACTGGTCACACACAGACGTGACACACACACATACACACACACATACATACACACACACATACATACACACACACAGACAGACAGACATTTTCCAAAAATAGTCGAAATGGACTCAGCACACCTCAAAACGTTCGAATCCGTCAAAATTCGAAAATTTGCACGAATCCAATACTTTCTTCTATATATTAGATATAGAAGAAAGTAAAAAGGGGGTAGCGCAATTAACCCGTTCTTTTTTTCCATTGTGAGTGCCCTATCTCAAGAAGTAATGCTACGTTCTGGTTGAAATTTGGAATATATGTGAATCCATGTGTAAACAGGATTCGGTTCAATTTTGACGCCAATCGCTCCAAGAGGTGTTGATTTTTTTTTTTTTTTTTTTTTTTTTTTTTGCGAATAAAAATAGCTTTATTAATGCAACAATAAGAAAGATAAATAGTAATAGATTGTCGTCTGCGTATTTCTCGTGATTTTAATTGTATGGAAATGATCGGAAATATTATCTCAATGATTTAAAATTTTTAACTGTTGCCATCTTATGTTTGTTAACAAATAAAATATTTGTAATTAATTCAAGCAAGGCTTTTAAAATAACTTTCAATTTTCGCTCCTTGGGATGGTTGTCAAGTTTTTGCATGTGTAATTTTGTTTTTGTTGGGAATATTGCTTCCTCATTAAGCATGGGGAGGGATCAGAAAAAAATATATATATAGAAGAAAGTTTCGTGATGGCCACAACATACTAGTTAATTTTGTGACATGATAAATCTATTTCAACAATTCACTGTTGAGAATTACAGAGCAAACATATGAGGCAGTGAGAAGCAAAGGGATGTAAGTGGCAAAATTAAAAATTTGGAGATAACCAGTACACATGATAGGTGAACCACTCCTCTTTCTTAGGGCAAGAGATGGTACTAGTAGCCCTGGTAGTTGCTGCTATACAGCATGATTTAGAAAAAAAAATCAATGAAAGTCTACGTAGGATGTTATCTTTAAACGCGTTTTGCTCAAAGCTTGAAAATGTCACTTACATCCCTTTGCTTCTCACTGCCTCATATGTAGTGTAAAAAAATATTTTTGTCAGGTAGGTGGAAAGGACAAACATTGATCTGGATTCTGACAGGGTCGCTTTTAAAAAATACCGCTCATAACATCGATGAGTTTTATTTAAATATGCATTGAATTTTTTAAAAAAATTCACTAAACCAAACTCGGGGGGGGGGGGGGTGCTGAAATAAGACGGAGCCTTGTGTTCGACAATGAAAATGCAGTGAAGTAAGACATAAAAGAATGAACTTATAGAGTGTGCAACATCAGTTCCGTTATTTCTGCCAGACGAAGAAATTTTGTTTTTGTCTTGGAGGATAGTAATAGAAGAGAATGCCAAACCACCGTCAACGGAGGCATTTCCAGTGGACAGATGATTTTACGAGGGGTATGATGATCGGACTGAGAAGGGCAGGTTGGTCCTTATGTCACATCGCAGCTGATACAAATATGAATGCCTCCACGGTGCATCGACTCTGGCGAGGATGGTTGGAGCAAAGAAATGTGGCAAGTTTGAGGGTTGCGGGTGTAGCCAGAGTGACGTGACGTCAGCAGGCGTGGATCGACGCATCCACTGACAAGAGGTGGCAACTCCTCAAAAGCCACGTGTACCTCCATTTTGATGCATGTGCAAAACACCCTGATTGTTCCCATATCGGCCAGAACCATTTCCCATCGACTGGTTGCAAGCAGCCTGCACTCACGGCATCCGTTAACAAGACTGCCATTGACCCCACAGCACAGAAGTCAACGTTTGGAATGGTGCCGTGCTACTTGGATGACGGAATGGCGGAAGTTCGTGTTCTCAGATGAGTCACGCTTCTGTTTTTCTAGTGATAATCGCCGCATACCAGTATGGCGTCGATGAGGAGACAGGTCTAATCCGGCAGCAACTGTGCAGCACCTCACCACTCGACAATGCGGCATCATGGTTTGGGGCGCTATTGTGTATGATACCACGTCACCTCTAGTTCGTATTCAGGGCACTATGACTTCCGAACGATACGTGCAGAATGTGCTGCGGCCGGTGGCAATACCTTACCTTCAGGGGGTGCCCAATGTAATTTTTCAGAAGGATAACGCTCGACCACATAGGAGTCGCAGTCTCAACATGCTTAACAAGGTGTAGGTGATTTTGTGGCAACCCTACTAGTCTGGTCTGTCATCAATCGAATACGTGTGGGATGTGATTGGACGCCGTTTGCAAACTCTGTCTCTGCCTAGTAAAGAGGACGAACTTTGGCAAATGGTTGGCAGGGGATCCTGAGGGATGGAGAGCCATCCCTCAGGACACCATCCACACTCTTATTGTCTCTGTACCTAAACTTTTTTGTTTATACGATAATTTCACGGCTGTAATTCATAACGCAGGGGTGCCCACCTGGAGCGGGGGGGTGGGGGTCATGGCACAGACTGCGCCATTAAAATTTTTAAGGGGGAGTTTTGAGGGGTACTTTTTTAAATGAGGGGGGCTCTTTCTTTTGGGGGTCATCTCAATATTTAAGGGGGTCGCGCCCTTGCTCTTAGGAGGGCATCCCTGCATAATGTCAATTTTAAATCGAAAAGTTTTCTTGCTCAAACTTGTTTAAATTTAACCATACTTGCGGATCGAATTAGGCCTTAATTTTATTTACAACGGCGTTTCCAAACAACTCTTTTTGTCTTATGAGCGAGCATTTTACTGTTTAAAAACAAACTTTCTAGTAAACTGATTCTCTGTCTTAAGATCTGATCAAATTGATATTACACATAATCAATCGGCCATGCCTAAATTCAATGAACATAGTCGGAAATCCGCGAAACCTCTGAGGAAGAAAAGACATGCTGCTTCTAGCAAGCTGTCATCGACGAGTGAGGGACTGGCTGCTTCCAGTAAATTGCCATCAACGAGGAAGAGACGGGGAAGTAATAGTAAACAGTCATCAACAAGGAAAAGGCGGGCTGCTTCATCACAGCGAAAAACCCCTTTCGATACTATGTATCTGCATGGTCTCATGCAGCAGAACTTCGCAGTACCAGTTGATCCCGGCGCAAGTATGTTCTTGCAAGGTAAAGTAGACATTACGTTTATAAAAACTTCTTATATAGCTTTGTTTGAAAGATAGGGGATATTTCGATAATTGGGAATCTGGCGATTTCTTTCAATTGGCATCAAATTTTTGGCACCAATGCAAGAGCGAGAGAAGTTTTTCCTTTGCAAATGTAAACAAAAAGAAAAAATAATACGGAAATATCGAGGCATATAGGTTTACCATAAAACAGCAGAGGAAAGGGATACCAAAAGAAGTTTTATGCCAAAAAATTTGGCGACCGCCCCAGATTCCCAATCATTGAAATGTAAGACCAATAATAATTCTTTTTGACTAACTATTCATTGTACACCAATGCAAGAGCGAGAGAAGTTTTTCCTTTGCAAATATAAACAAAAAGAAAAAATAATACGGAAATATCGAGACATATAGGTTTACCATAAAACAGCAGAGGAAAGGGATACCAAAAGAAGTTTTATGCCAAAAAATTTGGCGACCGCCCCAGATTCCCAATCATTGAAATGTAAGACCAATAATAATTCTTTTTGAAGAATTTCGATTTTTTATGGTAGACAAGTTGCAAAATTGGGGGCAATAGGATCATGCCAAAATGGTGGGGGAAAAAACCTGTTGCTAAAACAGCTACTACCACTTTTGCTCGCCTTACTTTTATTTTTCATTTTAATTGAACTTTTAACTCTAATTAATGACTGGTTTTCGTTATTTGAGGGTAATTATGATAACGTGGAACACCTTAATGCGCAATCAATTTTTTTTTTTGCTAAACTATATTGTCAAAAACAGCGTTCCCGTTCATCAATTTAGGGGGCGATAGCATTTGGTAACTTATAAAAAAAATCCAGTAATATAAAAGAAAAAACTTGAAAAGACATCGGCGACCTAATGAGCCTCAATTCAATTATTCTTCGATAGGTGATGAATCATAAGAAATTCGTGTTCGAACTTGAGCGTTTCGTTAGAAATGATTATGTGTTCGTAAATGATACTTTTACGAAAATCTACCTGGCTAATGGGCGGTAATTTACTGAATTACTGCCTTGCCTTCAATCTTCGAGTTGAACCGAACCATTGCTTCGGTCACTCGTCTGGTCTGTGCTAATTCTATGTTAGCTACCAGTTTGTTTGGCACTCTTTGCTTCCTTAAGAGATTTTCCATCTCCAGCTCAGTCACTTTCCTATGCCGGGCTGATGAGTGCTAATAAGCACGATACTGCAGTCCTCGGCTGGAAATGACTGAACTGGTGGTGTATTTCATGTATTTATGCTTTAGCCCTGGCTAATGAGCGGTAATTTACTGACTATAAAAGTAGCTTGACAGTACCATTCTCCTTAGTTCCATAGTTTCATCGGTGTTGGGAAGTCTGTAAAGAGTTACTGAGAAATATTAATTCTAATGCTTGTACACGAATCTCTTACCCATTCTCTGGAGTTATTAAATAAAAGCATCAATTTATTTAGCAGTCTTGGAAGGAACTAGTATGGCGCAACCACTATGGTTGCTCTACTGTTGTGGAATGCTGCCAAATAGGAAATCTTTAGTTTCCAGTATCGACAAATCCTTTGTTTACAGTACAGTTTCGAAAACTTTACCTAATGTGGAAGGTAAAGAGACCGAGTTTGAAAATGCGGGTTATCGGGAATGCGCGCACAATAAGTTTTTCGAAATGGGTTTTTTTCGTTGTCGCAGGATGTGGGCAAAATTTCTGGTCTAGGCTTAATTTTAGAAAATCTGCTGTACTCCACACCTGTGTACTGTAGTCAGCCAACATTCCCGTGTTTTACACTGTAGTCGAAACTTAAACCAAGATCAGGGCTGCAGTTAGAAAAAAATATTCAAGAGAATGATCCTTTATTTTAAAGAGAAGTGTCAGTTGACGGGTGTTTGTCAGGCCAAAAAAATGATCAGTTCGGATCACTTGTGCTCTCATAAATTCAAAAATCAGACTTTTTACTTTTGAAGGGGCCTTGAAACCTATATGCATTGAATTCAGATTATTTTTATAATAATATGCGAACTATTTCGTCCAACGGCGTTCCCCAACTACAGCAACTAACTGCAGCACTGAGCAAACTCCTGTTCAGAGGTAACTCACATTTGGGAAAATGCCAACAGGTGTTCTCCAGTACCTGGGAGCTGAAATATTGGAGAAGAGTTTTGCTGTAACAAGGGAAAGGGCACAAAAAGGAAAAGAATATCTCATCACTGCAGCTGACGTGAAGAAAGCCGTGGAAGACGACGAGGAACTGAGCTACTTGATTCGTGTTAGCAATAACAGACCACCCTCTTCGACAGAAATAACCAAGAAAACGGCAAAAACAGAAGACTTTTCAGAATATGAGCAACAAGAGGAAAGTAGTTCTTCCTCTCAAGTAGACGAAGCTTCTCAATCAGCTGATTCGAGCGACGGAAAAAAGACATCTTCTTTTATGAGGAGGTTCAGACTGACAAAAAAGAAGCCTTCGAAATAGGCTATAAGAGAAAACAAATTGGTCTCCAGTATTTGTACCTACTTGTTAAAATATTTTATAAATCGATTTTTTAATTTTTTTTTTTTTGAAATTGCATGTTATGTTGCAAACAAAATGACAAACTGCTTCTTCTAACAATCGTGTCAACAGGCGAGGTAATGAGTGATGTCAACCTCTTCAAATTAATTGTTGTTGTTGTTATTTTCTTCTGCCAGCTAGGGTGGCAATTTGGGGGGTGCGCTGCTTCACTTTTCCAACTGTACCGCGATTTGGTGCGAAGTCCGACCTCTACAGTAGACACATGCCATAAGGGCCCGTTCATAAAGTAGGCAACCATTCACAACACAAAAACATATTCACACAAAGGAAAAACAAGGACAGGAGAGCGAAAGTACGTCTATGCCCAAGCCGGGATTCAAATCCAGGACCTCCCCATCGCAGTCAGACTCCTCTGACCACTAGACACCGCGGGCTGCTTCAGATTAATTACACCCAAACCTGTTTTTATTACTACAGTAATAAAAAAGCATGGGGTGCTGTCTATTTACATTTTTGCTTAGACAACAAATAGAAGAAATTCAAAACAACTGATAAGAAGCCCCCCACGCTTTTTTTGTATTACATTAAAATTAAGTGATTGGTCAACTACTATCATCCAAAGATTATTTTTCATTTTTTAGTTCATTTTGCTACGAAAGCGTGTTTTTTTAGTTTTTTAAACTATTATTTTATTTTTCTGTTTTTTAGTCTTATGTTGGAGAATTATCAGGCGAGGAAACTATTTATAAAACGAGTGCGAGGTAATATCTTAAAGTTAAGATAAGGGCACCCCGATGGGAAGCTACTGTGAGTCATCGATGTATGTTTGCGGAAATCATATTTATACTTGAAAATTTGAGATGCATTTAAATAAAAGTTTTGTTCAACAATGGTCTGATCAGCAATGAATTTCCAATTGAAAGCTCCCCTAAATTTTGGCATGAAATTAGCTAAAAACAATTATATTTCATGTTCTAATTACCTTGGAACATTGGAACAAATTTTGTCTGATGCAGAAAAATGAAAAGTTTTTGTAGATATTTTTAAATAATTTTTGCGAGCATTTTTTAATGTATTTTTTTTTAATTTTTCCTTTTTCACATTTGTTGGATTTATGCCAAAATATTGATTAAAATTGGAGGAAACTAACAATTAAAAGAGTTAATTAATTAATTTGATTATAGAATATTGCATTGTCATCGGGTCTGAGGTCGCGAGCCAAATTTCAAAAGAATCCGATCGCAGGAAGTGGGCGAAATTTGAGCTGCAAGATTACGTTACAGGATACATACATACATACATACATACATACATACATACATACATACAGGTGAAGCTAATAAAAGCGTGTTAAAAATGAAATAAATCAACTGCTGTGTACCTGATTTTGGATAAGTAATAACGAAAACATCATCTTCTCTGATTGGCATATCCTCAAGTCCTTCGAGAACGCTAGGTGGCACCAAGTAACCTTGTAACAGAACTCCTCGGAACAGCTGTGCTTCAGGAACAGAGGCGACATATTCTGCTCTTAAAGGGTCTGACTCTAGTGTAGGATCATCTATAGCTTGAATAACTTCTTTCTTTTTTCTTTTTCTGAACCCATTAACAAAACTAGCCAGCGGGCTCTTGTACAACAGCTTCAAGGAAAGCATCTAAGTTGAAGAAATAAATGAATCAATAAATTAATCTAGCATAAAATTCTACTTCTCGTAAACTAAATGCACACTGATACTTTGGACATAGTTCTCATCCAAATAATTATACGGGAGACTGGGTACAGTTGATACTGGGTGACGTTGATATACAAGGGCTGTAATTATCGGGCACATATGTGCCTAGAGTTTTATGATAAAGCAACCAACTTATTTATTCGACATAATACGTGCACGGAAGAGCTTGATAGAGCTTTTTGATTGAGAATTACTCGTAAAAAAATGTTTTTTTGTACACAAAAGTACATTTTTTATGGTTTGATTTCCACTGTCATATAAGATGTTTAGTAATGGGGTTGTTTCCTTCAGTCAAAAGTACTGTTTTTAGTCACTGAAATTTATAGAATAATAATAATAATTAATAACAAGGATCTTTCTACCGTGTTTCCACGTTGTGATAATCGAATTAAATAGTGTGCTTTACGCTTGCTATCAACCATATCGTGAGTAAAGATGCGAAATAAATATTGTGGTCTGTGAATGGCAACACTGAATGGCATTTCATCATTTGTGATGTCATCGGCAGAAGCATAAACAATGAAAGCGCACCGATTAAAGTATTTTTTTTTTTAAATATTAAACTTGGTCAAATTATTTAAAACATTGGTCAGATCCAATGTTTTTAAATATGCTCTTTCAGAAAAAAATACTTTTAAAATTTCGGAAACGACCCCAGTATATACCCCAGTAATTCGGGCTTTAAATCCTCATATTTCGGTAACGGGGACGTGAGGACAAGTAATTAAACGTCCAGAAACATGTTTTGCTTGGCTCTTTCGATATTGCTACTTATTTCAAATTTGTTCATTATTAAACTATCGTGTGCTTTCCTGGTTAGCTGTCGATTTTAGTTTTGATCTTTCCAATTCTGTACCTCAGAGCCAGAAGGACGTAAATCACATTACGGGGATTTTACAGGAGAGAGGAAAAACTTTTTTCTAGCGCATGCAAAGGATGGGACGCGCACTCTTTTAACCCTCGTAAAAAATTGAAAAGTTTTTTTTTTTTGAAAGAATTTGCGGAATTCGCAATTACAATAAACTATAGAGGGCGCTGCAGCCACAGTCTAATGATGGATGAAAAAGGTAAAAGAAACAAATGCCGGAACTTATACCTTACTTTGAAGCATAGTGAATGAGAGTAATTTTTCATCGTGTTTGTGGGAAGCATTCTTTTCTATTCCTCTGAAATTACATTAACCACAAACTGTCTGAAGTCTATGATTTACCCCAAAGAAAACACATGGAACGGAATGTTTTACCTTTTTCGGTAGTATTGTTAATCACCGCAAGATAGCGTATTCGAGCTCTGGAGTTGCGAATTTGTGGGTTGACAAAAATGCCTTGATTTTAATTTTGCATGACTCGATTTGGGAAAAATACTTTTAAATTCAAAAACTATTTGCCATTTTTGTCCGTAGCTTTGACAAAAATATTATATATACTACGAAACGTGACGTGTTAGAAATCCATATCATTTGGCAATTTTGTTTACAATTGTGCAAGTAATTCAATACACGTAGAATTATTCATGTTAGAAAAATCGTGTCACATTGTTATTTGTTTACTCCAATTTTAATCATTTTTGCATAAATCCATTAATATGAGAACGAAAAATGCTTGCACGAATTAGAATTAACTATCGGTAGAAGCTCCTGATTTTTCTGCATCAGATAAAATTTGTTTCAATGTTTCAAGGTCATTAGATCGGGAGTTGATTCTTTTAAACTAATTTCATGCCAAAATGTAGGTAAGCCTTCAATTGGCAATTCATTGTCGATCACTGCCATTGTTAAACATTGTTTCTATTGAATACTAGTGGCACCCGCACGGCTCTGCCCGTAGTAGAAAATTAAAAGGTCTTCTGGTTCGCCTATTTTTTTTACAAAAAGTGTATGGTGAATTTCTCGCCAATTGGCTTGCCCATGTTACGATTACACGTTATGATAACTTGGTAATTTACTCGTCCATCTTATGATAATTTTGCTTTTCTTAAAATTGAAATAGAAAAAGAACGAAATAGAGTTTTCAAAAATCGCTTCGAGGTGCACACTTCCCTTCTACAAACTAACTTTGTACCAAATTTCATGAAAATCGGCAAAATCGGCGCGTCACAGAGATCCAGACATCCTCCAGACATCCAGAGAGACTTTCAGCTTTATTATTAGTAAGGAAGTAATTATATCAATATAATTTTGACGCACATACGTACATTGATGACTGTGACTGGAATGGATTAGTTGGATTAGACAAGTACTCGACAGGATACTTATCCGAGCAATTGAGCGTTTTTAGAGCTCGACTGTTACACCTTAAGGAGTATAATGGTTCGTTTTGGAGTCCAAGAGATCCCCGTTTCGAATGTTACCCGAGCCTTTTAGTCGTTTTTTTTTTGGGGGGGGGGGGGGGTTGATGCAAAAAATCTTGAATTAAGTTAAAATAAATAGATATTCATAAAACAAGTAAAGCTAAAAAATAAAAAATAAATCTATAGTTTAAAATACTAAAAAAATGCGCTTTTGTAGCACTATGAACTAAAAAGTAAAAAATAATCTTTGGATGTTAAGTATTATTAAATAATTGACCAAACGGTTAACTTTTATGCAAAAAAAAAAAAAAAGCATAAAAGCGTGGGGTGCTTCATATCAGTTGTCTTAAATTTATTCCATTTGCTGTCCCTGCAAAAATGTAAATAGACAGCACTCCACAGTTTTTTTTTTACATTAAAGTTGAGTGTTCGGTCAATTATTTTATCATACTTAACATCCAGATTATTTTTTACTTTTTAGTTCATATTGCTATAAAAGCGTGTTTTTTTTTTTTAGCTTTTTAAACTATAAATTTATTTTTAAACAACTATACTAGTTATTTATATTTTTTGACCATACAACTCTATTTTTTTAACCTCATGTTGTCCTAGTATCATCCATAGATACATTGAAAAAAAAGGGTATTTTCCCTTAATTCAAAAATCGATCTTACATAACAAAATAGCGTTTTTTCCTTGAACGGAGAAAAAAATGACTTAATACCATTTTGAAACAAGCTTTTTCACTTGTGGTTAGAGTTCTAACAATGTGAAACAATGCCCGACTTTGTCAGTTGCTGATTTAAATAATGATTCAGATAATTATTTAAAAGAGAAACCATTTTGTAAGTAATACGAACTAATGATTCATTTAACACTGAGAATAATGGGGTCGTTTCCAAAATTTTAAAAGTATTTTTTTTTCTGAAAGAGCATGCTTAAAAACATAGGATGTAACCATTTTTCAAATAATTTGTTTAAGTTTAATATTTAAAAAAAAAATACTTAAATCGGAGAGCTTTCATTGTTTACGGCTTCTGCCGATGACATCACAAATGATGAAATGCCATTCAGTGTTGCCATTCACAGTGCAAAAAATTAAATTCGCATCTTCACTCACGTGTATTGGCAACGATATGGTTGATAGCAAGCGTAGAGCGCAATATTTAATTCGCTGCTTGATTATCATAACGTGGAAACGTAGTAAAAGATACGGCAAAGTGCATCATTTGTGACGTCATCAAGACCACGCCTCGTTTGAAAAATCGGACATTTAAAAAAAATAATTAAAAAAACTGTTGGGAAAATGAAAGTATTTTCTGGGTCTGTGTTATTTTATTTATTTATTTATTTATTTTTGCTCATTCTGTCCATTTCAATGACTAAAAGTAGTATTTTTGACTGAAGGAAACCACCCCATTTTGGAAAATTGTATAGCATGATCAAAAGTCAAAAATTTAATATTTCATTGCGATATTTTAAATACAAAAGCATTGATATCTTTTGATTGTTTGAATTATTTTAGTAAAAAACATTAAAAAAAGAAAAACAATATTGCTTTATGTCCTCCCATATTTCATAATCTCTAACGTCTAGCATACCTTATCTTTCGACTAAAACACTCAAAGAATATGGATTGCTCGAAGATAAGATGGGACAGGAATTATCTTAAGATAGAGATACACGAAAGTTCTCTTTATAATTGAGTATATTCGAGTTGAAATAGATGTGTCGTAACCCTTTGAAGCTCTTGAAAATAAGAAAACGATTTACAAAATAAAAGTAAACATATGTATCTAACATTTGTAAAAAGTTTTTAAATAAGATTCTTGAAATTAAAATTATTTTTTTTCTATATACACAGCTATAAGGTTTACTACTAATAAAAATTAAAGCTCGCAAGAATCCAAACGAATGTGCTTCAATTGCGTTCCAAAAATGACGTAGAAAAACAAAAATTTTGCGGTTACTTCATATTTCTTCTCATAGATAAGGAGCTCTTCACAAATAATGTCATGCTTTGAGGGAGAGGAAGGGGGTTAGGGAAATAGTGACAGTATGTGACAAAGGGGGAGGGAGGGGGGTTACGTTATAAAAAGTGCGACATCGCGCATTTTTTATAAGAAAATTTAAGCAAAGTTTTAGGACATTAGTGATTTTTAAAAAATTGGAGGGGCGGAGGCGGGGAAGGGATCAAAAGTGTTGAAAAAAGTATGTTGTCATATGAACCTCACTCACTGTAAACAAATGTATAAGGCTACCAGAATTAATGGGTGTAACGTTACACGAATTCTAGAGGGAATGTCTAGTATAGTTTTTTTCAAAACTCATATTGTTGGAGGAACCTTGCTCTATGTTTTGTGTAAAATACATGCGGGAAAAAAAAAAAAAAAAACATCGGCGCAAAGCTGGTAAACTCTTATTAGCGAAACGTAGACCGGCTTTGGTGGCCGAGCGGTAAAACACTCATCTTGCTTTGCAAAATGTCTGTGAACAGGGGCGGACACAGAAAAATCTTTTAGGAGGGGCACGGGAAATTGAATGCCCCCTACCCCCCGCAGCCTTCGATGTTTCGTAACAAAATTTTAATGACTTTATTTTTAAATGTGCGTGTTTATGTATGTATTTATTTATTTTTTAAGGATTCCTTCAGGTCAGTGAATCTACTTCTAAGTACACGAATATTATGCACTAATATACTTTGAATGTGGATGAAAAACATGTTTAACGTTTCAAGCCATTTAAATACTAAATCCAATATAATGTCACCGAGATGCTAGACAATGAGCGGTTTTACTTAGGAACATTGTCATAATGATTATAACACAAGGGCAAGGTTGTTAAATAAACCCGTACCTCACTTGAGCTTTTTTTAAATTAATTTATAAGAAAATCATAACTTCATAACATATAAGTTTTACTGAAGAATTCAGAAATTAATTTCTGTGTGAATTTCAAAACAGTTGCTGATTTGTTCTTAAAGCCATGATACAGTTGAGATAACATATTGATACTACATGCCGTTTCCATTAAAAATCATGGTTTTACCAAGAAACTACCATATGATTTCTTTCATTTTGCATTTTTTATAAGCTGAAAAAAAAATCTATTATTTCACAAGTAGGTTAAATGACTCTTTTAGGTGCGCCTGCTCATTAAAAAAAAAGTTAATTATTGATTCCATCAAAGAAGAATTAGTGGACGAATCGCGATAATACGGTCCTTTGAATTCGAAACCAGTGAGTTAAATGCATTCTGCAACTCTGAGCCTCTGACTCCAGTAATAATTCTTTAGCAAACAAAAATACTTTTATTTAAAATATGCTATGTGTGCTGTGTTCTTTTTAATTAACTACGTAAAAAAATACAAAATTAAGGTCAATTAAAAAGTAGTAAATAAAATAGTGAAATTAATTCATCTTTTTTTTTGGGGGGGGGGCACGGGCCCCCTGCCCCCCTCCCTAAAATTCGCTACTCTCTATGAAATATGCCATGTGAGTTTGATCCCACTCAGGTGTCCTGAGTGTTAGGAAGAAGAGGGATTTTATATTGTTCGAATTGTAACACATATTTTAATAAAATTTCTAATAGACAGATAATTTTTCTATTTTTAGCAGCACCTTTTGATACATTTTTTCTCTTTCTTATCTTTTCTCCTCCCCCTTCCCCTCTTAAAATATGATGAAGTTAGTGACATGAGATGGCACGATGGCATAAATAATTGAAATTAGCTACATATTAACTTTTTATTGATAATGAGAATGCTTACTCATTATATTACTAATAAGTAAAGTCATCTGCACAGAATTTAGCTGAAACTATAATAAAGTTCTGCAATTCGAATTTGGTATTTAAAATGCTTAATAATGCAAAAATTATGTAAAAATTGGTTAACATTTATTACTAGCGTCTTCTTTTCGCTTTTATTACCTCGACTAAAAAGAAAAAGATGACTGAAAAGTTTGCCTTTCATCAAGAAAAAAAATGCAATAAATTCAAAACCCATAGCACTGATGTGAAAATCAGTAGCATCATTGTTTCTACTAAAGACTGAGACTTGGAAAAAATTTTACTTTAAAATAATTTTAAATGCTTCAAAGAAATTTTCAACTTTATAATTATGATTTATGAGTATCAGTTTAGAAAAGTTTAAAAATTTCTGAGAGTAAACCAAACCCAGTGGCGCGACATCCCATGGAGACCAATGCCTACTATGCCCATCTCAGTTTTCCTGACCAAGGGTTTTGTGGTGCAATGCAGATATTCCGGATAGGTGGTCAGCCAAACGTGGAACCCCCAGGGTTTAGTTCCCAAGCACAATAGGTATAGTATTCCTTTTATTGACCTACTGAAAGCATGAACTGAGCCACTGGGCTTCAAACTTAAAAGAGTGCAGTAAGCAAATCTCCAAAAAAAAAAAAAAAAAAAACTTTGTTTACATTTTTTAAAACTATCAAATAAACAGTTCAATAATAACAGAAACTTCAATTTCTTTTTCATTTTATTATTTTGCTACTCCCACACTCAATAAGCTATAAAGATATACAAATTGTTATCCGATCTTATCATCGGTAGCAGATCATTTCGATAAGCTAGAGTAGCGTCATGATAAACTTGTTACAACCGATTTTGCTGATTAAAGAGTTGAAATAAGTGAAATTGCGCTACTCCTTAATTGATAATTAATAGAATGCCATCTGGTCTAGTCTAGTGGTTCTGGCAATTGTCTTTCACAGTCGACTTGGGAAGTTCTCGTCCCCCTGCAATATAAAACCTGCCGCTTCTCCCGCACTAAAGAGCAATCCTACGACTTCACAGCTGAAAGTAGGGAGTTGATGGAGAAAAGAGAGCATTGTTAATTTCATTTTGGTTGTGCATACATTATTTGCACAGGGTGAGACAGAATGAGGTCCCTCATTGCTAAAAGTCATAATTTCTGTTGCTTAAGACATAAGTTAACAAACTTAAAAACTCATTGAACTAAACACTTTAACCCTTTCAGCACCAGTTTTATTTTTTTCAAAGAAACATTCAAGTTAGAGTATTAGTAGATTAAATAAAGTAGATAAAATTGGTATCTATAGGTAAAACATTACACTAAAGTATCAGTGTAATCACAGAAAACCAGTGGGACATGCACTACTCTAAATTTCAAGATTTTTATCCCATAGGGTGTTATGGAATTATCTGTGAAACATATGAGGTAGTGAAAAGCAAAGGAATGTAAGTGGACATTTTCAAGTTTTGAGTTAAACGCGTTTAAAGATTAGCTCCTAGGTAGGCTTTCATTGCAAAGTTTTCCTAAATCATGCTGTGTAGCAGCAACTACCAGGGCTACTAGTACCATCTCTTGCCCCAGGACAGAGGAGAGGTTCACCTACCATGTGTACTGGTTACTCCAAATCTTTAATTTTGCCACTTACATCCCTTTTCTTCGCACTGCCTCATATATGTCCCAGTGGGGCCGAAAGAATTAAAAAGTTATTTCCAAACAATTTACGTCGTATACAGCCCTATCTTTTTTAGAAAACCTTGCCGAGAGTCTTGAGACAAGAAAATACCAGACTACATGTTTTACCACCCAGGTAATAAAAGGGCGTATGAGGGGGAAAAAGAACAATTTGTTAGCTATAACAACTTTCTTTTATAATAGAATTTGCTCAATGTGCTTTTCATTAACTTCAATTGCATCTTCCGAGCGTTTTATAGCGATCTAACGGTAGCACGAAAGATGCATCAGCCACCTGGCAATGGGAATTGCAACTGATAAAAAAGGCAAAAAGTAAAGGAGGTCACGGGAGGTCACTAGGACCTCCCAAAAATTTCCTTATTCGGCAAAATTGTCATCATTCAGAAAAGTTTGGATTCCATCTGGCAAAATCATCATCATTCATTAAATTTGAAGTTCCATTAGGCATTTTGAGAATTTCTGCCCTCCCAAAAATTTTAAGTTTGAGCCACCCCTGGCAAGAAGATCTCAAGCGGCGGTAAAAATTTGAATCGGTAATTTCTTTCTGCACACTTCGTTTTCCTTTGGTCCGTATATAATGTAGAGCCACTATACAGGGTGTCCAAAATGACCGCATAAACTCTGCACAGCTAGATTATTCGTTGGGAGTACATAAAAACTGCCCAAAGTTTCTGTACGATGCATAGTTTACGAGAAAAATACGGAAAGCAAAGTATGACGTCACTGCCGGTGCGAGGAAAAAACACTTTATTGGACATATCAAGAACAGTATTTGCATATCTTTTCGGACGATAATGTTTAAAACGTCATTACACGTATTTGTTGTTATACGTAATGTACGTATACTGCTGTTGATATGTTCAATAAAGTGTTTTTTCTTGCCCCGGCAGTGACGACATCGTCATACTTTGTTTTTTTGTATTTTTCTCGTAAACTATGGATCGTACAGGAACTTTGTGCAGTTTTTACGTACTCCCAACGAATAGCTAGCTGTGCACTGTTTATGCGATCATTTTGACCATCCTGTATATATAGCGGCCTCAATATAATGTATATGCCTGGTTACAATAACATGTGCTTGTCAGAACGAGTTCTAAATACTGCCACGGACAGGTAAACTGCAGCATCTAAACAAAAATGAGTTTTTGAGATATTTGAAGAAACGCGTTTTTTGATTCCCTGTAAAAACTAGCAAAATGTAGGACTAGGACTTTCTTTTCATGTCATATTTTTAGTGGAAATCAAAAAAACGAGTTTGTACGATAAAACTGAAGAAAAATGGATGACAAAAAACGCAAAAAAAAAAATTTTAATGAGCTGATGTGTGCATCACATGACTTCCTTTTGCACCAATTGAATGTCATTTTCCCATTATTGGCAATTTTAATGAGATTCAATAGTTAACTCTCTAAATATCCCCAACAATGGCCAAATTAAAACCAGATTTAGAAAAAAAAATCGCCAAACTTGTCGCCAAGTTGGCGACAAAACTTGGCGACCAAAAGACTGGTGATATATCGCAAAGTGTCCGCCAAATTATAACACCACTTGTGTTTGCATCGAAATCAACAATAATTTCCCCCCGAAAAGGTTCAAAAGACCCCTTTAGAAACACCCGAATGCAACCAAAAGAGAAAGTGCACAACTAGACCCCACTAGGAGTCTACTTGCCGAATTTCAACTTTCTAGGACATACCGTTCTTGAGTTATGCTGCAGGGTCATTCCATACGAAATGAGCAAAATTCGCAAAAAAGTGGTGGCCGCATGGTAACAGATTTTTATGAAATTTGGTATACAGTTTCCTTTTATGCCTATATAAAAATATCTAAAATATTTTTGCTTAAAATTTTTTATTTGAATAGTTACATGCGATTGAAAATTGGTCAAATTGAACAGCATTCTCATAAATGCTAAATGTTGCATTTTTGAAGGCTTGTATCTTACTAACTATTGAATCTTACTACTATTATATATGCGAAAGTTTGTCTGTATGGATGTATGGATGTATGGATGTATGGATGGATGTTTGTTACTCTTTCACGCAAAAACTACTGAACGGATTTTCATAAAACTTTACAATAATATAGCTTATGCATCAGAATAACACATAGAGTAGTTTTCGTCGCGTTATGGGGGGCAAAACCCCCCTTAGGGGGGCAATAAAACACAATTTTTGTATAAATTCTCTAATATTGGGATGAAAAATTACTTGCACATATTTACATTATATGTCCATCGAAAGCTCTGATATTTCTGCTGAAGATGGCACCTGTTCGAAATTTCTAAGTAGAATAAAAAACGAGTTATGAGCTTTTTAGTTCCATGTTCGAAGGCTTTCCTCAACTCAATACAGTATTTAATGTATCATCTCAACTCCCTGTCGATAGCGGCAATTGTTGTATTGTTGACTATCTTTGCTTTTCGTGACTGTTCAAGGCTTTTCTCGAGTCAAATCTTGAAGTAAGATTTTTGCACAAGATTGGCAAATAATACATGATTTAGCTGATCATTTTCCATTTAAACGGAACTTTAATGTAATTAATGGTTTTTATTATTATTTATGCTGATTGAACGCTTACTCATTATCCAATCAACCAGCAGATCGCCAAAATTTTTGCAGAAAAATTTCCGTAGCTGATGCATTTGGCAGTTTTTTCAACGTCGTTGTTTTTGAAGCCGAAGACTACGTCATAATGTTTCTCAGCTTTCACCATGTGAACAAAATATCGCCAATCAAAGAATTTTCAAAAGACTTTTTTTACTGTGTTAAATAATCCAGCAACTAAATTAGGCAAATCCATAAACAGCACAAAAACTTCCATTAATTTTCCTTTTTGCACAATTTCAAACAATCACCAGATTTTACAACTTATTTTGAAAACATTTCGGATGAAACTGTTTAGCGCCATTTTATGGTGACCAAAAGTATCTCAGAATCTGGCGACGATATCTCTGTAACGAAAATTAATATCATATCGTTTTACAAAGGAAGGAAAGAAGGGGGGGGGGGGAGTCATCGAAGGTACCCCAAAACGACTTTCGCAAATTCGGTAAAATCGCACCAAGAGCCCACAATGATTGAAATTTCCCAAAATAGCTAAAGCAAGTATAAGGGGATTACGAGAGCAGCTACTTTTTTTAAATCACTTCGTACTTCATTAGCCATACAGAGAAGGTTTTAGACTCCATGTTAAAAAAAAGTATCAACAGATTAATCTTTTTAAACATGAGAAGATTAATTTCATGTTTTGGAAATTTGTATATGCTTAAATATAGTGCTTTCGTTTCTAAATCAATACTATTTTGTTCTTTATACTTATTGCTATTTTAGTTTTATGGGTAAGGAAGAAACTCGATTTTTAATCACGTCAAAAACATGTGTTTTAAATTCTTTCACTTAAAACAGAAAACAAAAGCAAGTAACGATTTTTTCTCTTAATTATTACTGACCCAGGCAACGCCGGGTATTTTCACTAGTGGAAACATAAAAGTAATATGTTGTTGCAATCTATGGAGTAGGGTAATTAATCTGATGTCAGTAAAATTTAAAAAAGTTATTATAGTTAACTTTTAACCGAGTTTCAAAAACTGAAAATATTTCAGTTTTCTCATAATTAAGCATTTTATTTTTAAATCTCAATCTTTAAGGAATGCATTAGCTTTGATGAAATTAATACCCAATAATGTGCTAAGTATCATAAAAGAAATACCTTGCTTTTGAAGTTGTATTTTAACTCTTTTGTCTTCAAAATCAGTTTTAAACTTAGTGACATTTTGTAAAATGATGATTTTCCCCTTTGCATAGACACAAAAATTCAAATGAGGGAAAATTCAGACAACTTTAAAATTTTACAAGAATATAGAGCTGTGTTTCTACTATTTGCTTGAAGAAAATTGAAATTGGTTTTTGATTTCCAAACGTAAAATAAAATTCAGAAAAATAGCATTTTCTTTGTGTTTTATGGATCAATCCATACAGGTTCGACGGATGGGTGCGCTTGACCATTTTTAATTTTTTTGAAAATCATGTCCCTAAAAGCTGGATATGAAAGATGATTGAAACCACTTTTATTTTTTCTCTCAACTGGACCTTTAATTTTTTTAGAGGTCATCAAAAGTGATTTTCGTAGTCAAAAATGGGACTTTTAGACCTTTGCATTTTGGCCAAAATCTATTTCAATTGCATTTATGACAGTTAATTTAACGCTTTGATGTTAAAATGCATAAATTGATAGTCTTACATGCTGAGTTACGTAGCTGTAAGTTAATAATTAAAATAACGGCAACAGGTTAAAGTTCAAGATCAAATGTAATAATTTTACTCATAGGGGGATAACTCGCGTAGGGGACGGAAACACAAAATGAAATACGGTAAAAACTAATCACTGCAACCATGCTGAAAAGAATATGTAACTATTGCTGTGTGTTTGTGCACCCTTTATAGATTACAGCCCTCAAAAATCGGAAAAATGACATTTTTAGACCCTTGTAAACCAAAAGGGGATGGAATTAAAAATAAAATTTCTTGGCCAATTGAATATTCCATTCAAGTACTATACATGTTATACATATTGTTTTTTGTATTTGGTTTGTAAAAAAGATATAGGTCTTTGAAATTGAGCAATTTTGCTAGTCAACTCACACACTAAAACAGAAATAAAAAGTGTGAAAACTTCATTGCACCTTCTTAAATTACGTATATTGTGCCCTATATAATACATTATACTGAAAAAACATATTGTAATTTTCAAAATAATTATTTTAATTTTATAACTTAGAAATATTTGGACATGAGTGAGTAGTTTGTACTGTATGGAACCTTTATGGATTGACCGTTGTGTGAAATTACGAGAATTCAAAAAACTAGATAACCGACTCAATGATGCAAAAGCAAGTATATCTAAACTTTATTTCGATTTTTAAAAAATGTACATTTTAGCAAGTACTTCATAAACATGCTTTTGAGAAAATGAAACACGAAAGAAATGGTTAGTTTTTCTAAACTTACAATAAAAAGAAGTAACTAATGAAAATTTGCCTTAGTTCAAGTTACTCTAGTAACAAAAATACACTGATACCACTGATTAAAATTTAGTAGCATCTAAAAGACACTTCAATATGTTACGTAAAAAAACTTGAGTAAATTTAGAGCATTCCCTCATCTTAAAAAAAACATCTGAAATAGAGAAAAAAATGAAATTTTCAATTTTTTAGAGTACTATTTCGTCATCAAGAAATTCATAAACAATTAATAAATTAGAGCAGATAGTTAGTCATAGATAGTATTTCAACCTGAATCATTTTTACTGTTATTTTTTCATTAAAAGAGCTAGAAGAGTGATTTGAAATCTGAAGTAAATTGGCAAAATTTCAATATTTGTTAATATCTCAGATTCAAAAAAAGATCCGAATAAATTTTACTTTGATCTTTCCCAATAGAGATTTGTTTATAGAATGCGGAAATATTTATTTTTTAAGTGTACGTTTATAACTTATGGAGTTATTGAGTCACAAACTGGCAGCAATGAACTCTGAAAATTTAGGCATAGCGCAAGCATCAACTTCTAATTTCAATAACAAAGCAACAAACAATTTTTAAACTTCCATACTTTGCATTTCCTGATAGATATGCATGGTTTACCTAAATAAAAATTTTCGTTGAAATCTGTGACATGTCAACCACAGCTGATTTGCTCATTTCGCATGGAATGACCCTGCATTCATGCGCACATACGTACATACGCACATACGTACATACGCACATACGTACATACAGTCGTCACGAGAAAACTCGTTGTAATTGACTCGGGAATCGTCAAAATGGATATTTCGGTCGTCTATATGTTCTTAGATATATATGCGCGTGTGATCGGGTCGACAAAAAACCTCAACATTCATTCGGGGGTAAGCAAAATGGAAATTAAGGTCGATTTTTGAGTGAAATTTTTTTCGCGAATGCAATACTTCCTTTTTTGTAAAAAGAAGTAAAAACGGAAAATTTGCAGTTAATGCTGTTTACCTGCTCAGGGCAGCATAAGTTTTAAAAAGGTAACTTTAATCATTACCACACAGTATACTTTAAATATTAATTTCAAAATTCTATAGCAGATGAAAATTTTTAGAAAAAGAATATCTGAAATCGCAATGGATACGTCGTTTTGTGAGAATGTGATGAAATGATGTTTTTCATTACAAAAAGCAAAAAATCACAAATTGATTGACAAAAACTAGGTTTTACGCTAACACATTTACCGTTTATCCACCCACACAGCCGTAGTGTGAACTTGGGAAATTTATGTGTTGATATAAGCTATATGTGCATACGTAAGCTCATGTTTAATATTTAAAAGTTTAGTCGTGTACCAGAAAGAGAAGTCGAACCCTTTCAACTATCAACAGTTCTCGTCGCCGCGATAATAATTTTTGATAACATAGAATTTTAGATTATCATACCACTTGTTTCAATATCGTGTCAGTTAGTCATCAGTTTCTTTCTTGTATTACGTCGATGGCCAATTGTGTTTTAAATAAAATAGATGCAACAGAAAGAGGAATGGGGTTGTTTCCTTTCAGTCAAAAGAACTACTTTTAGTCACTAAAATTGATAGAATAAGCAAAAAAAAAAAAAAAAAACATGGAGCGAGAAAAAAAAAAAACTTTTATTTTACCAACGCTTAACTTTTAATTATTTTTTTTTTTAAACGTCCGATTTTGAAAATAAGACAAGGTTTTTATAACGTCACAAATGATGCACTTTGGCGCATCTCTCTACCGAGTTTCCACGTTATGATAATCAAGAAACGAATGAAATATTCCCCTGTACGCTTGCTATCAACCATATCGTTGTCAACACACATGAGTAAAGATGTGAGTTAAATATTGCACTCTGTGAATGGCATTTCATCATTTGTGATGTCATCGGCAGAAGCGTAAACAATAAAAGCGCACCGATTAAAATGTTTTTTTTTTTAATATTAAACTTTGTCAAAATGTTTAAAAAATGGTCAGATCCTATGTTTTTAAAGCATGCTCTTTCTTAAAAAAAAAATGTTTTTAAAATTTTGGGAACGACCCCATTTCAGATCCCAAGAGCTTTCACGTAAAAAGGCAACTTCTCATAAACTCTCTTTTAAAGTAGGGCTGTGTAGTCGGAAGGAAAATGACCGACTTCGACTTCCAGAATTTTAAAGCATTCGGTTCTTGACTCCGACTTTTTAACCTCAAAATCAGTCCAACCCCCCGACTCCGATTCCTACGTCCTGTTTTTAATTGGTGTCGAGATATATAAGCTATTGGGCAACCCATAGTTCGATTAGCATTAATTTTCCATACATCCCTGTTTACGTTCAACTAGATGGAAAAATGAAAAATGTAAATGCAGACAGATGTTAAAAATTCATGTAATTGTGAAAAAAAGGAGTGATTTTTTACTTTAAAGGAAGATAGAATACTTTTTCAATTTATTTTGTGGTCTGTTCACCCGTCTTTTCACACCTCTAGTTCATGCTTCTACACCCGGAAGCGGAATAGTGCACGAAGTTTAACTTAAATGAAACTAAACGGAATTTTGCAAAGGTTTTTGGTTGTCTGCCATGGTGCATAAATATTAAAGGAAGGCAAGTTTTATCAGAGCAAGAGAATACGGAAATAACTTACATGTGGGGAAATAATGGAACGCTACTTAGCTGTTTTTATAAAAAAACATAACAACAATCGACAAATGTCATGAAACAAAAATAACAACAATAGACAAATGTCAGGAAACAAAACTCTTGTCTCTGATATCGGTTTTGCATAAATAAAGAAGGAAATTCTTAATTGATTTTATGATGTTGTCGCATATTCTAGATCTGTGGTGCCCATTCTATGAACCGCGGGCCGCATCTGGTCAACGAAGTTGATCTGTGTGGCACGTTGCTTTGTTCATTGTTACAAATCGAAAATCTCGATAAGTGACACTGTCACAAATTTGAAGCCAAATATTCATAAATTGGTTCCTGAAAGTATGTATTTGATAAAATAAGTAGCAAGTACTGATAACAACAGTTATTGGTTTGTAATTTTCTTTCCTTTTCAATATTTTCCCATGTCATTTGGAAAATAATACAATGTTTTAAAATTTCATATGGGTTCAGGTCCGCAAGAATGATTTTAATGTGAGGTCCAGCAGTCGGGTAGAAGGTTGGCACCACTGTTCTAGCTGATGATCCAAGCTCAAATCAAGTGAGCTTTATTTTGGAATAATGTATGGTTTTCAAAATCGTTGCAGTAACCTAACCTTTTATCCCTATTCTACCCTACACAAACAATACAAACTAAGGAATTAAAATTTATTAAATAACTATATTTAAAAAAATAAATAAATTTCAAACGTGGAAAAGTTAAATTTTCTTCCCGTGCACAGCAAAGAAGACAAATCTCTTTAACTGGTAAAAAAACTTCAAATGCACAAAAAGTAAGAGAAAAATAAATGTACTTGGTATTGCTTCCAAAAAATATGATTTTGTTTAGGCACATGAGCATGAAAACATATTAAAAGATTTCAAAATGCTCTAAAAAGCATTCCTTTATTAGAAATTGTGAAAATGCCAGAATTTTTAAAAATTTCTTAAAATACAGAACTTGAATGTTAAAATATTTACGTTTTAAAACGAAAGCATACTAGTGCAATGCAATAACGGTTGTGACCTAAACTTAACATCAAATCGTAACAGCATAGTAACAGTTCCGCATATAGTTGAGATGTTCAGTTGAAATATTAGCACTTTGAACACTAATGATTAAAAGTTTAATAAGAGAACTATGACAAAATGTAATAAATTTTCAACAACTTTTCCTCATCCTAGAATCCGATTGTAAAAAGCTTCTTAATATGTTAAGAATTCAGTACTGATTAGGAATTCTCCATGACATTTTTCAATGTAAATTCGTTTAATATTTTAAAAATATGTTTCTTAGAAAAAAACAAAACGAAAAGAAAGGATAAGAAAACACTGTTGGTAACCAAAACACAGTTTTTTCTTTCAACTTATTATTTTTTGTGGGTCGACTTACAGCGAATATATTTAGCATAAATGTTTACAAATTGTAGACACTTTTTACTTCTTCTTATTATTTTTTTTTTTAACTTGAGAAAGAAGTGTAATATTTATTGTTTGTGAAAATGATTTTATTTTCATACTTTTTAATTTTAAAACATATTTTTGAAGTATTTAATAATTTTTAAATAGTTATATTATTTTTATAAACTTTCTTTAGAAAGTAGATACATAACAATAAATGTTTTAGCTATAAAAATGATATCCGCTTCATGATCCCTCAAAGCCTCTTTCCCTTTTGGTTACATTTTTTACAGTTACAATAAATGTCTTCATGAAAAACATAAAATGAAATGCTCCTCAACCGAAGCACAGGTTGCTCTGATCTTCATGTAAATGTTGCAGAAGATCCTTTACAAATTTAATCAAACCTTAGTTTTAGAATAAACAATTGAAGAACTAGAAGAACATGTTATGTAACAACAAATAAGTGAATTTTCACTTAATCAACTTTAGCTTTTAGCTTGCTCTTTTTCTCTGCATCTTAGAAACAGCATATCTCTTGTTTGATAGTGTAGTGCCGATAGGAAATTGGTTTTTTTTCCCCTCCGATTCTTTTAACTCACCTTCGATTTGAAAGAACTTAGCTACAACCCTAACAATAGCTTTGTTTAATGAAATAGTTAAAAAGAGTTATACGCTTTGTTAGGAGGAGATGATATGTTTAAAACATACATAAAAAGTCTGTTTCGTAAAAAATAACATTAAAGCCTGTTCATCCACTTAGCCCTTCCATTTTTGCATGAGTTGTAAAAACTATCTCAAGTACATTGAATAATTTTCATCTCACACAATTTTTAACGAACTTTAATACTATGCAAAAAGTCAAAAAGTGTAATATTTGTTTTAATTCCACAGTGGAGAGTTGATATGGAAATGTAGGGTAAAATAAAAAGAGAGACTTTTTTTTTATTTCAACTTCATGTTACCATGCTAAGAAATATTTTAGTTTACAAAAGTTTTAAATACAGTGCCCGCCACTAATAAAATCATTGGATTATAAAATCAGCCGCTTTATAGAATCAAATCTGGATGAACAGAATCATTTCTATATCAAAACATGTTAGGTTTATCCTTTAATAAAATCATCCTCGCCGTTTTATAAAATCAAACTTTTGGAGAGCTTATGTTAATTCTTCTCTGAATAGAACCAGGGTTTTATTTTTTCTTTCAAGGATTTAAAACATCGCAGCACTAATAAAATAACAAATTCCACATAAACAAAAACGCAAAAAAAAGGTGAAGGTTGTACGTCTTTTTGGGGGGTGGGGAGGGGAGTTGAATGAAAAAAAAAGAAGAATGAAGCAGTCTCAAGAGAATTGTTTCAAAGCCATATACTCGTATTTAGTTGGTGCTGCATGTTTCCACTTCGCAGAACTGTTTCGACATGCAGCCCTGCTCACTCACCACTGAGTCAATCAGTTCGTGCTCATTCAGCTATCTACAGGGATTGACAGTTCATTTTTACAATTGAGTTAAAATTGTTAGCTAGCAAGTCGTGACGACTTGAGTGTGAAAGATTAATTCGAAATTTTGAATTAATATGACAAGCTTCCTGAATGTAGTTAGTGTGATGCTGCAATTAAATTAGGGATTTCTCAATCTTTACTTTCAAATTTTCGTATTCAAACAGCAATAAGTCAATATTTTAAGACCCTTGAGAAATTTAAAAAATGTACCTTATGTAGGTTAAAATGTCAACTGTATTTTGCAACTAAACTAAAATAATACAATACAACTAGACTAAAAATAAAATAAAACTAATCGTAATTTATTTCTTTTTTAGAGTATTTATACTTAAAAACCTTTTTTTTTTCAGTGCATGAGTGCTGGTTTATAAAATCAGCCGCTTTATAAAAACAAATGTCCTCAGAACGAATGTGATTTTAATAAGCGGCGGGCACTGTATTATTAACAATTTCCTTTTCTTGGCCGTATCCGGAATAAAACATATAAATAGACGGATGATAGATATACTTTTTATTTTACTATTAGTGAGAAAATCATAAAATGATGTTAAGGTTATGGAGGCATTAAAGGGTCATTCCATAGTATTCAGTGTCATGAACGAGACATTCAACAGCTAAATTTCGAAATAGGGATGCTTTTTTAACTGAAAAAATGCAAATAACAAAGTGTCTGATTATTTTACGCTCTTATTTATGCGTAGTATTTTCACAGTTTAAACAATACAAACATTTTGAAATTTCTGCTGTGAAATGCCCCGTACATACTATTGAGAATTGTGAAATGACTCTACACTTGCCAACAAAAAACCAATAATCTTATATAAATAAAAACTGAGCGTATCTATATATGTACCTATGTATGCATCTATGTCGGAGTTACTTCTCCCGAACGTCAGTGAACTGACCATCGAACCAGGTATCGATAGATTCGTAATTTTCCCGTCTTTATATTTGGCTGTTTAACATCATCCTCTGGTAATAATTAGCGGAGATATTAATTAAAAACTATTAATTATGATACTTAGATTCGACATAAAATCCCTATTTTTCGAAAGCTTTTCTCCATTCAAATTATTATTCAGTACTTCATCTCAACTTTCGGTAACAATGTTTTTGTTAAAATTCATAGCGTGAAGCAAATCATTGAGACGAAAGATCTGTTGCCATTTTTTTCTCGAATATGAACAAATAAAATTCTGGCTTTTGTTTTAAAGGCTTTTCCTGTAATCAGGGGATTTAAATCCCCTGATTACTGATGTTTACTTTTTAATTATTTTACCGAAATCTGCCGCAAAATTATAGTGTTTTTTTTTTTTTTTTCAAGCCTGATTGTTGAACACGCGTCGCTTGACATAACATTTATTTTCGAGGTAGAACGTGCAAAGCCGGGCGACACCGCTTATTTAATAAAAGAATCGCTTCTCTTACGGGTAGGTTTTATTACTGAAAACAATTTATCCACCAAACAGAATTGTTGTTTGGTTTGAGGGAATTCTTTGACGGAAGACAATAAAATTAAAAAACCTTCATTCCGCACAAACCAGATGGAAACATCTCAATGGGGTCGTTTCCAAAATTTTAAAAGTATCTTGTTTTTTCTGAAATTTTTTCTGCCTTGTTTTTAAAATCGGACATTTAAAAAACTTAATTAAGAAATAACTGTTGGAAAAATAAAAGTATTTTCTGGGTTCATGTTTTTTTTTTTTACTCATTCTAGTCAATTTCAGTGACTAAAAGTAGTACTTTTGACTGAAGGAAACAACCCCATTAACGATGCAGCAATATTTAAAAACAAAAAGAATAATTCACTGTTACTTGTTTTATTACTGATTATATTTTATAAATCAAACAGATTTATTGTTTGGTTTTGAATGAATTCTTGGGCGGAAGACAATAAACTAAAAAACCTTCATTACTCACAAACTACATGGAAACATCTCAATTAACGCAGCAGTAACATTTGGGGGGGGGGGGGGTAGAGTGGTCTATAACCTTAAAAAAAAAGAAACAAAAATTTACCTCCTAAGCTGTACGATGAAACTTATAATCCTTTCGTATGGTAAAGAAAAAAAACTCGCTGCCTTCAACTCCAAGAGATATTAAACGTTGATGATAAAGCTCCCTGAAAACGTGTGGCTCTCAGAATCAGTTATCAATAACACCGACCTGGAGAACGATAATATTAAAAGTGTGGAGCATATTACCCCGTCACGCAATTGGCAGCTGTCCCTTATCAGTCGGGTTCACAAACAATGACGAATATAATCGTCAGGTGAGTACTAAATGTGTCATAAAATTACGTTCTGGTATTTCAACTAATGAGGTGCCACTCCCCATGTAGTCATAAACAGGGAAATAACCATTGAAGAGCTTGTAGTATTTCACTACACGTTGCATTATTATGTATTTATTTCTGTGAGTAACTTTATCAGGGGTTTCAGACCGTTCTGTAGTTCCAAAACGTGTTTACATGCTAGGTATTAAAATAGAAATCTTGGGAAATTTAAAAACGCAGTTGTTTCCAAAAAAGGGACAGTGTAACCGTTTTGACAAAAATCGGCCATGCCATTGTTGTTGTGTTATTGTACAGCTTACACATTCGCAAAAAATCCAAAAACAGACAGTGGGGGCATCAAAGAAACGGGGGGGGGGGGGGAGATGTCTTTATTGGTTTCTGTATCGTAAAAAAAAAGTCACATTAAAATTAAAAAACTTTTAAAAAAATAGCTTGTTTTGCCACCGGCATAAAGTTTGACCCCCCCCCCCCCATACAGTCATTTTTTTGATATCGCGACAGCCGTGAAGGGGGGGGGGGAGAGGTGTTAAAATTAAAATTGTTCTGGTTCTCAACTTTTTCATACTGAGGACCACTTAGTACCGTTTTGAATCCAAATTGTACCACATACGATAGAAATAATAGTTTCACGACAATTATAGTAGGTGAAATGAGATGAAGCCAAAAGTTGTCTTTAATAAACTTAACTACAACTATAAGCAAAAAAAAATAACTAAATAACACGATTTTTAGTTTTATTAGTCTATAGCATTTTATACCGTACAAAAAATTTATGAAGGTCGTCCCCCCCCCCCCCAATGATTACATCGCGGTGACGCCTATGTCACCAACCCCCGAAGATTGCTTCGCACTCTTTTTGATTCGCAAAGATTTAAATCGTCAATTAGAAAGAATAAGTTTAAAAACGCTTACGAGTTCCGTTTGGAACAAAAAGCCCCCTTTCTTTGGTTTTAAACTAATTTGTACTAACTTAGAAAGGCATAGGGTATAGGTGCAAATAGACGCCTGAGCGTTACAAAACGGCAGTTTTGTTTGTTTGAAAAGTCGCTTTCAAATTCGTTGTCTATAGTAGTATATTTTGCTGTTCAGCTAAAGACTTCAATTGAGTTGAGCCTACTACCGTGAGTATAAATACTCTGGCTTAAGAACTGGTGCCAAATTTGTGAAAAATAAAGAAGAAACAAACGAATCTAAAAGACGTAACACAATTTGGCAACACCCAAATAAAACTTCGGTAATTTGAATAGCGATGAGATTTTTCGAACTTAATTAAAACGACTGGAAACTTTTTTGCCCCCCTTTGGAGATAGAAGCTTAGTTTTTCGACCATAGGTCGAGATAGCTCTGGAGTAAAAAATGTCACTTTTTCCAATGGTGTTAAAAAGAAAACTGTGGGACAATTCCTTCACTTTTTACTGATAGATTTAATGAAGAAAGTAGTGCCTAAATTTCAGCTAAGCATACAAAAATTCTAGTTAAAAACGCAAATAACTCCTCCCGTAAAAAAGTTAAAGCATTGTAAGAAATTGCGCAGAACGCGGGTTATTCTACCCTTTCCAACGATATATAATATTAATATATGCAAGTAAGTTTTCACCCCTTTCATAGGCAATTTACACGAAATTTGAGCCTAAAAAAAAATTCAAAATTTAAAAAACAAAACCCCAGATGCAAACCACCAAGGCTCTAAGTAATTTTGTGTAAAATTTCACAGTTGTAGGTGCTATGGGGTCTCCTGAACGCAGGCCCGCCACAGACTTCGTTTTACAATTTCTTTAATCTCACTTTTTTAAATTCTCATATAAATAATGGCCAATGATCGAGTAAACCCGTATCTCATCAAAAACAACCCTGTTGTAAAAATTTCCCCGCCAAGAAAACCTTTAACTTTTCCGCACAAAAAAGAAAACCTGCACCCTAAACCCAAAAACCCTCAGCCATAAAAAGTTATGATATCTAGTTTGCCCGCCAAGTATCTGGCAAACTATCATCCTCCCTCTTCTCCTTTTTCATCACAGCTACTTCTATTAGAACCTCCTCCTACCTTCAACTCCTCAGAAATATGGATAGATCTTTTAAATTGTTTATCTTGTTTGGCGGGAAGCTTATTGCTCACCAAGCAACCACTTCACTTTGAAAAGCATCCCGCCAAACAAGATAAACAATTTAAAAGATCTATCCATATTTCTGAGGAGTTGAAGGTAGGAGGAGGTTCTAATAGAAGTAGCTGTGATGAAAAAGGAGAAGAGGGAGGATGATAGTTTGCCAGATACTTGGCGGGCAAACTAGATATCATAACTTTTTATGGCTGAGGGTTTTTGGGTTTAGGATGCAGGTTTTTTTTTTTTTGTGCGGAAAAGTTAAAGGTTTTCTTGGCGGGGAAATTTTTACAACAGGGTTGTTTTTGATGAGATATCACATCTTTTTGCATTGATATTATTACTTTGTATTTTTAGAATTGAGAACTTCAAGTCAGAAAATTTTCAATTGAAACAACGCTGTTTTGTGTTTTTAAGGAACAATAATGGCTAGCCTAATTTTACGTCAAGTTATTTTCTGACTATTAAGATTCTATGTTCATTTTGCGAGAATTGGGCAGTTTAAATTTTATTACAATTCTTGTATCCACTCTGTTGCAAAGAAAACTTCTTGGATAATAAAATACTATATTTTAAATTATATTGTTTTCGAGTATTTTACAACTTCGCAATAAATTCTACTACAGTTTCTTTATTTGACAGATTATTCAACATTTTCATGAAGGTTTCTTTAAATGTTTTACAGATTGAGGGCTATTTTAATCTAGCTTTTCACTTTCTTGTTTAATTACATTTTTTTCTTAAATCGTGGATTATTTTACGTTTTATGGGATAATTTTAATTGTTTGGTGATTTATCTTTTTCTTGTTAGAAGTCTTTGTCTTGTTTAATACCTAGTTTTGCTTAAAAGTTCATTCAAAAAACAAAATAACGCATGCAAAAAAAAAAAAAAAAAAAAAAACTAAGCCATTAAATATTTTAAATTTGAATGTGTCAGAAGATCTATACAACTTTACTCAATGTCAAATCGCGGATATCCCAAATTTGCCATAGCGAATGCGCATGTTGCGCGCGGACTAAGCTCATTAAAAGTCTTGCTTAAATGAATTGCAAAAATTTTTCAGCTAACAAATTACTGCAAAGCACGGATATGCACACACCTATTTCATATATTTTCAATTCATTATGTGTTGTTTGTGAAAAATCCATTAATTTAGAAAATAAGCAAACCAATGAAAAGTGCTATTTTTCGCTTTCAATTAAAAAGTTATATGTGCCGTATTCACATGCGTACAGTTTCACATAATCTGTCACGTAAAATATTGTAATGGTTTAAACCCCAGTTTCGCGCCGACATTTTAAAATTTCTTCCCTCCATAAATATGTAAAAACTGAAAAAACAGGGGGAAGGAAATTTCGTATCGGCAAAACTTTGGTGAGGGGGGGGGAGGACAGCATTCTAATTTCATTCATTAATTTTTTTTCTCTGCTTAAGTATAAACAAACAACATAGAACCTGAAAACAGAAAGCCCAATGAGCCAAGTCTGCGCGCATGCGCAGTCGCTGTGGCAAATTTGTGATATCCGCGATTTAACGTCTAGTTGCAACTGTTGGATATGTTTTAGTCTTGATTGAATTTCATTTCCTAAGACAACTTTGGAATAACTGTTAGATCTGTTCTAACCTTGCAATTGCAGTCCGAGATAAACAAACCCTTTGAGCTGAGAGTAAGTACATAGTAATTTAGGGAAAATTAGTGATTTTCAAACTTCAATTACTCCGGCCCATGATGTCCCTGGGGGTTGAATTTTTGTATATGTACTCAATGGCCCTCCAAGAATATGTATACAAAAAATCATTACCATAGCCCCCCCGGGGGGCTGTGATAGAACCCCGGGAAGGTACAATTTGGGGGGTAAAAACGAGTGGGGAAGGGGATGGGGGTCAAATGGCACATCAGTAGGGCACAAGGAATGTGTGTGCGAAATTTCAGCTTGATTCCTTTTTTCGTCTGGGCTGTAGCCCTGTCAAAGAAAGCGAAAACTTTTTTGAACAGCGATTTTATAACTTTACCTCCTCCCCCTGATGGTCCAGGGGATTGTATTTAGGTTTACGGCGTCAGGGGCCACTAGAGATTGAGTGTACCAAAAATCAACTCCGGGGATCTTCATGGGGCTGAGATACAAAGGGGTGAAAAACCCAAAAAACCTGAATTCGTTCAGTCGTGTAATCTTGTTCTTGGTCGCTTTTATTTCCTTTCGTCTTTGGCGGTGGATTTGCTTCTGTTGGCTGCTGTCGTTTGGTTTCTTTGGCGGGGCGGGACGCTCCCGCGTCCCGTAATAATTCAGCAATTAAACCCCCGCTGCGGCATAATAATTTGATAAAATGTTTTGGTAATGTTTAACATGCAGGGAAAGGCTTCATTGTGACAAGGCTGAACTGGATTCGGTAACTGAACTGTTTTACTGATAAAACTGCCATTTAAGGAGAATGAAGAAATGAAATAGGGGGCAGCAATGAACGCTATCTACTGTCTGACCATCGATTACATGGAAAGGCTAATATCCGGTTTATAGGTGGAAATGGACGTATCTATTAGTTTATAGGGGTGTTAGTTGGTTTGCTACAGATGTGCACTTTTGCCTCTTTATTATTTTAGCCTTAGTTTTGTAAAAATGAAAATTTGCTCTCAGCAACATTTTTTAAATCTAAAGTATATTCGATCTATATTCTCACGGTAAAAGTCCATTGATTTATTTATTTACTAGTGGCACCCGCACGGCTTCGCCCGTAATAGAAAAATTAAAGGTCTTTTGGTTCGCTTGTATATTTACAAATAATGTATGGTGAATTTTCTCGCCAATTGGCTTGTACCGACGTTACGGTTCCACGTTACGATAATTTCATATTTCGCCAATTGGCTTGTGCCCATGTTACGGTTCCACGTTATGATAATTTCGTAATTTATGATAGTTTTTTTTTCTTAAAATTGGAATAAAAAAAGAACCACATCGAATTTTCGAAAAATCGCTTCGAGGTGCACACCCCCATGCTACATACTAACTTTGTGCCAAATTTCATGAAAATCGGCCGAACGGTTTAGGCGCTATGCGCGTCACAGACATCCTACAGACATCCTCCGGACAGAGAGACTTTCTGCTTTATTATTAGTAAAGACAACAAAGTTTTAAGCTTACCATTTTGCTTTTGCGTTCCTGAACGAAATGAAAATATTTTGTTTTCTTTTTGTTGTTTCCATGGTAACTATTTTTGTTTTCCCTTATTTTATTTTTGAGAATGCAATAAATGAATAAGGCACTAGTGACATTATAAAACGCGTGCATCAAAATCCCATCGTTATTTTCCCTTCTCCCCTGCTAGATTCATTCAGATGGAACCGTCTTTACTTGGCAGATTGCCAAATTACATACAATCCGCGGTCAAACAGTACTGGGATATCCCACTGGAATGAGGATTAAAATTTCAACAATCAAAATGTCACCTAACAGGCAATGGCTTCGTTCAAATATGGAAGCAATTTTCACCCGCCATACCTTGACGGGCGACTTCATGGTTGTTGAATATTTTAGAAAACTTATATGAATTTTCCTATCTCTAACGTTTTCATTTTTACTCTTATACATTCGTTTACTGTACATCTGAGAACATATCATTTTTAAGCACTTTTATTATACTTGGCCTGATTGTCACGGAGAAATCTGAGGCCTGGTTTTGCTTGTATCTCTGCAACCAGACTACTTAGAGACTTCGGGATTTCACTAAATGATTTGCTTAATCTTAAGGTACAACTTAGCGCTGAAAAATTAAAATTCTAGAATAAAATTATTGTTTCAGTTAGGATGGAAAGCAGCAAATTTCATGTCATTTCCCTATTAAATGTTTAAATATAAAACCCATTGTTACAAATTTTGTTGCCTTGCAACAGCAACGTTAAAAGGAACCACAATGAAAATTTTGAATCAAGGCTTCGCTGAAGCAAGCATGAAATTAGCAAGCATAAATCCTAGAAAGGAACAAGGATTAAATTTTAGTGCCAACAGCTTCAAGGTTTAGACACATTATGTAGGTTTTTCCCCTTTTAGTACTGAACATTTATGGGGAAAAATAAGGTGAAATTTCGTGAGGGTAAAATTATTCTATTTCTGAAATACGTTTACACTAAAAAGAAGAAAATAACAGAATTTAAAAAAAAAAATATCAAGCACTTTTCATAATGCACTCAAAAGGACAAAATAACTTCTCTGGGTCAGAAAGGACAATTTAAGAATTTCTAGTTTTCGAAAATTCCAAGAAAATGACACAACAAACGAAGAAACGTGCGGTTCTAATCATTTCAAACCAAACTTTCCCAATAAGAAAAATATACATGTTTTAACACTCAAAGTTATGATTGAAAGCTAGATAAAGATAATAAATTCTCTTCATGACTTGAGCCGCACTTTTCTTCGTTTGTGATGACATTTTCTTGGAATTTTCGAAAACTACAGGAGTTTTTAAATTGTCCTTTCTGACCCAGAAAAGTTATTTTGTTCTTTTGAGTGCATTATAAAAAGTGCTTGGAATTTTTTTTTTAATTTCTGTTATTACATGTACTCACAAAACCAAACAGTAATAATTTATTGCAAGTTTGCTTTCTGTATGTGGCATAGCATAGCCTATTAAAGCTTTTGCAAGAAAAAAAAAAAAAAAAAAACAATAGAACCAAAGCTTTTTGTATGTTAATCTCAAAATAAATGAAGAAATGGGATACTTTGATTGTTGGGAAATTGGCGGAGGAGTCAAATTTTTAGGAATAATTTCATTTTGGATACCATGTGGCTTTCTGATAATCTAATCTTATGTGCATACCTCTTGATTGCATCTTTTACGACAATTACTGCAACGTTAGTCCCTCGTTCCCCAGATGCCATTGCGCCAATGTTACGCTCATCCTTGGCAGCTACAATTTTCTTTGGCTTAAGCACAGTGGACACTCCTGTTTCATCTAAATTCCAAAGGTCTGATGCATTAGATCCATATTTATTCATCACTTCAGCTAATTTCTCAAAAAGAACTTTGACGTTCTAGGCATTAAATGACGTTGCCCTACCTAGTGGGTTCTAGTTTTCGGATGGATGGTTCTGGATTTCGTTTAGAAAATTTTGTAAACCAATCTTTTCCGGCCATCTCATTTGCAGTCCAGGAAGATGGAAGTTTAAAGCTAAATTTAACAGCACACTCGTAGGCAAGGCGACAAACGTCTTTTGGGCAATATCCATAAAAGATTGATCCCATTTGCAGCAGGTATTTTCTTAAAAGAGTCATTTTGTTGTCTAGTTGGGAACAATAATGATGTAAACCTACTGGTAAACAGCGAAACATTAAAGCTTGATTTTTTTATTTTGAATTTTTTAAAATACATTATTTTTTATTTTACAACAATTAATGAATCTATAACTTTTTCTTTTAAAGCTAGTAGTTTCCTGAAAAACCTGTGACTAGCAATAATTTAGTAATTACTAAAATTAAGTTTACAATAAATAGAATACAATAGATTGTGATTTTTGCACTTTTTAAAAATTTAACCCTTGAAAATTCCCTGATTTCTGTATTTTATTGATGTCCTAAACGTCCTTAATTCTTCAGACCAATTTTGTTTTCTAAATTCATCATTAACTTAAGACACTGCGGAAAATTAATGATAATTTTTATGAATCAACACAGATGCAAATGACTTAAAATTTTCAAGTTGAATGATAGCGGCAAAATTAGAAGTCTACAAGTCCTCAACTACACAATTAGACACATAAGGAGAGCTAAAAATAATGATCAACACAGAAGTACAAATGTCCAAACGGTAGAATGACATACTAAAGTTTAACGAGCGAGTACTATAGAAGTGGATGCAATCGGATTTTGAAATGTGTGAAAAATCGAGACTGATGCGTAAAAGCGTTAGAAACGGCTAAGGATATGCAAATTCTGCTCCTAATCTCTACAATTCGATGAATATGCACGTTCTTGAACTCAAAATCCATGACCAGTTGTAAGTTTGAATGATTTTTGAGCATTTTTCGCTAAAAATCAAGATTTTTCATGACCATTTTTGATCATAGCCGAAATCCATGACTTTCCAGGTACGCGGACACCCTGATAATTAGTCTTTTATAAAAATTAAATTCAACCATCTGATCTATGCTTTGGGCATATGTTTTCAAAAATTCAACTTAAAGTGAAATATAACTAGCTCTCAGTGACTACTATAACAAAAAAACAATTTATGTAACAATGATTAGTGACACACATGAAATAATTAGTTTTAACAGAAGTATTTTGCTACCAAGGACATGCATAGATTAATTTAAAATTTTTTAAAATATTTTTTAGATTTCAATAAATCATACAAGTTTTATATATGTAAGAATTTACATGTAAAAAAATTTAAATTGATTGCAGGAAATGCTAAATAACTTAGCAAATCAATTTTGCACGCTTGGAATTTTTTTTCCCCAAGGGGACGTTTATTCCTGTCACCTTAATGGTTTAAATAACTAGTTATTGTTGTTAATTCATGTCAATGTTTATTTTACATTTATGGCTTTGTTTACAGAATAAATGTTACGAATTTTAAATCATAGTCTTGCTTTATATTATGTCAATACACTCTGCAAATCAAAGTAGTAGTATAAACTGATACATTTAGATAGACAACAAGTGAGAAAAGCAAATATTTTATCAGAATTACAAAAATTGATATATATATATATATATATATATATATATATATATTTTTTTTTTTTTTTTTGATAAAAGTTAGTTGGTGGTTATCAAGATTTTTCTGAATTCAAATTTTTGTATTAAGTAAAAGTAATTCTGTAAAATATATTGCAAGTGCACTTTTTAAAATGTCAAAAAGATTGCAAGTGCACTTTTTAAAATGTCAAAAAGTTTAAATCATCACTTAAGGGCTTCAAACAGGCCCTTTGGCTTTTCAAAAAGAAATTAAAAATAAGCCTGTTCCTTTATCCATTGGAACTTAGTTTCGTGTTCAGAGCCATCCCATACCTTTTTTTAGTGTACAGACTATCAAAAGAAAAGCGTTATCTGCACCAGATTTTAATATTTTGAGAACTAAACCAACAATTGTTGGTTATGTTTAGATAATCTTTAGTTTAAAAAAAACTGAGCAACCTGTATCTAGGTTAAATTTCTTTTTCATTTCAACTGAAAAGGTGTGTGCAACAAGAGTTTAAAATTCATCTGAACATTTTATAACACTTTAAACACCAACCACTAACCAGAAATAAAGTAAAAACATTGAAGTTAATTAGGCACATTTCAATTCTTTGAGGCACAGTTGTTTTGTTTAAGGCCATCCTTTTTTCAAAAAAAAAAGTTTGTTTTGAATCAACTGACAGTGACTTTAGTTGGTTGAAAAGATAAATGAGTGATCTCAAAAAAAGCGACCGGTCCTCAAAGGGCACAGACTCAAAGAAAACTGTTTGAGAAATAAAGTTCAAGAACTTTTTATAAAACTTTTATTTTGATTTTTTTTAAGAACAAATTACAAAAGAAGCACATAACAATACTAATTACAATATGTGATATCAGAAACAGGCATTTCCCAACAACAATTTAAGATCCACCTTCTTTTCAACAAGCTGAATTTCTTCTTCAAGCATGGAAAGTGTCAACATCACAGTTAATAAAAAGCAAGGAATCTGATATAGAGTAAGTCAATTTTATGTATATAAAATCCTACACTTAAAAAAAAAAAAAAAATACTGGTTGGTTAATTTACCAGTATAATTTCATTTCATTTAAAATTAAATTAACATAATTTTTTCAACTTGAGACTTTTTTTAAAAAATAAGTAACGATGATCCCTTTTATAAAACACCATGAAAAAAAATCTTGAATAATTATGACAAAATAGTTGAATAGGAAAATAAGATTCAAGAAAATTTAACACAATTTCCTTTTTTTAAAGCAAAATAGTCGAAAATGAACAATGAAATTTCACCGACAGCTGAATGACAGTCAACTAAAAACATGAACCAACTTCAGGTACTTTAGATGAACTAAGAATGTAATAAAGATTGTCTTTTTTGAAATGTAAGTAAGCGAGAAAATGTCTGAATATTGCTTTTCATTATTTCACACTTAATCCTTTCTACCAAATGCTTGCAAATATTGTTTTATTAAAAGCAATACTTCGATGATTTTAACACTTGATTATCTTTTTCATAAATCTAATTAGAACTGAACACACATAATGTGAAAAAGCTCCATTAAAAATGGCAGTTAAAGAAAGTACTAAATAAAAAGTAACTCAAAAAATAAAAACCCTTTCAAAATTGAAAATAATACCAAATTTTTACAACACTAAAACATTTATGTAAACAACCACAGAAAAATAGTGAAATATCTTCATTAAAGTGAGCAGTGTTAAGTGATACATTCTATTGTGATCAATAAAACACATCTGAAATATTTCCAAATGTAGGAATGGTGTCCAAATGTAGGAATCGGATTTAAGAACGAAAATAATTCATACAAGTAAACAGAAGTAAAATGAACTTCATGACTAAACTAGTATGTTGTGGCCATCACGAAACTTTCTTCTATATTTTTCTTTTTCTGATCCCTCCCCATGCATGACGAGGAAGCAATATTCCTAACAGAAACAAAATTACACATGCAAAAACTTGACGACCATCCCAATGTCTGAATTATTGTAAAAACAAAACAAAGAGCGAAAATTGAAAGTTACTTTAAAAGCCTTACTTGAATTAATTACAAATATTTTATTTATTAACAAACATAAGATGGCAACAGTTAAAAATTTTAAATCATTGAGATAATATTTCCGATCATTTCCATACAATTAAAATCACGAGAAATACGCAGACGACAATCTATTATGATTTATCTTTCTTATTGTTGCATTAATAAAGCTATTTTTATTCGCAAAAAAAAAAAAAAATCAACACCTCTTGGAGCGATTGGAGTCAAAATTGAACCAAAGCCTGTTTACGTATGGATTCACATATATTCCAAATTTCAACCAGAACGTAGCATTACTTCTTGAGATAGGGCACTCACAATGGAAAAAAAGAACGGGCGATTGCGCTACCCCCTTTTTAGCTGTTGACACCAAAATAAAATCAGCTCTTATACCCACTAAGGGCTACTTGTCAAAAAATTTTTGTTTGATTCCGTTCGTTATTTCTTGAGATACAGCAGTCACAATTGACGACAAAAAACGTTCTATAGCTCAACCCCCCTTTGAGTTATTGACACCAAAATTGAATCAGCACCTGCTCCTGTTAATGGCAACATATGGACCAAATTTTGTTTGATTCCGCCAGTTACTTCCTGAGGAATAGCAAGCCCGCGTAACTCGAAAAACGTCCCATTGCTCCACCCCCCTTGGAGGAATTCGCGCCAAAAACCAATGGGCACAAGTTCACATAGGAGCACATATGTGTACCAAATTTCGTTCGATTTCATGCGGTAGTTTTTGCTGTAGAGCGGCCACAAAAAACTGGTCACACACAGACGTGACACACACACATACACACACATACACACACACATACACACACACAGACAGACAGACATTTTCCAAAAATAGTCGAAATGGACTCAGCACACCTCAAAACGTTCGAATCCGTCAAAATTCGAAATTCGAAAATTTGCACGAATCCAATACTTTCTTCTATATATTAGATATAGAAGAAAGTAAAAAAGGAGAGCACAGGGAAGAAAGTGAAATGTAAGTCCCTCTAGCATTCAAGAAAACCACAGTTGACAGTTTCAAAACCCCAGCCTTTCACATTGTAAAGTAAACTTTTTAATGATTATTTCGCTTGTCTTCTTTTTAATCTCCGACACAAAGGGGGTTTTAAGTTTGACTTGTCTGCGTATCTGTGTGTCTGTCTGTGGCACCTAAACGGATGGACCGATTTTGAAAAAAAAAAAAAATGTTTGAAAGGAGAGTTGATCAAGAATGTTCTTAGCTAGGTTAGATGTTTGGATGACATTAATTAAGAAATTAATTAAAAATCTCTAAAACGTTTTTCGTGATTTTTGCAGTGAAAACATAGTTAAAATTTTTAAAATTTAATACCAAAATAAAGACAATTTTTTTCCACGTCCGATAGAGTGTGTTTGGTACTTCATGTTTCATAGAATTCGAGCTACAGTATGCGCCGCTTATTGTGATCACGGTTAATGTTATCATTCGCTTAATGTCATAAGAATCACGAAGTCCCGGCACACTTGCATTTTAACACGTTAAAAAAAGTTGGACATTTTATATAAACTTTCAATTTTCCCCCATTTTTATTCCTCAATCAACAGAAATACAAAGTCAAAACTTGACAAGACTAACTTTCTGTGCGGCATTTTGTGTTTTTCAATAGCGGTGCAAAATTTTTCTAGGAATAAAACAACAAAAAGTTTGTTCTGAGTGACCACAGACTCCCCTTAAGATGTCTTTGGTTTGCACATGCAAAAATTGAGTCACTAGATATGTTGCACGTATGGATTTAGGGCATGCATGGTTAAAGGTGGTGATCTCCTTCCACTTTAAGAGAATTAATGTAGCTTCCAGAAAAACAATTTCCTGTCTTATCAGTAAAGCAGAAGAACTTTCCTCCTTGTCCAGTTACATTAAAACTTCACTCTAAATGGTCAAACATTTTAGTCATGGAGAAAAGGTGCAATGATATAACAGTCAAGGAAAAAATTGACACTTTAAAACGCTTTGACAATTAACTATGATTAGTCAGAGACATGCTGCAGAAGAACTAAACGTTTCTCAGCCATTACTTTGCAAGAGACTAAAAAAATGTGACGGTATTGAAAACAAAGTGAAGCTAAATGAAAATTTAAGCAACACGCAAAACCGTGCGGGGAAATACGATGAAGTTGAATTTTCTTTGAAAATGTGGTTTATGAATTTCAGTGCAACGAATCCACAAGTAAATGGTCATATTTTATTTCACCTATTACTAGTATGTGTTTAAAAATAGTATATTTTAATTTTCCCTTGTATTGATTCAGATATTTCCATTCTGTAAATTAAGTAATCTATAATTTAAAACTGCATTTAATTAAGTCATTGTAATTTTAATTTTTAGTTGCAAAAATAAATACTTCTTAATTGAAAAAAAAAAATCATTTATCCTGGATTCTTTTCAGTTATTGTTATCAGTCGGTTATTGTTATCAAATTGTATTTGTCCCTAACTGATCACATTAAGTGACGCCTACTGCATAACGTTTTTTTAAAGCAGATTTTAACAATGGCTAAGCCTTTATTCACGCGATTGATAACCGAATTCATTGTTGGCCGACAAGGAAATAAAACTCAATGATTTAAAATTTTTATCTGTTGCCAGTTTCTATTTAGTAGCAAATAAAATACTTGACATTGATTTTTAATAATATAAGGCTTTTAAAAGGATTTTCAATTTTCCCTCTCTATTCTACAGTTGCGACTCAGTCGGGGTTTTTAAAAAATTTTAATTTTATTGCTGCTTGTTGTTTAAACAGAGCAACAAATTCTACTCTTTAAACAGTTAGTGTTGCCACATTGAATTCAACTCGGCTCAAAAGAATAAAAAAATCCAGCATCTAGCCTAAGGCATTAATTTGAATTTTGACATTTTGTTTTCAAATTATGTTGTTCGTAATCACGAATTGTAATCACACACTACTCGTTGGGTTTCTAGGGAAATTCTAACACCATATCTGCTTTCTTTTGAAATTAAAAAATAAAAAAAAATAAAAAAAAATCAAATAAATAAATAAATCTGACTGTATCTTCTTTCAAAATGTTTTTGGCAGTCAATCAGTTAGTCAAGTTTATGCTTTAAAAATGTGTCTGATGCACCAAGGCCGAGCCATTTTAAAGAGAGAGAGAATAATTTATATGTTTAAAAAAATAGATGAAACAATAGAACACTATGATGTACAATTCAGGTGAAATAAGAACAATTAGCAATTTGTGATACCTCCAAAAAAAATATCTCACTTTTCTTCCATGCACTCTTCAAATTAAAAGTGCAATGAAAAGTTTAATGCATACGAATACATATTTTCCATGCTTTTGTGCAGAAATAATGACATCAGATTGATAAAATTCTACCTTTGACGTTGTTAGCATATAGTGAGAAAAAATGAATAAACTTGCAATAAAATTTCACTATAGAATTTGGACGGGAAGAGGTTCTTCAGTTACAAGTTTGTAAGTCAAAATTCAGAAGTTTAAATAATTCCTAAATTGAAAAAAAAAATAAAAAAAAACTTTTAAAACAATTTTTACAACATACAGGGTGCATATAAATATGTAAACCACACCTATTGTAAAATGTAATAAATATTATACTTTTATTACCACTTTAAACATTAAATTTAAATCAAACCAAGCAAATGTTACATGAAATGCTTTAAAATAGCATAGCTGCAAACAATCTTTCAGAAAAGGTGCTTCACCAAAAGTCTCTTAAGTAAAATATTGAATTTTGCAAAAGTACTTGCTGAGTATTACTTCAACTAAAGCATTAGATTTCATAAAGTTTTTTTTTGATCAATGATAAATACCTATGTATTAAAACAAACTAAATATCAGCATATGAAAATGGTTTTGAAAAGATATTTAATTTTTAATACACATGTCCAAATGACCAAAATATTTTGATAAAAAATTTTTTTACATAAAATAATTCAACATATAAAAAATATATATACAAAAGAAAGATTATTTTCAAATAAATGCACCATCTTTGATGACACCCAAAAAGCAACCCAATAACTTTTCCTTTCCTTCACTGGTAAAACTTTACAACATAAATATATATATCCAACATGCCAGTTTCTTGTATCACATGCAACATCATTGGCAACATCTTTATTTCGATTCAGTTCTTTGCTTTCTATTGTTCTGGAAAAAATGTATGTGGATAAATAAACGCTCAAAAAGTACTTACATGCTAATAAAATTTTTAAACATGATTTGAAAGGTTTTTATTAAACCTGATTTAAATAATCTCAAACAATATCTAGTTGGGTATGAAGATTTCTACACCAACATTTTGCATTGGCCGAGAGCTAATATTGAGCATACTCAAAATGGTTGATGAAAACAAATAGCTATCTCTCCAGAAACCAAAATATGACAAAAAAATATCTTACATAATAATGTAATTAGATAGTGCTAAAAAAACTGGAATGTTTAAACCTAACATTCTCATTTTATTACGAAATTATACAAAATTGAGAGCTAAGCTCTGAAAATAGATGTGAATGACAAGTTTATTGCAAAAGCAGTCGAATACAAAACATTTAATAATTTTGTTTTGCTTGCAGAAGATAAGCGTAAGAAAATATTTTTTTTGTCGGTAAAATATCCAAATAAAGCCTGCTTTAAGCAAAAAATTAATCATCACCTAAATAAGAAGCAATAGGTTGCTACAGTTTTTTCCCCCCTTAAAACCACAAATTTGTCTTTTAACTGGTTTTTGAAATAAACGGTTCAATTATTCAACTTGAGAAAAAAAAAAGAATTCTTGCAACTATCTACATATTATTAAGTGTTCAATCTCTGAAAGTATTTGACAACTCATGTGGTGATAGCTTCAATTAAATAAGTTTTAGGGCGTTCGTTGATAATTGAATAACAAAAATTTCATGTCCTTTTTTTACCTGAAATTTTTTCAGCTCTGTCTGTAATGAATGAACTTTGGACCTTTCTTGCTCCAAGGCTGTATGATATTCATTTAGCTAGAAATAGGTATACAAATCACATCAATTTTTATAGATAAATTATTAATGGACATTTGTTTTTTTAACCAAATGTTTTGGTTTTAAGGTTTTTGGTTTGGATTTTTATTTAGATTCATTTATTTGCAATTAATAGCCCAGAGATTTTGACAATAATAGATAAGCACATATTTCACTTAATAATTAAAACTATATTTTAGGGAATAATCAAGCAAACAGCATAATCTGCAGTTTTCAGAATAGATAATTAAGTATACATTAACATTAATTACAATAGAGATAACTCAAAGCAAACTTTCAAAGCATCATTATTAAGTATTATTGAACATATCAGCTACAAACAAAGTATCTCCAAATATTTTAATCATAAGATGAACTATGTTTTTAACTTTGTGCAGTAATAAAATATGAGAAAATCAACATTCTCAAGGCAATGTGCAGCAAAAACTTGTTGGGTTATGTTTCATTTATTACTGCGTTAAGGCTGCTGTGAATTGGGATGTAAGCAATGCAAGTGATTTATTAAAATTACTTATTTATGCCTCATATATGTACTCATTAAAATTACTAATGCATGTCAGGAACTTGCAATACAAGTTCATGCACCAATACTGAGTTCCTTCATAAACTTGAAAGCCCTCAGCGCAATATTTTAACAATTAGTGAATTTGTAAACTTTTTCTTATTCATTACTTCCAGAATTTTTCTGCACCTAGATTAACTAAAACTGCTTTTTACATTTAAAAACTCTACTTAACGGGATTTTTAAAAAAATAACAATTGCAAAGTGAATTTTGTTTTGCCTTTACATGTAAAATAAATGAAAATGTAACAATTTGTTTAATTGCACAAAATTAGCAGACTGCTGCTTACACCTTCAAGGAACACCTTTTTCAATGCAAAAAGGTGAGCTTTTGGATTCAAATATCTTAGCATCTAAAAGCTCCCTTTTTTGCATTGAAAAAGGGGTTCTTGAAACCCTGAAACATGTGTATGCAGTAATTTGCAAATTTTGGGAGATAAAACATTGTTATATTTTCATTTACTTTTTTTCACAAACATATGTATTTATTTCTCAATTTATGCATTTTTCAACAGAACTAAACCTCAACCAATGTACAACAGTATCTGATATATTTAACAACATAATTATTAAAATATTTATATTTTTACATAAATCTTTTGAAACACTTTGTTTAATAATGGTAGGAAACTTATTTCACATCGGAATAATCATTTCAAATGTCAACAGAAAGAAAATGAGCTAATTGATCTATTTAAATATAACAGAAAAAGAAATTTAATAGGAAGGAGAGCATTCATCTCCAGTACCTGCACAAAATTAAACTCATTTAAGGTTATTTTACAAAATAATTATACTTAAAATTTCTCCATAGAGTATTGAAAACATAGTTATAGTGATGAAATTAATATCCACTATGAAGTAACCTTTTGAGATGAAATATATGGGCATTAAAAATAAAACTACCTTACCTGATCAGTTAATTCATCTTTAACAGATAAAAGTTGTTCAATCTGAACAAGAATTTCAGCTTTTTCTCGCACTAGAAATTGAAATCATCCATAAATACATAATTTATCTTGAGAAATTTTTTTTGATATGAATAAAGGCAGTAAACTATTTTAAAATAAAGTACTTTGAAGCAGAAAGAAAAAATATTGAAAACCAATTCAATAGACAGAGTCTGAATATTTTGAAAAGATGATGGTTAAAGAAAGCATATTTTAAAAACAGTTAAAAAAAAGGTACCAAAACGAGAGGGGGGGGGGGGGAACATGTTTAACAAAAATATTTTTTGAAATAAGTTATTGATAAGGTACAATAGCTAACTACAGTTGAACGAAATGTCAGTTAATATGAAATGTTAAAAATCCACGAATTTGTTTGTATTAGCAAGCTATTCAAGTAAGCCGTTAAATGAGCGATACTGAGAAAAAACGAAGAAATGCTTACCTATACTAAAAAAATATTACTGCTAATACACACATTTTAATCTAGCTACATGTATATTCAGAAAAAAATCACTTATTTCTAATAAATGAATTTTTTGGAAAATATTGTACAAGGAAGACGATAATCGACAATCGCTGAATAGGTTGTAATCCATAATGGAAGATGAACAGTGTTATCTATCACCAAGTAAATTGAAATTTCCACAGGTAAACAAATTGAACAAGCTTTATTTTCTGTGAAAAATGTTAAATATTTTCTGCTCAATGCACAATGAGACTTTTACTCCTAAAGAAAATGATGAATAATTTTTGAAATTGAAAATTACAGTACTCAACAAGTAAAGAAGTGGGAAAGTTTTGTTCGTCTTAACCGAAACTTTCAATTAAATGTACATATTATACGTGAAATTTTTATTGTAATTAGGTAACAAACCAAACTTAACGAACAAAATGTTCATTTTAGCCATAATTTCCTATTAAACGTCATGGTATTAAGAGAGTTCAACTGCATTTCAAAAACCGACATGATTGTAAAAATTCAACGAAAATCTAAAAATAAAGGAAAATTGCATGAATTAAGGCATTGTAACATTTTACCAGCACAACAATACTGTGGTAATATGATGCAACATTGTGCATCACTATACCAAAGCATTAGAACTCTTTAATTTTCAGATTATATTGCCCTACTAAACGTCCCTAATCAATATTTTAGTTTTATTCACTAAAATGTTCATAAACTTAAGACACTGGTGAAAAATAATGCTAATTTTTATGAGTGACACTGGCTTGAACTAATTCGAATACAACTGAAATGAAAATTTCTAGTGCGTGTGGAACATTGATAAGGTCATGGCATAACCCATGTCGATTAAGGGAAAAAAAAGAAAAAAAAAACTTTGAAGTTTTTGAATTCAACATTTGTTAAAAAACAGAAGAAAAAAAAAGATACAGGCAACTTTTTGTTTCCCCAAAACAATTCCTGGCCTGAGATATAACCCGACAAAGATGGCAACCAAAGTACTATTTGTCACTTGCGATTTTTGACGAAAAATTCAAACTAATTGGTCTCCGGAATGGTGCAGAATATTTTGTTATTTTTAAAATTTAATTATTTTTCTTCAAAACAAATGCACCATTTGGAAATATACGTTAATTTTTTTTGGTTAGTGTTTTGAAAAAAAAAACATTTTTTAACTTATTTTTTAATTTTTTTTTTTTTTTGCAAAAATGACAATTTCAAAAATTTTGATTTTTTTTAAACTCTTGATTAGTATTATTGAGTATTTCATTCCCTGAAAACGAGAGCTTCCACTTTTGGGTTAAAAAAGTTTAAGAGGCGTTTGAAAAAATGAGGATTTTTAAGGAACATCCAGCCAGTGTATAAGAAAGAAAATGATAACCCAAGTTACTCATAAGATTTCTCTTTCATATTAAATGTAATAAAAAAGGATATGAACAGAAAGCAAGCACTGCTGCATACTTTTTTTGAGTTGAATTACTATAATGGTAATAAAAAATTAAATTTATAAATCGCTTCAAATTCAGCTGCATAAATTTCAAGCCCACAATTTGAAAATTTATTTGAAGAAAATAAGCAGCAATCTTTTCATTAACATTGCCCAATACATCATATGGATAAAAATTAATATTTAATTTTGTGGTAGCTAACCAGAGGGCTAATCTCTGTTAATTTTTTAAATTCTTTAGAAGGAAATTAAAGACAAGTAGAGATTTAAAGGGTTTTTAAAATATTTGGTTGTGGAACAAATGATAACATTCAAGAATTCGTAAGGTACAAATGATAGCATTCAGAATTCGTAAGGTTTTTGTTCCTTGATTTAACATTTTTTAGCTCTTCCTGGAACTTTTCTTTGATTATTAAGGAAATTTTAAACGTTAAAATTTATGCAGAATTTACAAGTACTACAACATGAAGTGATGCAATTATATAATTTTTTCAGTTCTATTTTTCGCACTGAATTAGTTTCTCATTAAAAATAAATGAACAATTCAAAATAATATTAAAATGTATGTTAGCTAAAAAGTAGTTTTTTCAATCACTATTTCATGCTAATTAAACATTCACAATATGTTTCTAGTTCTATCTACATATATATATATTTTAAAATCCTAGATTGTGTTTAAATTATAGATTGTGCTACATCATATGCTCATATCTACTTGACTTTAATAAAATATTAAGTACATTTAAAAAAACTCACTTTCTCCAGTTTCTAATATCCCATACAGTTTTTTGTTCCTTGATTTAACATTTTTTAGCTCTTCCTGGAAAATTAACAAAGTATAAAATAAATAAACATAAATAGAAGCCTTCATTTAAAAGCAATTTGATAAGAATTCTTAATTCTCCCCAACCTTAGTTATTTAATTCAGATAAAAACCTACTTTTAGTTTTTTAACACTTTCTGTCAATTTTAATATTTCTTCATCTTTATTACGTATCTCTTCTTGATATTGCAGTAATCTTGCAGATTCTAAAACAGGCTAAAGAAATTTGAAAAAAATAAGTATCAGAAAAATACAAACTAGTTTCTAAAATTAAATGTCAAGAAAATACGGAAATAACACTTGTTGAAATAACATAACAATGCCATTGATAGAATCTGACAAAAGATACCAGAAAGTTTTTTTGTCACGTCTTTGCGTACAGTTGCTTACATTTTTTGAATTGAAAAAGGGGGATCCTTGCAGTCCAAATAACGTATCTCTGCAATTTTTTTTGCATATGCATTTATAATGCTGTTTAATAAACTTTTATCAATGCAATTGCTAGTAACAACACAATAGAGAAAAAAATAGATATTTTACTCACAGCACTTTGAAAAGTACAAAATATGTGTTATGAATTTAAAGGAGCATGTACCTAAGTGAAAAACACTTTAATACTAGAATTACTGCTGTCTTTGTATACCTAGAAATACAACAGGGGTATTTTGACCATCTGAGAAGAAATCTGCATAGTTTTCTGCATAATGTTATATATTTGTAAGAATTGGTTAAAAATAAACATATTTAAAATAAATAGTTAATTTAAAGGATATAGAGATTTTCATTATGCTTAATGAAATATTTAAAAAGAGTTTAAAATGCCCTTTAAATAACCAACGCTATTTCAGTTGCATTTCAGAAACTAATGGCTACTGCTCCATTTATGTACCAAAGCATAATGAATGCTTTAAATTCTTGCAATGGTACGTTCCAAGAGACATTTTTAAGTTTCTTCTCGGTTTCAGCATCAGTAGATGTAATTGGATTTCTTTCTGTCATCAATTCTGAATATCACACTTTGTGTAAGAACTACAAGTGTTATCACAAGTGGTTTGTTGCCAAAGTCCCTTTTTGTGAGCACTTTTGTAAAACATTTGTTGAACTTTTATGAAATGTAGATTTGAAAAAATTCTAATTTTTATTTCATCAAACAATAATCGTAAAATAGAATGAATACCTCATTTTCCCGTGTGAAGTCAAGCAATTTAGTAAGGACAATCAAGGCATAGAGTGTGTGTATGTGTGTGGGGGGGGGGGGGGGGTCAACTGATAAGTGATGAAAAGGACAAAAAGAATTTCCCAAATAAAACTAGAAGAAATCGACATTCATCTAATTTCAATCCAACACTTTCAACTAAACAGCAAGAAATAAATAAAGGAAAATGTAAGGAACGTCCAGTTTTGAACAGAAAAAGTTTCTGTATAATTCATTGCAAAAAAATCTCAGCTCATCAAAAAAAAAAAAAAAAAAAAAAAAAAACCTTTTCGGGCAAAAAAAAAAAAAAAAAAAAAAAAAAAAAAAAAAAAAAAAAACTTAAGAACAAAAATTTTATTTTAGTGTAATTTAGAATAAAAGTAATATTGATACAAAATTTAGCAGAAATTGTACAAAACAAAGCATTCACAAAAATCATGATTGGCAAAAATGATAAGAGGTCATATAATATGCTATTCCACCCTCCTCTGAAAATGGTATTGTCAACTTATGTATGAGTATATATGATTTAACAGTACAGATAAGCAGAGTAAGATAAAATCCGTACCCTAAAATCAAAATTTTTTTAACACCATTCAAATTAAGTTTTTAACATTGAAGAATAACTTTTGAAACACAAATTAAGGAAAATAAGTGAAATTACGTTCATACTAAAAAAACACATCCACTCAATTTCATAAAACATAGGCTTATTTTGAACACATATTTCTTCCTTTCTTTTTTTTTTTTTAATATTAAGGAATAAAAAAAGGATAATTTGAACTGATGATGTCACTCATATTGTAAGAGTGTAAGGTTTAAGAAAATTTTAATTTCATTAAAAAAAATTAAAACAACTGATTTTTTGAAAATTAAAATAAGATTTTTGTTTATTTAGTAAAAAAAAATGGATTCAAAACACACTAATATTCTATCTTAAACTTAAAAAAAACCCATAAATGCTAACTCTCTAAGTAGTAATAATAGCTACAATGCAGCCATTAATTTTAGACACAAATTGCACTTAAAAAAGCATAATTTGTTTCGACAATTATAATGCACTTACATCAATAGACTTATAATAATCCTGTTTCTGTTCTTTTGTAATTATCTTCTCTGCTGCTTCTTCTATTTTGTTGAAAAAATTCGTTTCCTCTTCAGGAACTTTAACGGGCAACTCAAAATCATCAAGGTCTACGAAAAAATAAAAAAAAGTTAAATTTAATTAACTCACTAGGTGTTTTAAACATCTGGAACAATATTTATACAAGATTTCTTTTTTGTCGATTACACTGCAGTTTGATGTTTGGAACTTAAATACAGTAAACTCCAGATTATCAGCGTAATTGGGTGGCACAAGTGCCGCGGATAGGCCCCAAAAAGGCTAAAATAAGACACTAATAAGGCAAAAAATGTTCTTCCTCAAAAATGTGGCTGTATCGATGCATAATATTTTATACAATATTTTCAGAATAGTAAAAAGGTTTTGTATTTGCACAATAGAACTTAACATTAATAAAGAACAAGTGTACAATGAAATAAGTGAAGTAAATAAATTAATAAAACAAAAACAACAGTTTAGATTTACAATTTTTCGATAATGAAAAACAGCCATTGGTATTTGCCTTTTGCTGCAAAAATACATGCTCCTGATTCTTAATTGGCTTCCGGATAATCTGCTCCGTGATAATCATGAGGTTACTGCACATGTTTGCATTGTTAGTTATATATGTTTTTTACAGCTATGTACTAGGTTGAATTTAATATTAAATGTGCAAATTTTCATTAAAATGAGAAATTGTAGAACCATAAATATGTGTTGGCAACTTCTATTATGTTTTTTTTTTTAAATTAATGTTAGATAAGTTAATCTTGGATAGGGAAGTTAATTGTATTATTTCGAGTGGCATGTAATATACATTCAAAAATTCTCAACTTTTTGAAAATCAAAATTGACATTTATCCATAGGAAAATGTTAATTTAGATTTATTTTCCCATTATCCTTTCATTTCTTCCTTTCTCTAAGAATAAACTTTTTTGAAATGGCTTTGATTTCACTTTTATTACTTGACTTTGTTATTTTTTTTACATTTTTTCACTATTATCAGAAATTTGAAACCAATTTTGAAAATTTTAAACTTTCCTGTTAAGGATAGAGACTTATTAAACAAACTTTCAAAGAAGTTCACTTTATAAACCCAGATGTAATTTTAATTTAAAATATTGAAGGCCTATGTTAATCTTAGAATTCAGTCAATACTCCAAACTAGTATTTCTCAACCTTTTCTGACCCAGCGGATCAGCAAAAGCATTTGAAATAGTTTTGTGAACTGGCGAAGTTTTTAAACTCTTTTTTTTTTTAATTATTAAAAAATCATACATAAGTATTATTGTAAAAATTACATAAGTAAATAAACATTTGCGAGAAACTATTGAAAACTACAGTATTAATAACAAAACTCATGTAAAAACATATCACATATATTATCATTATGTTCTTTATTTTTCTTTTATTGTTCATTTATTTTATTCTATTTATTTATTTATTTTTTTTTTTTGAGTAAAGACAGTTTTCAATAAGAATTAGGAAAAATCTCTTAGGGCTCCCAAATTTTTTCTGCGGACCACTTGAGAATTGCTGCTTTAAACAGAAAAGAGTGATAATTAGTCTGCTTTTATGTGGAGGGAAAAAAAAGCCTGAGTGCTTAAGTGATTTAATTTAAGAAACCATGGATTGTTATAATGTTAAAAAAATAATAATAATAAATAAATAAACGCATTTTGTTGTACATCTGTATGTACCTGGAAGGTAAAGGGTGCTATGACAATTTTTTTTAATTTTTTATGTCAAGGTTTAAGCACCATCATACTCAACATTTTATACTTTATGCAGCAGTATAAAGCACTAAGATTTTGACAAACAAAGCCCATAACTTACAATCCAGTAACATAAATCATTGCGAGAAAGAAAAGCTTTAGAGTATTTCTGATTTAGTGCCTTTTACCTCCCAGGTGCAGATAAATAACATAAGCTCTGTCTTGGTGAGGTTATAGCATTGTCAGACATTTAAAAGCACATCATTTTTTTCAGAAAACTTCAAAATAATTGCCTCTTTTATGAAATGATGCTCACATGACCAAAATTAGCAATTGGTGAAATGTAAATATCAATAGAAAAATTATTATTTTTTAGATTTTGAAACCAATTTGAATTATATGATTACACTGAACTAGAAAAATACTCATTAGAGTAAAATAATCTATAGAAGGCAAAACTAATGAATAACATTTAATTAAGACCTTTCATGAATAATCAAAATACACTTTGTACAGATGAAACTCGAAGAAATATACATACCAGCATTTCCTCGCTGAAAGGCCCCTGAATTTATCTGAGAAGGTAGTAAATTTTGGAATTGATCTAGACTCATTGTACCCTTTTCTTTTTTCTGACTATTTTTCTTCTTCTTTTTGGCACTTTGTTTGCTATGTTCAGTTTCTTTCTGAATGGCATCATAAATCTGAAATTTATTTAAATGCTTTTCAAACAATTTATTTTAACAAATTAAATGCTTTAATATTAAGTTAATTTTCCTATGAAATTTCTTTTTTCTCCACGAAACACTCCAATAGAAAATGCTTAGTCAAAACTATCAATAATTTTTGCATTTAATCTTGTTTTACACAGCATTAAAATATTTTAAACAATCTTTGGTAAAATCAAGGGTGAGAACAAGTAATTAACAAGGAGACAAGAACTTTAAAACCACCTTGGCTCAAAAAACTCTTCCGCCTTCTCCGCTAAAAATTAGTTTTTAAGTTAAATTATAGCGGTGATTATCCTAGAATCATTTATTCCAACAACATCCTTTTTCTTCTAATGTGTTTCTTTTCCACCTAAGAAATTTCACTTTTGACATTATCCTATCCATATTGTCAGTTTGTGAAAACTCTTAATGGGTTATTCCACGGAAAACTAATTTTGTCCTGCACGTGATGTTTCATATATTTCGGTACTGATAAACTTTTTATTGCTTATTAAGTTGCAAACGAATGTGTGATTCCATAAGCAAAAGATTTTGTCATTACTTTTTTAAATGATTACTTTTTAATGAAATACATGAACCGTCACGTGCGAGACAAAGTGACTACTTTTTCCTGATGGCCAATACATAATTTTATTCAATGGTTTTAATTATTGTTGAGATATGTTTCCTTTACATTGGAACCTTTGCCCTCAAAATCTAATTTATTTTAGTATTAGTATATGAATAGAGGAAAAATATTAACTAATTCATAAGCAAGTTGGAAGAGGTTGACTTAGGATATCCCATACCTGAAGCATGCAAATAAATTAACTTTTAAATAACAAAATTGTTTAATAAACATAAAACAGTGTCAGGAGTATCTTTCAATCAAATGTAAAGATTAAAAAATTTGCTTCTCCTTATTTCATTAAAATATCAAGAGACATGACAAAATGTTAAGAGTCTTTTTTGTCATTCACATGACAACGGAATGGCCCTAATCATGCACAGATTAAATGTACACATTAAATGAACACAAATCTGTACATCATTAAATTTTGACTGATGCCCGCCTTGTCTTGTGGTTAGAGGAGTCCGACTGCAACAGGGTGGTCTCGGGATTGAATCCCGGCTTGGGCATTGATGAACTCTCTCTCCTGTCCTTGTCCTTTCTTTGTGTGAATGTGTTGTTATGCTGTGAATGGTTGCTTACTCTATAAACGGGTCCTTATGGCATGTGTGTACTGTGGAAGTCAGACTTCACACCAAGTTACGGTACAGTTGGAAAAGTGAAGCAGTGCACCTCACAAGACAACAACATTAAATTTTGAAAAATACCAATTTTTGGTCTGGTGAAATGTAAATATTTTGTTAGAAATCTATTAAGGAGTGAATATTAGGAAAAGTGCTATTTAAGTCCCAGATGAATTTTTCAAGCACTTCTAATTAAAAACCAAAAACAATTTTTTTTTCATATAGTAAACTACGTCGCACATGCAACCATGACAAAATTTTGAGGTTTTACTTTAATATATGACACTGGAACTCGTTTTGTTGCTCCAAAATCATGTCATGTTGGTAACTCTCCCACGTTCTAATCGATGATAGTAATAGTTGGTTTTTATACACCCTATTTTTAGGGGGCATTAAGGTATATTTTTTTCTTGACAGTTCTTTAAAGTCTCAGTTTTTTCCCTTCACATGGAAGACCTGAAAGTTATTCATGAAACAGAAAAGTTATAAGTTATGCTTTTAACGTTTAAGGAAAAATTAAGAACCAGGTTTAAAAATTAGTTAACTTCTTACTTCTTTCTTTTCTTCAAAATCAATTTTACTGAGCAGTAAGGCTTCATGCAGATCTTGTTCATAAGCTTCTGCTACAAACTGTACACAAAAATAAAATAAAAAACAATTAAAAAATAAAAAAAAACCTATAACTGTGTCGTTCGGCAATGAAATATCCCGTACGTAACACTAAGTCTCGCAGTATTTATATTTTTTGCACTGTAAAAATGCAAATGAGAGTAGAAAATATCAGTATTTTAACAATGAAAAAAAATATAAATATTTTCAGATTTAGCATTACATAGGGACATTTTACAGTCAAATACTGTGGAATGATCCAACTATCACATTAGAAACTACATAGTATCACATCCTACTTTTGGAAAAAAAATAGAAAATTCACCTAATGGCATTAAAAAAAAACATTAAAGCACTAATAGCTCACTGGTAAACAGCATAAACATATAAATATAAGAAACTGCTTTCTTCTTTTTATAAACAATTTAGAGGTCTGGTCTCAATTATTTTAATAATATTAATATTTTTTGTATTATTTTATCACCAAAAAATAGTGCCTATAGTCCTACAAATTCAGTAATGAAATCATGTGTTACAGTTATATTGAATAAATTTAATCCAGAAAGTGTTATTTCAGTAGTCCTGAGTAATTTTGGGAAAACTGTAAGTTTAAATTTTTTAATTATTTTCATCAAGACTGCGGGAAAAAAATGAACTCCTTTCTTAAAGTAAGTTTTTTTAGTTCACAATAACAGGCATTTTTTTTTTATTTTTTGTCAAAAAAAAAAAAAAAAAAAAAAAATGAAATCACTTTTTCAGACCAAGAAGGTAGGGTAGGTTGGTCCACTCTTTATGGGGCACGTTGAACCGGTAAAAATTTTTTTTCTCATAAGTCTCAATAATTTTAACATTATTCTAAATGTTTGAAAATAATACATTCATTTCATTTCATGTTATGCTATTTCAAAATAATAATAATAACTTAGTGCAGAAAAAAAAAAAAAAAGCAAAGAAGCAAAGATAATTATTTAACAAAAATTATATTAAATTAGTTTTACCAAAAAATTCATTTCATATCTGCACTTTTTTACAATTTAAATCTTCAAATATACTTCTAAATTTTTCCAGACAATTGTTTTCTAAGAGTAGAATATACAATACAATGTATTAAACAATTTTTTTTTGCTAAACAAGCATTCTACATAGAAACAAAATAATTGATTAAATGAATAAAAATATACTTTTACTAAAGATTATCTAATTTTTATTTTTTTGTATTTCATCATTTTAAAACACAAAGCTGTTAATTTTATTGTACTTTTTGTTTGAAATATGTGATATTAGTATAGCAGTATTCTTTTCTTTTTGGAATTTTTTCATGCAATGCAATGAAGAAAAAAAGAGCTCTCTCTCCCCTCCCCCCAGCAAATATTGATGTAACTTTGCATAAAAGTAATGTATGACTTATCCTTCCAAAACCCAGTCCAATAAAAGTTCTACTTAATAAGCTCTGGAAGTAGCACTTTTATATTCCCAGATAACATTGAAAACCTCATCGTTAGTTAACTTCATCTAGTCTCATGAATATTCAATAATTGATTTTTCTTTTGATTTTTAAAAATAATTGTGTACTAATGGTGAATGCTTATTCTGCCGTGTGCAGGTAAACGGCAGTATCTGCAGAAATGTGTTTTCGAGATATTTGAAAAAATGTGAGTTGGACTCAATGCTAACAATAGGAAAATGTTGGAATTAGACGTGTTTTCCGCACCTTTTTTCCAACGGAAACCAAGTAAGCGAGTTTGTCAATAAAAATAACGTACAATACGTGATAAAAATGCAAAAAAATGAAAAATTTGCAGTTACTGCCCTTTACCTGCATACAGCAGTATTACTGTTTTCAATTAAAGATGATTTCTCAATTAAAATAAATTTAATATGTTATATTGACCTTTCAACTTTATATTTTTCATTCTACACACAAAAGAGATTAAGGTAGTTACAACATTTGATAGTATATATCACAAAAAATTATAATAAATGTATTTCAGTTATGCGGTCCAATGTGCTCCATCAGGCGGATGAACATACCCCATCCATGGGGCACGTTGGTCACTTTACAAGGTTCTGTTACAAAATTAATATAAAATAAAGTTTATCAATTCAACAATTCCAAAAAAATCTGTGGTGTTGAAAAGTGTTTAGTGAAATGTATTGTAGAAAATCGAACTGCTCATTTAAATTTTTTGATGAGATAAAAAATGATAAGTAAAAAAGCAGACCAATGTGCCCCACCTCCCTTATGTTTTAAATTATGTCAATGTTTCTTTTTTTTTTGAATTTGTTACATAAGTTGTATTTGAAGAGAACTCAAATGCTCAGCAAAAAGGAATGAATGAATATTTTAAAATGGATAATTTCACTGTCAAATTTCAAACAGCAATATATTTACATTCCAAATGCTTTATTTTATTTAGGGGGAGGGGAGCGCTAAAAAATCCATAATAAAAAAAAACCTTCTATTTTAGGTCAGTAGGCTTTGTACTGTATACTACTACTTAGAAAATAATCAGAAAATTAACTAAACAGAAACAGATGCTAAAAGATAGGTACACAACCATTAGTAATTTGCCAAAATTAGCTAAGCCTAATTTCCATGTGCAAACGAACAATAAGAGCCGAAACACATAGGAAATGTCATATTCATACAATGTTTATCACTCAGTTCAAATTTCTATTTCATTAACAATTTTCATTTTGATAAAAGTATCGTTTTATTACATTACTAGCTGCATTGCCCAGCTTTGCCTGGTCTACCTTGAAAATAAAAATTCTGTCAAGTGACATATATTCAACAATTAATCTTAAATTAAGGTCCCTATATATATATATATATATAGTGGCTCTAGCTTAAATAAGAGGGAAAAAAAACATCATGCAAAATTTCTCTCCCAAGAATGATGATAGATATTAAAAACTTTTAAGAAATAAAAATGAGAAATATGGATTTGAAAAGCGCAACCATGGAAACACAAAATAAAAAAAAGTTTAAGAAATTAAAATGATAAAGGAAAGAAACAATGAATTCAAAAAGCGTAATCTTGGCAACGTAAAATAAAATGGTTAACAACTTGAATGGAGATGAGATTTTTGGAACTTGATTTAAAATGGCTCGAAACTTTTTTCTTTTTAAGATAAAAGCTTAATTTTTTGACCACAGGTTGAGCTAGATCTGGAGTAAAAAATTTTGTTTTTTCCAATGGTGCCAAAAAGAAAACTCTAGGACAATTTCTTCACTTTTTATTGGTAGATTTAATGAAGAAAGCAGTGCCTAAATTTCAGCTAAGCCTAAGAAAACCGATCTAAAAATGCGAATAATTCAGGCTGTAATTAAGAGAGCATTGGAACAAATTGCGTAGAATGGGGAAAATTCTACCCTTTCCAACCATACATAATATTAATATGTGTAAGTACACTTTCATATTTGGGAATTTAAATGAAAATAGGGCCTTAATTTCAATAAAAAAAGAGCTATTAATCAAATTTTTTTCGAACTGGTCTACCAACCTTTCCAGTGCTGAAAGAAAGATACTCTGAAAATTTCAGCGAAATCGACCGGGTAGTTCTGGATCTTTGCTCATTCAAACAAATGGACACTCTTTAGAGACTTCACTTTATACTATGTAGAGATTTTTGTTACTGTGCCAATTTTGCAAGAGTGATTTTTTTGGGAAGTGGTAGTTATAAATGGGAGTAAAATTGACCGGTATTTGACCCTGAAATTGTGAACTGGAACGATAAATTAGAAAATATTTCATACATTAGTTTTAAAAATTAAAAAAAAAAAAAAAAAATTCAGAATTTGTAGTGGACCACTTTTGGCTCATGGGCATATCCGTGCATATCCGTAATAATTCGATGCAAGAGGACTGACATAAAGTGAAATGATAAAATCAATTACATACTTCATTATCTTTTGACTTCCACTCTTCCCATTGTTTCTGACCAGCTTGAACTATCTTGGAGTTAGAAGATTTACTTTTACTCTTGGTATTACTATTAGCAAATGCTAAATTTTGAAGCTAAAATTAGGAAAATATGGATTGTTAAGAGCTATATAAATAAATAGATTTCAGCAATTCAGTGGAAATATAAGTTACAATTTTAAAAATGTACCGAAAACAAGACAAACATTTGTTTTCATAAAAGCAAAGTAAAAAAGCACTTTTACTCTACACAATAAACTATGGGTTGCATGTGAAATTAATTAAAGATTATCACAGATAACCAATTTTGCCCGTAATCCACTCGACTACAAAAATAGCAAACAAATCAACAACCAAAATATACATTTTATACACAATAGGTAACATCAAAATATTTATTATTAAGTGCATCCCTAACTTTATCTATTATTAATGCCAATTTCAACAAATAATAAAGCATTATGAAACATATCACTAATTTTGTAAATGTGGTCCAATAAATGAATAATGAAGCATAAATGATGAGTTCAGTGAACAGAACTCACTGAATTCAAACTTGTTTGAGGCAAAAAGGCATAACAATTTGCGCTTTTATAATTTAGTAAGCTTATTTTTTCCACCGAAAAACAAGTGTCTCATTTGACTGGCTATATTTGCGCATTTGGAATAATGCTGATTTTTTAAAACTTTTATTAAAAAAGTAACAATTTAAATGCAACTCTCAGTGCATTTATTTTCGGTACCTTTGATAAACAAAAAACTAGGTTTATTCCTGTAGCTCTTTTGCTGTTTTAGGTAAACGAAGTTATTCGAATAGAAATGTAATCATTTAAGTATGAAAGACATTTACAGTCTACACTTTATTAAGAAAGGAATCAATAAATTTGAATGAGAAAATATTTTTTTTTCTCGAAAATATATCAAATTTAATGACTGCTCCAGACTTTAATCGATAAACTGGTTCTTTGTTTACATCATGCAATAATTCTTACTTCAGCTATTTCACTAGTGTTCTTCTTTTTTTTCTTCGGTTTAGATTTTGTTTCAGTCACTGTAGACTTTGCAGTTAATTTGGATTTTCCAGACTGACCATTGTTCTGAATATTACCCGATTTCTTAGTTACGGAGTCAGGAACGTCATCATCCTCTATATTTAATACTGCAAAACGAGAAGCACAAGCAACAGCCATTATGGAATAGATAGAAAATATGAAATGAGAGGAAAAACTAATGAAAACAATGCGAAGTCACAATTAGAAGATTAATAACCAAATTATTGACAGTTCAACAAATATACTGCTCAATCCACAATGTTTTTGGTTTCCAATCCAAAACGTATCAATAATGATGCCAAACTACTATGCTAAACTTAAGAATTAGCGTTATGAGGCTTCACTAATCTAAAAACTTAATAATGACTTGATAATTTATGTTTTAGTCTTACAAAATAAAATTCAACTGGAAAATGAGTCAAGTTTTCATTTCTCAGAGCAACTATTTAGAATATGGTTCAATAAACACTAATGTTTAGTCAATATACCTTCAAAAAGGATTTGGGATCTGGCAGGTGAAGGAAAAGAGTTAAGTAAATAAATAAACAAACAGTCGGCACGGCATTGGTTGCAAAGCTAAACAGATAACTTCATATCAAATTTTTATCTCATGCTAATTTTTTGGGAGAAGTGGTAGATGTGACCATATGCAGATTTTGATCTCTGCTTTAATTTTTTCCTCCATAACCCAGATATTTAATAAAAAGGACATTTATTGATCGTTATTATTATTGTCTTTTCGAAGTAATTTTAAGAAAAGTTTAGAAAAGAACCATCCCACAAAACTTTCGGCAATGTCTGGTGCTGCGACCGCTGCTTTGAGAGCTGCAAAAGCTGCTTTGCGTACAGAGTTAAAAAAACGTATTGCTAATATACCACATGAAGAACAATATCGTCAATCTAAAATTGTAACTGAAAAAGTAAGATTTGAATCACTTATCTGGGTTTCTGTTAAACTATATAGTAATAATATGAGTAAGTGAGTTTTGGGATAAATTTCACCGAAAACTCACATTTGAGGAGCGCATGTAGGACTTAATTTCTTAAGGGGCGCTGCCTCTTCGCCCCCCCCCCCTTCCCTTAAATACTCCTTACACACCAATATGCATTGGGGTTGCATCAACATTACATGTAATCCCAAAGGCGTAATGCCATATTTTAGAAAATTTGGGCTTTAATTACGTTGATTGTGTAATTAACTTAAAATTACTTGATTTTCAATCAGTAAGTATTTAGTTAAAATTTATTTATATTAGAGACAATCAAGAGCAAAGGCATTTAAGTAGTTAGTTACAATCATTTATCAGTCTTGAACAGTATTTTTGAAAAGTTGGTTAGAAATGCCAATAACACACTATTTCGTATTTTACATTTGTATCATGTTATGCATTACTCATAATATATTTATAGATTTTGGAAAATTCTCGATTCAAAAGCTGTCATCGTGTTTCGATTTACCTGAGCATTCAAGAAGAAATCAGAGTGCAAACTGTTGGAATTTTAGAGCACATATTCAAATTAGATAAAGAATGCTTTGTACCCAAATTTACGTAAGTTTTCTGTTCATTATTTATATTCTTTTGACATTGAAATACGTTTTGGCCGGTTGAAATTAAAAATTATAATTGAAAATATCGGTAAACTTTTGAATTCGTGAATAAAATATGATTTTTAAAGCTATTTAGGGTAGAACTAGAAACAAATAATCTAAATTATAGTTTCAAATGGAATGATCAAATTCTGATTTTCCATACTCTATTATACATTCCCAAGCAGCCTTCAGACAGTTAAAAGTTCTCTTAAAGTATTATTACTTAGTTATGCTGAACAGGGGTGCAGAATATGTTCAAACGCCTGAACTAAGATCAGGGGAAAGTTTTGCACTGTGGGCAAAATTTCTATCAAAAAAAAAAAGTAATTTTTCTTTAAATTATGATGTCATGCACTGGGTGTTTTTAAACTACAAACTTAATTTTTTATAATCATTTAAGCATTTTAATTTTTGTTGATTGGCTTTTTATGTAAGAAATTCAACTGCTGGTATTGGTTAGGCATATCAAACACTTTTTCTAAGTTGTCCCACACAATAATCCTTTACATTTTCTCAGAACAATTTGGGCAAACATTTTATGTTTTGGGGGAATATTAAGCTTGGAAAATTTTTATTCCTTCCTGATGTTGAATACTGAAAAAGAATAGAGTATTCAATGCATTCCTGTGTTAAAAGGGAGAGAACTTTTAGTTTACCAAAAGAATTTGAAGAAACTCATGCTGCTGAGGGCTAACATACCTACTAATAGTATAACTGATTTTTTTGTTATTTTCAAAAAGGAATGTCTACAAATGTTTTCATGCTTTGAGAGAGGCAGGAGGGTTTCCGACATTTGACAGTTTATGACAAGGTAGAGGGAGGGGATAACAAGAAGTGTTGTGACATTATATGTTTTTTTTAAAACAATATGCTCTTAAAAAACAGCATGACAAGGGGGGAAAGTGAAATATGATGCTTTGTGAGAAAGGGGGAAGCGTTAAATTTGTGGGAAAACATTATGAGACATTTATGGGCAGCCCCTTACTTCATTTTAATTAATCTATTACATTATATTATTGAAAGACAGTATTAAGGTTCATTGAAATTATTAGTACATTGGCAAAGCTATTGACTCTTATGTATTGCACTTAATTTTGATAATAATATAATCTGCTAAATTTACAAAATGGTTTCAAAAGCCTTAATTCTATCTTATGATCATCACTGACTCATGTCTAGTTATTATTCAATAAGTTAAACTTTTTTTGCTACAAAGCACAGTTGGGATTTCTGAAAAATTGAATAAAAAATCGGATCAATTTGATTTATTTTCTATTTTATTTAAATTTTTTGCAATATGCATAGAACAGTTTGTTATTAGAAATAAACTTATTAACTATATGGAATATTCTACTTATATAATTTACACAAAATATTGTACCTAAATTTAAATATCTATTTCTACATTTTAATCTTATGGAATTCTTTTTTTTTTGTTATTGTATAATACTAACTAAATAGAAGGTAAATTTAGAGAACAAAATTGAATACTTAATGTAAACTATTTATTGAAAAGAGAAACAATCGTAGTTCATAGTATATATTAAGAAAAGTAATGCTGTGGATTTGATTGTTTTAATAAAAACACTAGTTTTGATGCTTTGTCCACTCTTAAATTGTTACAAACATAAAAATGAATAACACCAAAAGAAAAAAAAAACCCTTTCTGCTCCAGCAGATGAAGCTATGTTTGTTGTTATTTCATACATAAACTGGATTTCTAGTTCTGTGATGCTCTCTCTACCTCCGATTGCATAAAATGAATTCCAGCAGTCATTATATCTGTAACATTTTAATTCATTAATGCTGATTTTTGAGATCGACCACTTTTTATTTGAAAATTAGCTACAATGCTGACAAGACTTTTAAACCAAAAAATGATTTTTTTTCAAAAAATCTAGAGATTTAAATCTAAATTTTAATCAATTGATTTAGATCATGCCAACTCTGCTACAAACTAATACAAAGAACAGGGTTCATACCCTTTAGGCAGAAAAAAATTCAAGCACTTTTCAAGTACTTTTCAAGGTAAAAAATTTTGTTTTCAAGGCAATATCATAAATTTGTACTAAAAATATTGTATGCAGATTTCATTTACTACAAACACATAGAAATAAGGCAATAATACAAAAAAGTATAGGAAAACAAAATTGCTTTTTCTACAATGAGAGACACTTTGGTGAAAAATCTACTGCGTTGAAAGTTTTTCTGAAAATGTTTGAAAAGTTTGGTCATAAAGAGAAGCAGATACCAAGAGGTTTAATTTTGAGGTTTTTCAAAGGTTGCAGCAGTCAGAGGTTTGTATATTTTCTAGAATCAGCAAATTAATACTTTTAAAAAAAACCTTTCATAAGTGCTTTTAACTTTTATGGGAAGAAACTAAAATAGAGAGGAGTTTTTGAAGTCACTCCCCCCCCCCCCCCCCCCCCCCCCCCCCCCGGTTTCAACATTTATTTCCAATATCTATACAGTGGTTTATTACAATATAAGGGCGGTTAGGACAAAACACTACCCAGAAAGTTATTTCAGTTTGCACTATTAAGTTCTAAAAATATTAGGTTCGCAAATCATTTATAAGTATGCAAATCAATTATTCGTATGTATTTATTAGCTGTTCAGCCAATAAGGCATTTCAACTGTCCTCGAGTAAATTTAAAAAATAGGAAGTAAGAAAAGTTTATGAAAGTCCACAGTACAGTCTCTACACCTCAAAATATACAAAAGCAGCTTAAGCAGTGATAAAAAATCTGAATGCAAACTTGAGCCTATTCAGCTTTCATTGATTAACTTGCAATAGACAATAAATGTGCAAGTTCAGATTTATAGAGCCATATTTCGAAATTGAAAAGATTCACAAGAAGTTGACATATATTAGAGACGTACCGAGTACTCGGCAGTCTTGCATAATATAGACGAACGCGGCGAACGGCGTTCGCAGAAAATTTTTGGCTCTGCAGAAATTTTATTTTTCACTACTAACATTAATTTTAAAAAAAAATGAATTTTTTTTAAAAAAAAAACATTTTATTTCTGTTTCTTCTAAATCTTATGCAAAATTAATCTAAAAAATAATTATTTCTTCTTGAAATCGCGATTATAGTACGCTAATTACTTAAAAGATAAAGGAGTCAACAGTTGCAAATCAAGTCGAGACCGCTCCTACTATGACTGTATAGTTTTTTATTTTACACAGCCTGGATCGCGTAAGGGGAAAATTCAAGTACATAAAATAAACAACTTTACAGACTACGGAACGATCACTCCCGCTGTAAATTGAGTTCAAATGCGTTGGCGTAGAAAGAGGGGGGGGGAGCACTAATTTAAAACTTTTTTAACAGATAACATGCAGAAAATACAGTATTTTTTTTGCAGAAATACTTAATTTCAAACAAATAAGTAGTTTTGTTGATTTGTGTACAAAATCAAATATCTTCATAAAATTTTCAAGTAAAAAGCAGGAAGCTCATGTTTTATCAGATCTACATGAACTTTTTCACTTTAAAATGAAATTAATAATAATGATCGTGTGATTGATATTGAGCAAAAAATAATAGTTTAAGCAGTTTTCTTCAGTTAGTGAAAAGTAAGCATAAACTATATGCTGTTTTAAAATAAATAAATAAATAAATAAAAATAAAGTTCCCTCCCCCCCCCCTTTTTATATTTTTTTATAAAAGCGTGAATAAGGCAAAATAGTTATTTGCAGAAAATTTTCCAGTTAGGATTTGTGTTCGCAGAAAGCTTTTCATTTTATCTAAGTCTGGTACTCGGTAACTACTCGGTACTCGGGCTACTCGGTCAATTTGCCGAGTACTCGGTACTCGGCCAAATTCTGATCAGATACTCGGCCAATACCGAGTAGTTGCAAAAAATTGTATATTGTCTAAGGCAGATACTAAAATTTATAAAAAAAGGAGCAAGCGTTATATTCTGAAATCATTTACAATTAAAATTTATAAGTCAAATTTAAATTTTGAGAATAATGAAGTTTGTAATGCTTCAATGGAATAAATCTTTATTTTAATGTCCCCAAAGTTAAAACTTATTTATTAAAAATTATGCAAAAAAGATAAGTATAGAAAATATGGAATTTTTATATTAAAAATGGATTTTTGCTACAAACAAAAATTAGTTATAAAAAATGTAAAAATACCTTTGCTTAAAAAATAAAACAACCTTAAAAGTACAGTGCAGGAACACTGCAGATATGTGTTTTGGCGTTACAAGGAATTCCTTTTTCAATGCACAAAATGGGAGCTCGTAGATTTAAAGGCATCCGACAAAAGTCGGATTTTTTCGTCGAATGTCTTTACATTTTTCACATGTTATGCACTGAAAAAGACGTTCCTTGTAACGGGGGGGGGGGGGGGCAGAAACACGTGTCTGCAGTGTTCCTAAACATTTGTTTTATCTGCTTTTAAAAATTATTTATGTTTGGCGGACTAGAACTATTAATTGATTGGTGTTTTAATTCCAACTTCATTAATCATACCTTTTATTTATTTTTAATTTAAAAAATATTTTTTTTGTAAAATTTTTGACACTAACAAAATTGTTTATATAATGCGTAGTTAAATTTCAGCAGGAATTTAGTTTTAAAAACTATTATATAGACAAGGAGGTCTGTACTAGTATTCCAGTAAGTTCAAAATTCGTCACATGTGTGTCGGTGTTTCTTCTTTAAACATAATTGGTATTTGGTAACTCGACCGAGTAGTGAAAGGCCGAGTACTCGGTAACTCGGTACTCGGCCGAGTAGTGAAAGGTCGAGTACTCGGTACTCGGCCAAAGTGCTACTCGGTACGTCTCTAACATATATTATGACAAAAGTAGTTTTATTTTGAGAAAAAATGGGTTATTGTTGAAATTAGAATTTAAATTTAGAAAGGCAATAATATTCAGGTGTAATTGTGATTTGTGAGTTCATAAAAATTTACCTGAAAGTTTCAAAGAGCAAAATGGGGCTAGGGGGGGGGGGGAATAATTTTTAAAACTAAGACCCCTTTTACTTGAATATACATATGTACAACAATAGCTTTTGCTATGCATACAATTCATAAAATAGTTTATTAAGTCAAAATATTCTGCATAGAAATACCATGTCCAGTGCCTGTTGATAACCAGCAACAGGCACTGGGCCTAGCTAGGCTGGTACTGGTCAATTTATTAGATCCAAATGAAGATGAATGACCCTCCTTAAGCTATCTACCCCTTTGCTGATTAAAGCCTCTTTCAGTAAGCTCCAAGTACCCACAACCTTAATAAAGTAGTAATTTTGAACATTTGAGGAAAAGGAGAAAATTGGAGATAAAAGCATAAAAATGAACACTACTGGATTTCAAGTGAATAATCATAACACAACCACCCCTGATATACACCTTATTTATTTTAGCAGATATAAAAAAATGATGTACTTATTAATAAAATTATATAAATCAACTTTATGTTTAAAATACAAACTTTAAGTTAATTTGTTAGGTGCTCAACTGCTGAAATTTTTTTTAAAAAAATCTGTTATGACCAAAAATTAGGTAAAGATAATCATTCAAAATTGCAAAAATAAATAAGCAAATAATTAAACAAGACCAAGGTAATAAATTCTTTAACTCTTTAGTTATTAAAATAAAAAATAAAATAAGCTAATCTGATGTAGCAGTGTCAAAATAACTACTAATTGCCAAAAATATAAAAATATTTACAAAATGCAAACGGATTGAAATCTCAAACAAGGGAAGCAAATTTTCGCGAATTAAGTTTAATGTTGTCATGTTTCCCATAAAATAAACTTATATTTTACTGAAATTAAGCATAAAATATGCTAATCTACGGTAGCAAATATGAAAATAACATCTGATTAGTGAATATATTTAAATATTTGCAAGATGCAAAAAGATTGAAATTTCAAACACGAGAAGCAATTTTTTTGCAAAGTCCGAGTTCGTTCGACGTGGCATGTTTCCCATGAAATAAATTTATTTGTTTTTTTATTAAAATTAAACAAAAAATATACTAATCTAAGGTAGCATATGCAAAACTAACATTTGATTAGCCAAAATATTTAAATATTTGCAGGATGCAAAAAGATTGAAATTTCAAACACAAGAGCAATTTTCCGCGAAACCCGAGTAAGTTCAATGTTGTCATGGTTTCCAAATTAATTTCTTTGTTAATTAATGAAATCAAACAAAAAATAAACTAATCTAAGGTACCATATGTCAAAATATCTTTCGGTTGTAAAAAACATCAAAATATTTACAAGATGCAAAAGGATTGAAATCCCAAACACGGAAGCAATTTTTCGCGATGTTGCATACTGAACACAAGCTCAGAAAATTGCATTGGTGAAATACTTTTTTAAAACTTCTAAGCACAATTCGTTGATTTTTGAGAGAATTTTAGCACTAAGAAACTTTTTCAAGTTTTTAAAACTTTTTCAAGGTTTTCAAGCACTTGAAAATGAGCTTTTTTTTTTCAAGCACTTTTCAAGGTTTTTCAAGGGCGTACGAACCCTGAAGAAAATACCTTTTTGCCTCAAATGTTTAAATTTGCTTTTAGATTTTAAACTGCCTGAAAATAGAAAGTTTCTCAGATAAGAATTTAATTAAAAACTAAAAATCACTTTCATAATCCATTACATTATTTATTGATTTGCTCTCATAGAAGTTTTAAAATTATTTCCTTGGTTTATAATAGCAATATTATACTGATGTCTCTTTTTGTTTTTGAATTTTAAAATAGTCCAAACAGTCATGACATGGCAATGTTAAAGATCCACTCTCTTGAGGATTATGCAAAACTTGTTGCTGACAACTGGGAAGTAAAACCACCGAATGAGGAAGATATGAAACGTGAAGATGCTCAATCTACAGGTGAAGTTTTTCTTTCTCTTTTGTAGCTTTTGTATTCATTTACACTAGCGGTTCCCAACCTTTTTAGCTGTGCGGCCCACCAGTTTTGTAGAAAACATCATTGAGGCCCACTAACAACTATATTTTACTTGCACAGGCAAAATTTACTTTCTGGGGAGAGGATTATCTGCTCATATAACTGTCCTTAAGTGTCAAAGTTATCAAGCATGGGATTTTTGACACTGTTTCATCCTCTACAAGGGAGTTGATATCTGGATTGAAAATGGACAGTTTTAGTCTCAAATAAATTGCAACAATTAATGCATTTCTACATTTTTTTTTTTAACTGCAAGGAAAAGTCTCATTCAAGTAGGTAGGTTGTCGTCAAGCCCTTCAAGTGTCTCAATTCAATGGTTAATTAGTCATGCCAATTCAACAAAGGAGGAGCATTTTTCACTTGAAGTTTGAAGCTAATTCTAGTTCCTTTGACAATTTTCTTTAAAGGAGTTTCTGATTTAATAGATTTCATTTTCAATTATAGGGAAAAGTTCCTAAGATATATGAAAAATCTTAATTCTAAAGTTCCTTATTGGCTATGAGCCAGGGAGAGCTCTTGAGTGAGGGTGACAGTACATCTAATAAGTGATTATTGGCTATGAGCCAGGGAGAGCTCTTGAGTGAGGGTGACAGTACATCTAATAAGTGAATTTTCACAAGAACGAGAATAAAGACCCCAAGATTTATCTTGATGTTTCAGATTATCAACCAGTGTCCACAGCTCAGTATCAGGCAGTTTGAGGCCCACGGGTTGGGAGCCGCTGATCTACACTATTAAAACCTGTGCGCTTCTGTCTGTCTGTATGTAACCCTACCTCCTCTGGACTATGAATGTCTACCAGGTCAATTCTGATACTGGTCCACAGCATCCACTAGAAGTCATTCCCCTCTTTACACCTCTAAACCTTAAGGGGTTGGAAATCCATGAAGTCCTGAGGACATCCAGGGGTGAAAGTATTAAAATCATCAATTGTCACCTGCTGCAGGCAGCGAACAGGGATTGGGGAACAAAGCGACCTTGGGGTGGAGCCCCAGTTTTGAAAATAAAAACTGAAATGATGGATGAAGCAATCAAAAATGAACTTTTTCTAAATTGTTCAATAATTATTTCATACTAGAAAGTCGCCCATCAAGGTATGACGGGTGAAAATTGCTTCTACAATTTAACAAAGCAATTGCCTGTTTAGTGATATTTTGATCGTTGAAACCACTTTTTCATTTCTTCACTCTTCTAAAATGACAGTCTTACCAGTAAAACAGTTAAGTGCCCGGATCCAGTTCAGCCTTCTCAAAATAAAGCATTTCTCAGCTTGTCAAACATTACCAAAAATAAAGTAAGACAAAACAATGTTAGAAGAAGCACAAATTTGTAAATTACAGCAGACACGTGTTTCGGCGTTACAGGGAACGCCTTTTTCAATGCAAAAAATAATGAGCTTATGGATGAAAAGACATCCGACAAAAGCCAAGAGCAGATAAGCATGCAGCTTAAAAGATAAAAACAGCGGATTAGCCAAACACCAATGACAAAGTTATAAACCGATCAGGAACCAATAGGAATGCAAGCAAAGGCCAAGAGCTTTCTCTTAGGTACGAACCCAGAAAGAAAGAATTCAATTGGACAAGGATTAAGCCGAAGCTTAAACAAAAAGAAAAGAAATTGTCAGTAACCGTGAACCGCAAGAAAGGAAAAGCTGAATGAAAAACCATGAAATAAAATAAACAGAAACAAAAAATATTCCAAAAAAGGAAAAATAAAGATAAATAGAAGAAAATGGGGGGAGGGGGGGTGTCAATCAAGACAAAAAGGTAAAAATAAACAAAGGAAGATCGATAAAAATGAATGGGGGGAGAAAAAAAAGGGGGGGATGGGGGAAAGGACAGTATTAAAGATATGGGAGCCAAATGTTAGAAAAATATGGAACTGCACTAAGATCGTTAACTAAGTTAGAACTGTTCCTCAAAATATGAAAGGATTCCCAAAAGTCAAGATCTGATGAATTGCGGCATTTTTGGATAATCTGATAAGAGTTAAAATCAAAAGAGTGATTCGAATCCCAACAGTGTTGAGCAATACTAGACTTATTTAATTGTTGTTTTTTCACATAATTTTGATGCTCTTTCAAGCGAATTTTTAAAGCACGCCGAGTCTGTCCAATATAGGCAAGTTTACAACTACAATTAATTCTAAAAATTCCACAACAATTAAGAGGGTGAATAGGATCTTTAAGAGAAGAGAATGAAAGTTTATTAATAGGAGAGAACACCACCTGGAATTGGAAACGTTTTAGAATCTTAGCAACCTGATAGCTTACAGATGGAAAGAATGGCAAAACAACCAAATTCTTTCTGATGAAGGTTCGGTTAAGAACATTAGTTTGGGATTTATTTGAAAGTTTTTTATAAATGGAATCAATCAAAGTTGGCGGATAGTCTCTATCAATTGCCACAGCTTTAAGATAATTAAGTTCCACTTTGAGAAGTTCCGACGAAGAACAAATATTAATTGCGCGATAAACAAAAGAATTGAAAGCAGAATATTTTTGATTTGGAGGATGAGACGATAGTCTATGAGGAGGTAAAGAAACAGCAAAAGGTTTGCGATAAACAGTAGTTTCAAAACCAATTTCAGTACGAGAAACAAGTACATCAAGAAATGAAATGCAATTATTCCGTTCTTTCTCACAAGAAAACTGAATATGAGGATCAATGGAGTTTAAAATAGATAAAACCTCATCACTCTCAAACTGATTCTGGTTCATTAGAACAAAACAATCATCAACATACCGAAAATAAAATTGAAACTGCAGTTTTTGGAACAGCTTAACCTCAAAATAATGCATGTAAATATCACTAAGAATTTGGCTAAGTGGGTTTCCCGTAGCCAGACCATCTAACATAATATAAAATTTCCCATTAAAAACAAAAGAACATTGCTTAAGACAAGTACGGGTAAGAAAAATTAAATCCTCAATTTCCGTATTGGTGAAATGAAATTCAGAAAATCTTCTACGAAGGCATAACAATGAACCCTCGACGGGAACGTTCGTAAATAAAGAGTTAACATCAAAAGAAGCCATAAAAGAATTATTTGGAACGAAACTATGAATTTTTTTAACAAACTCAACAGAATTTTTAATAGTAAATAAATTGTGACTCCTAAGGGTAGAAAACACAGAGACTAAATATTTTGCAAGTTTGTACGAAACTGTACCAATATTGGAAACAATCGGCCTGAAAGGAATACCAGCTTTATGCACCTTAGGTAAAGCATAAAATGTAGCACAATTAGCAATAGATGGAACAACAGAGCGTTTAACATTTGAAGGAATAGACTTAACAGACTTGACAGCAGATGAAATAGTTTTTAACTCTTTATCACTAGGATCTTTAGAAATTTCAACATATGGCCCAGAAGAAATCAAATCATTAGTTTTATCAACATAAGATGATTTGTCAAGAACAAAAATTTGGCTACCCTTGTCAGCTTTGGTAACAACCAGATCAGAATTCGAAACTAAGTCTTTAACAGAACGGCTTACAGTAATAGCAAATACAGGTTTAGAAATTTTCGAGTTTTATCTTATTACCAAAAATAGTATCAAATTATCATGCCGTGGTGCGAGTTTCATTGTTTGTGACGTCAGTGTTACTCGATCATTCGCTATTATATATATGAGGATTGTCTTGATATATATTTTATTTAAATGTCAAGTTATAAAAATCATTTTAATCTTTGTTATTCTTCATTTTTAAAGGTGGCTTAGATTTATTAATAGTACCTGGATTAGCTTATACCAAAAGAGGACACCGCTTAGGAGGTGGAAAAGGTTATTATGATGCTTATATTCAAAACTGCTCTCATGATCCACATGGACGTCCTTATACAATTGCTCTGGCATTTAACGAACAAATTCTTCACAGCATTCCTTGTGATGTCCATGATTTCATGGTTGATGAAGTTATTTATCCTGATAACTAGAGATTAATATATATACCAAATTAGTCTTTTTATCATTAGCTATTAAAATGTTTAAAAGTTTCGTACAAACTGATGGAAACTTTTTCCATATGTGGTTGTACTTAAAATATTTTGAAAAGAATATTAAAACTTATATTTCTATGAATTTTATCTGTTGATGACTTGTATATTATTATTATCAATTGTTCATTTTATATTGAATGTACTTAACTTTAAATTTTATAAATTAAAAATATATGCCTGATGAAATAAAATGATTTTAAAAACATTACATTCAACTTTAAAGTGTGCTGTTTGTTGTATAGCTATTTTTTATAAAAATAAAGCTGGAGCTTACATAAAATATATTATATGTATACAAATGAAAATGCAAAGTTGAAGCCTTAATCAAAATTATTATATATAAACAAGAGAAAATGTAAATTTGAAGCCTAAACCAAAAATATATGTCAACAAGTGAAAATGTTTTTTCCTATACAAGGAAAAAAGGTCAAGTTGAAGCCTAAATTTAAAATGTTGTATGTACGAATTGTGTTTTTCTTTACAGAGAACTGAAAAGGATTTATACACATGCATGTGTTCCTGTTATGCAAAATGAGATTATATTATAAATGTGTATTTCTAGTGCCTTTATGTATAACTAAGTCATTTAGTCAGAAATAAACATATCAAATTATTGTGTTAGTTCCATTCTATGAAATAAATTCAACTAAGTAACATGGCAAATTAAGATTGTTTGTGTCCACCTTACCTAGTAAACTAACATGGTCCACCAAATCACTTGAAACTGTCTATGCAAATTCATGCTTCACTTAGTTTCAAAAAATAATTTTCTTTATTCGGGCCTGTTTATAGATGCTTAGCTAAATATATATAATTAAAATCTCACTCCTAGGTAGCACAATGGCAAGTGTACTAAACAACAACAAGAAACTCAAAAGAATATTAACAATGTAAATTGAAAACCATGTAAATATGAAAAGTTGAACAATAGAATGGGCAGTAACTGCTACGTTATCAAAGAGCTGGAGCAGTTGACGTAGCAGTTACTGCCTATTCTATTGTTCAACTTTTCATATTTACATGGTTTTCAATTTACATTGTTGATATTCTTTTGAGTTTCTTGTTGTTTAGTACACTTGTCATTGTGTCACCTACCAGTGAGACTTTAAATAATAATATATGTAATATACATTTAATACTATAGCTGCGATTGCAGTCTAAATATAGAATATTTTACTTCAAGTTTTAATAATTATATATATATCAAATGTAATCATTTTTGTGCATGAAAAATTAAAAAGAACTCAGAAATTAAAAAAGAAAAAGCATTTTATTTTACATAGAATTGTACACAACGTCAATGGTTCAAGTTTAATAAGAAGCCTCTTTCAGGCTTGTATTGAAATTTTCTATACACATAGACCAGCAGTATATGGTTATTTCAAGATATGAAATTATATATATATTTTTTTTTTGCATAAAATCACGAGTTCTAAAAATAGCTTTTTTGATACTGATAATATTTTGCAACAGGAAGGAAAACTATTGATAATAATAATAAAAAAAAGCAGTGGTGTATTTACAGGTTTGGAGTCCCTTAGAGATGAAAAAAACTACGTAAAATATTTATTCTTCATGCGTAAAATATTTATTCTTCATGCGTCTTTTTAGATCCTCTATTTCGCGGTACCCAAACTTTTTCAATTCGCAGTATCCTTTGAAAAATTACAATTCTTTATGACACTATTACAGCTCATCTCTGTTATATTTATATACACTCAAACCTGTTTTTGTGTGGTGGATAGGGACCACATAAGAAAAACGTTCGAAACTTCTGATATAATTATAAAAAAGTTTTTGCAATACAGGTAAAAAATGTGTTATAAATGTGGTGGATAGGGACCGCATAAAAAGTCTCGGGTAGCAAATAACCTAAAAATTTACGAAATAACTAGGGAACTACTCTTTAAACGAAATCAAAGTAAACCAAGTGATGATAATTTTTGCCGAATCGGACAAAATTTTCCGCATAAGGAAATTTTTGGGAAGTCACTATGACTTCCCATCGGGTTGCACCTGTTGTCACTTGAAGAAACTACCTCACACTCATTTTATAAACAATTTCGTCAACAGAGTCCCAATCTGATTGCAATTTTCTTTTACTGTACAAAAAAAGACCAGACATAAACAGGTTTGATACAGTTGTCTCTCTGTTTAACGACGCCCTATTTAACAACTTTTTCTATTTAAAGACTGCTTTTCATGGTCCCAGATGGTCCACTACAGTTTTAAAAGCATTCTATTAAAGGAGGATTTCTACTTAAGGACGATTTTTGTCGTCCCTTGAAAGTTGTTAAACAGAGAGAGCCAACTGTATATACCGTCGCCTCAGAGCAACAGTAAGATAAGTGTTACTTCTGGCAATAGATATCTTACTGTTGCTCTGAGGTGAGGATATACTAATACCATGAACGTTTCCAGGCACCACTCTCCTCTCCCTGTGGGACCCACTTTGGGGACCCGTGCCCTATATCATGGGTGCCCCTCATCGCAATATGGTAAATCCGCCAGTGATTAAAAGTACAAAATATTAATAAAGAGTCGCATACACATATTTCAGCGTTGCAAGGAACCATTGCTTTGTTGCCAACAAAAAAAATTTAAAAAATCTAAGCTTATGAGTGAAGACATGTTGCTATTTTGTTGAAGTTTTTCATTAAATATTTAACATAAATTATAAACATTTTACTTCACAAAGCAAGATGCTTCTTGCCAACTGTAAACTAATTGCTGTTTTAGGTGTTAAAATATCCAGCATCACATTTATAAGACAATAGTTATGCCTGTTTTTCATATGAAGGATCGTCAAGTTTTGTTTTGTTGTATTCTCAGAGATTCCTTCAAAACAAATCACACAAGTCAAGTACTTTTGCTAGGTCAACAAATTTTTAGCTCTCAGTCCTTATTAATTTGTATATATATGAAATTATAACAAAAATTTTGTCTAAACTGTCTCACACGTAACCATGGAATTAACCCACATGTTATTCTTACAGGTTTGCCACTCAACTTTAGGGGAATAATTACCTGTGTTACCCACGTATGCAATGTTACAAACAAGCGTACACTGATATTTAAAAAAGAACATTAATATCCTGATAATTTCATCACAGAGGAAAAACAAAAACAAATAAAAATGTAAAATAAGGGGAATTACAGAAGAATTTCTTAACTGAAATAATAACATGGTGATTGAAAATATTTAACTTTTTATACAAGAAAAAGGAAAAAAAAACCTTCTCATAACCATTCATTACTTGGACCTAAAAAGATATTTTTATCAAGTGCAAAAGTTAAACATAACTATGAATATTGATGACTCATTTCATTCTCTCTAAATTAATTTAGCATAAAATTAAAGATGCATATCATTTGAATAATTTTTACTTTTATAATAGACATTTTAGTATTTACAAACACACACACACACAAAAAAAACCCTAAAAGTAAAATTACTATTTTTTATTTCATTTATGAATTTTATAAAAAGTATTATTATGTATTTATTTTGGTAGTTTATATATTTGAGTATTAATTTTGCAACTGCAATTTAAAAATTCCCTGGATTTTCCCTGTTTTTTTGTTGAATTTGAATTCCCTGTATTTTTTTTGTTTCTTCAGGTTTCCCTGCGATGTGGCAACCGTCTTAAAAGTAATAATATAAAAAATGTGCCATCAATATAACACACATTAAATAATAAAAAAAAAAAAGTCATAAGATATTTTTGTTTGATATTATTTAAAGCAATTTCAGAAAATGAGAAGCATTCAACGTCGAAATGGAACAGGAACATGAAGTTTTTCACAGATGTAATTTCATCAAGTCCATAAAAGTGTCAGACAAGCAGTTTTTTACCGTTGTGGTTGTAGAAGGTACAGCCATTTATATCTCCATGGATATAGAAGTGCTTAGTGCTCAATCTACCTGGAAAACTACTAAACCATTTAGTTTTCAGTTTGCTTAAAATGTTTTAGCTGCTACTGAAAATGACGAAATTACTGTTTAAAATGGTTCTTCAGTGTTGAATCCACTTTTCATGTTTCTAGGAGGAGTGCATATGCATAAAATTTAAATATGGGATGTTCAAACATATTATTTAAGCAATGAAAAACAGAAACTTGCAGCTTAACATTTCATTTGGTGTACTTCAATGAAACATGGAAGTTATCACGCCATATTAACATACCATATTATAGCAAGATAGTGCACCAACACTTTGGGAATAGATTTTAAGGATAAGAGAAGGAAAAATTCATGGCTAGTTCAACTACTAAGCAAGGAAAATTTTAGAATATAGGGACATTTCTGCTTCTATTGCACCATAGTAAGTTATCTTTTCTTTTAACACACAATTTAAAAATGTTGATGAATTTTATCTGTTAATTGGAGATATGGATTATATCATGCAGCACTCATTGTCATGCTGCACAATTCTTGCTACTGGGCATATTTCATGCATTTTATTAGAAAAAGGAATGATTAGATAATTTTTTATTGATCATTCCAATATACTTGATTAATATTATACTTAATTGAATTAAATTATACTCATACGTCAAAACCAAACAGGGGAAAAGTTTTTAAAAAAAAGTATTTTCTTAACTCCATATTTATAAGTCGAATGGTAAAAATTCTGCCGCATTAAAATAATTTTTCTCTCTTTATTTTAAAATGTAACCCTTGATGCAAAATACAGCTACAAAACAAGAACAACTGTTTGCACTTTTTTTTTTTTTTTGCATGGTGTTTTTTGACAATATACATCCCCCCGTCCTCCATTGTAAGATCCTAACAGTAATAGGCTTTTAAAGGCATTACAAGAGAAAATGGGCACTATTTAGTAATTGCGATTAAATTGAAAAACCAACGTAAATAAAGTGGGAAAACCAAGATCTCCCATGACTTTCTGGTTGTGTACTTAGTTTTTTGCACTGTGAAGAGTCTTTGAAATAGCTATGTGCTGTATTTTTGTGTTAATTTGTGCTTGATTTACTTTGGTTTTTCAATTTAATCATATTGCAGCACAAAGCTTATTTGATCTTTTTTCACTTATTTAGTAATTATGTGAAACATTAAAAGCACCCTAAACAACATGTTAAAAGATTTTTTTGAAGTTTCCCTTATTTTATTTGGATTCCTTTTGTAAGTGTTGCTACTGTTCAACTTGTTGCTTCATTTATGAAAAGAAGCATATTTAATAGTAATTACTTTGAAACATTTGATATGACTAAAATACTGAAACATTTTACAGAAAGATATGAAATTTCTCCTTGAGTCAATGAATCCTTTAACTGTCAACAGGGGAATGAAAGCAAAATATTTGTACAAAAAATTATCAAAATTAATACGTTGCTATAAATTGTATTTTGATCTTAAAATTTCAGCAACTATACTGAAGGCTTTCGCTTTGTTTTCTTCTGCAACTGCTATTCTTTCATTCAAATAGTATTGCTCTCTCGAAAGTTCCAGTTTTTTCCTTTTTATTTCTAAATGTTCTCGAGAAAGATCCAATTTCTTTTGTTCCAACAACAACAATTGCTCTTTAGCTTCAGCAATACGAGATAAAGCTTTAGATTTTTCTTTCTCAAGAAAGGTAAGTCCTTCAACGGCTACAGTTCGTCGAGCGGTATCATTGTTCTCTTTGCTCTTATTTGATTCATCTGAAATATTTAAAAATAATGAAATGAGGAGGAGGGGAATATTTAAAAAATGATCTCATTATTGACAATTATACTAGATACACACAATGATGTTGATGACAATTATACTAGATACACACCCCAAAGCAGAATACTTGACGATGTTCTGCAACGTAAAATCATTTGACCAAAACTGGTCTGCAAGTACTTCAAGCACTGTATACCCAAGCAACCGTGACCATTTCCACAAATCAAGAGCCCTAAATCAAAATTGTTTCATACAGGTGTTTTTTTTTTTTTTTTCAGTTTTTAAAACTTTACTGTTGCTACTCATTTCTGTGAAACCAAAAGTGATTGAGATTCTCCAAAAACATTTCATATGTTTTCTAAAATGCATAACCTAGGTGTCAAACCACATTTTTTGGATAATTTTACATGGCATGAAGAAGAAATTAAGTAATGTTGACAAATAAATAAATTACTAAAATAATAAATAAAATGAGTTGAGTTAGGGTAGCATACAATGAAACACTTTAAAATTTTTGAAATAGTTGAAATATTTTCAAGATGCTAAGGCTTTGAAACCTCAAATAAGACACACAACTTTTGGCGATGGGCATATTTTAATGTTGGTATGTTCCCAAAACATAGATTTATGGAGGAAATTGCAGTGTATGACTGGTCAATTTGGAAAAATGGGAAAAGGGGAACCAAAAACGCTAGAAAAATCAGGATCATTTCAGATTCAAAATATCAAATTTCTGCAGAAACAGCCAATTTGCTACAAATATCTTCTAACTCAAGTTTGAACTTTGCACAAATTCTGCAGATTTCTTTAATTTTAAAGTAAATCTAAAGTTTCTGCAGATGACTTACCGAGTTCAACATTTTTCATGGGCTTTCCGCCGAATTTTCGTAACTTTCGAGAAATTTAAATTGTTTCTAATTTAAAGAAATCTGCAGAATTTGCAAAATTGTCTTGAGTTGGAAGATGTATGCAGAAAGTCTGCAGTTTCTGCAGAAATTTCAGAGAAATCTGTAGAATTTCTGCAGAAAAGTCTGAGTTTTCCTCTCACATTTGAACAGCAATGTTCTGCAGGTCAGGCATCTGTTCTGCGACGTACGTCGCAAATTTAGTAGTATTCTGCTTTGGGGGATACACACAATGATGTTAATGATAATTATACTAGAACAATCATACTGGATTATTGACAATTATACTAGATACACACAATCATAATTTTTGGGGTTCAAACTACAAGAAAAAAATTGGACACATAAAAATACAGTAAAATCCCTCTAACGCAAACACTAACGGGACAAATTTTTCGTCCACAATAGAGGCGTGTCCGCAGGACAGGGATTTAAAAATATTATTTGCCTTAGAATCGGAGAATTAAAATTATCCGCACAAGAGGGATGTCCATTAGGAGGGGTTTTAATGTAAAAGAGGCATATGATTTTTTTTGTACCTCCTTTCAGTCAAAGAGCTATTTATTGTTACACAGGGCTCCTGCTAACTTTCAGAAAAGAAATTCCCCCGACTCTTCCTGGTTTTCGGGGAAAAAATCCATGAAACTCCAGACAACTTTTTTAAATCTTGCGGTATAATGTTATCGCCTCAGGTTTTACTTCATACTTCAGGGTTATAGAATGTTTACTTATGACTTTTACAATCAGCCTCAAAGTTGTCTAATATTTTTCGAGAAAAAATCCAGTGCACAAAGTGAAACAAAAAATAAAAATCCAAACCCAGATCAATGTCAGCAAAACAACATCACATGCAACTGAATTCGAGTCATTAATACAGATATGAACTGGGTTGACGTTATTGCAGAAGGGGGAGATACAGAAGATTTTATCAAAACATTGGAAAAGCAAGATCAAGTTAAAATGCGGAAAGCATTGGCAAAATACAGAAGAGTTGGCAGACCTGATATATTATGAGTCAAAACGTAATATTTGTGCAAGAAACTATAGTTAGAACATTGGCTTGGCTTATTTGTTATAGCAGTAAAGTAAGAGTTTTACATTTGGAACTCAATCTACACATTTCTATGCATTAAAAACGCTGGAATTCCAGGAATCATCGCTTAAAAAACTTCAGAATTCTGGAGCAGTCCAGGAGAAGTTACACTTCTGTGTGTAACAGGTTAAAAAATATTCATTCACTTAAATCGAGCTTATTAAAATGTTCAATTTATATGTTAATTTCATAGAAAGAAACATTTATGTATCTCAGAATATTTTCATACTATTGTATGCAAAATGTTAACAAAAAAAAAAAAAAAAGCAATATATACTATGTATTTTCAATGTTTTTAATTTTTGTTTATGCCTTTAAACAGGCAACTGAACAGCAATTTCAAATTACTGATAACTTTTTGAATCAGGGTCAGTATGCATCGATTCAGGTGGGATTCAATTGAAATTCTAGGATATTCACTACAGAATAAAGAGTGCATATGCTTTTTACCCATAAAAATGAAAAATAAAGAGACTAGAAATGGTGGCAAGCATAAATTAGTTCTCACCCAACATAATATACAGTCAAATCTCAATAACTCAAAGCTTATAATATCAATATTCCTTTATCTTGAAGTTTTCATCGGGTCCCAAACTCTTGAGACTGTTGTGGAAACTTCCCGTAATTCAAAAGTTTTAGCCTGTCCCTTGGGATTTTGAGTTATTGAGAGTAGACTGTAATTAACATAAATCTAACTTTTACACAAATAAGTTTTACATCATCGCAGAACAATGAATACCTATTTTGACACCTCAGATTTGGTGTTCCAATGAAATAAATGATAGCTCACTAGTATGTTAGCACATTGGTAGATCATTTCAAAATACAAAAGTGACGACCAGCAACAGGTTCTGGGCCCAGCTAGACTGGTCCTAGTCAATTTACAATCCCCAGTGAAGATCAATGGCCCTCTTAAAACTATCTACTACCTTGCTCATTACCACCTCTTCGGGTAAGCTGTTCCAAGGTTCCACTAGCCTGCTAAAATAGTAATTTTTCCTAATATCCATGTTAGCCTGAGATTTAAATGGCTTAAAACAATGATCCCTTGTCCTGTTTTCAGTGTTAAACTTCAGCCCCGTAACATCTTTCATTTTAATAAATTTAAACAACTGAATCATGTCCCTTGGGTCTCTTCTTTGCTCAAGATTGTACATTTTTAGCCTTCTCAGCCTGGAATCATAGTCTAAATGAGAAAGTCCATTTATTAGCCTTGTAGCCCGCCTTTGAACCCTTTCCAATACATTAATATCTTTCTTTAAGATAAGGAGACCAAAACTGAACAGCATACTCAAAAGGAAGTCTTACCAAACTTCTTTAGATTTGTTTGAAATAGATCTATTGATAAACCCAAGCATTTCATTATTCACAACCCTCATTTTTAAAATTTGGTTTCTCCTATACTATAGAAAGCTTAAATTTTATGCACATTAACAAAATATACATACTTTTAAACCTAGAATTGAAAAAGGCATCTATATCATTATCTAAATCATTTCTTTCTGTATTTTCCACAGGATTGCTACTTTTGACATTTCCAGCAATTTCACGACTTCCAGCATTCTGACTTATATCCCCATTTACGACAGTTTCAGCAAGATGTGCTATCGAAGGTTTAATGTCAATGGTGTCACCATCATGTAGACTATCATTATGTAAATTATTGTTTTGTAGTTCGGTTGCGCTGTCACTGGTGTGATTTGTCAATAAATTTTCCTCTATTTCTATATTATCCATTGAAGGCCACTGCTGTAAATTGTTCATTATATCAGGTAGTCCGGATTCATTTTGAGCATCCTGTAAAACAAAGATATAATCATACTTTAATCACATTGCAACTCATGACAATAGATCTCATTCATTTTATACACAACAGTGCAACTCTTTATATACAAGGAGGCTAATAAAACACAGGGTTATACAGCCCCTTGGCACAAACATATTTGCAAGTATTTTGTAAAAGAGTAAAAACTTCACTAATTTTTCTTCACTAAGAATTTACCTTATTGATAACATGAATTCCTCATGAAACTAATGTGTGCTAAATATTCATCATATTAATTGTCAGTAAAAAAAAGTCAAGAGAAGATTTAGATGTGAGCGAATGCATTTTAAAAGATTGATAGGCGATATAATTTATTAAATTTTTTCATTACCTCACTTATCAATAGCAGAAAAAAAAAGTTTTAAACCTTTTAAAAACCAATTTTAAAGTGACTAGTCTCACTGTTTTATTTATTTATTTTTGCACCTATCACGAGGACGAGAAGAGCAAAACTTATGGATGGAACGTAAATTATTTTGTGTTGAGACATTCAATAATAGAATCTTTGATACCATCAAAAGGTACATGATCATCAAGATAGGCACTTGCAGCCTTGGCATTGCATCAAGATTCAAAAAAAAAAAAAAAAAAAAAAAACTTCAAAATTATTTTGTTTTAGACTATTGAAAATTGGAAAGATTGAATAGTCAAATGGTGGTTATTATTGTTGCAATGGGTGATAGCTTCAACTAAACTCCTTAACAAGTTATAATAGCTTGACTTTGTACTAATTATACCAGATTAACACACAAGTAAATTCTTCCTGAGAACCAAATCCAATATGCAACACATGCAATGTCAATCAGAGAGTGTTGCATATCCTCTTCTACCGCCAAATTTTAATTATATTCGTTTCAAATTCTTCAACCATTTTCACTTTGAGAGAATTGTTGGGGGACGTACCTCATCTTAAATTGTTCCCTTTCCTTCAGTAGATTGTCTTTATATCTTTAATCTGGCGTTTGTCTCTTTGGCTTTATTTTTGTCTAATTATCTGTGTTTTTTGTTTTATTCAAAATTATTTTGCAGTTTTCTTTAGATTAGCTTTTACAAATTTAAAACTTCATATAAGAACCTATTTTGTAAATTTTTGAAAATTCTAGAAGTTTTGTGTCTGTTATACTCAAAGTAATTTCACATTTTTCTCACCTTTTCACTCTCTTACTACTACAAAGCAATTGTTTGGCTCAGTATAGCTTATTAAGGCTCTTGCGCCATAAAACCTAATTAAATCAATCAAACAAAATTTATAGTGCTTTGGGCTAAGAATGGTTAAGCTTTTTGTTTTGAAAGAACATAAATTACAGAAATTCAATAATATTTTATTTTTTAAAAAAACTAAGATAATTTAAAAGTAGAGTTTTCACACTGGTGTCATTCTGACTTTTTAAATTGATAAGCAACTTAACTCTGAGTTAGATTTTAATTTACAGTACAACTTCAATATCTCGACTCTCACGGGACGAGAAAAAAATCGAGTTATCAAGGTTTTGAAACACTACAAACACTTACAAAATCACACACACATACACTATATACATTCATATATGTAATATGGGACCACTTTGAGTTACGATTAATAAGTTAGTCTTCAATATTTTACTAGAATTGAAATTTTATAGCTGTTGAAAGTGTAAAAAATGAGATTTTGAAACAAACAACAATTTCAACTTTGTTTTTTCATCTAAAAATTTAAAAATTATAATTTTATCTTCAACCAGTAGCTCCTCACAGTCAAAAACTTTTCGGTAGCCATTTTGTACTAGTAAAAAAAGCAGAATAATGAAAATGAGGAATGCATTTTCCGTCATTGCTGGAAAACTGACTGGCTCCCTGTCCTCAAAGTGGACAGCATGTTTGAAAAAAATTCACGAAAATTCTAAACTCTGGGGAAAACACTGAGAAAGAGAATTACAGCACTCCCCTCATACCCACCCTTACCTATTATCTTGCCCTAATCACCTATTCACAAAATTTCCAAGAAAAGGGATGAAAAACTTCAAGCAATTGTCTCTGAAACTGGTTTTACAACAAAAATTGCCAAAGAAAAATTACATTAGAAACTTGCTCTGTGCAAAAATTTTGACATGTCAAGGGTTTCGAAAAATAAATTTCGAGATAACTATGGAAAATACATAAGGGTTTTCATGGAAAGTGCAGGGGATTTTTTTTCGAGATAACAAGGTTTGATTGAAAAATAAACTTATTTTAAAAGCATAAAAACATGATCAGGGGCAAATCCAGGATTTTTTTCTCACCACCTATTTTTGTGAAAGTATTGTATCAATATTCTATTTTTGCAAAAGTTTTTTTTTTTTTTTATCAGCATTGATTTTGTGATCTTTCAAAGGCACATTCTAATTTTTGTCTCAGAAAATTAGAGCAATTTAAACGTTAGTTTGAAAAGTGCAAATGTCATTAACTAATATTTTGAACTTTTTTTTTGTGTGTGTGTGGGGGGGGGGGGACCTAAGAGGTAGGGAAAATATTGTATCACAGCTCAATAAGCTTCGTACTGTGTAACAATTCAGGAAATCACCATCCCCTAAAACTGATGCTAAACATAGGCGGATTTAGGCCGAAATATTTGGGGGTGCAACAATAACAGGGATCTGAGGAGGGGGGGGGGGGTATTTCCGGAATAACAAGGTAGTGGCGAAATCAGAAAATAATTTTAGGGCGGGACACACTTTTAAGTCTAAAAAACGCGATGTAAACCATATTTAGTAAGATTAGGGGATGGGCAATTCTTAACATTTCAAACTGCAGAAAAAGTCTTAAACGAATATTGCTTCTAAGTCGATATTAGAAGCAATGGGTGAATCTAGCTACTGGTTTGGAATGGGATTCACGCCTCAGAAAAAATTTGAAATAGTAGTTTTGAAAACGCAGTTTTACAGTTCTTGGTGATATTTTAGAGGTAAGAAAGGTACGTGTGGCTCCAAGTCTATTTTTAGAAATTTTAGTCTTATAAATGTGATTACAGTCCATATTTACAGTTTGGGTTATGAATGAGACTCATAGACTGCCTCCAATCGATTTTTTGAAAAGCAGATAGAAATACGTAACCCCCCCCCCCCCCCTCCCTCATGCTTCCTCTTTAACTTTTCATAATTGAAGTTCCAAAAATTCTACGGAGGACAATTTTTGATGCTGGTGAACACAAATGATGAACACCGGACGGGCTGTTCTGGAGCTCTCCCCTGGAAAATTTTCGAAATTGAAGTCCTAAAAATGAAGTTCTTCTGCAATAATCCATGGTATTAAAAAAAAAAAGGATTCTCCCACTTAAATATTTCGAAATAGTAGTTTTCAAAACCAAAATATTAACACTCTTTGATGATGATAGAGAAAGGGGCGTCAGAGACCCTTGTTCGAATATTTTCCAAAATTAAAGTCTTAAACACATGACTGTAAGACCATATTTGGTAACGTTAGAGACACTGCAGTTTTTCAAAACTGAAGCTCCAAAAACGGAATTTTAAACGATTTTCGATGTATTTAGGTGATTAGATCTTCCTTGGAAATTTTGCGAAAGTGAAGCCCTAGAAACGAAATTTGAGGTACTCTGTAATAACTTTAACTGGAGAAAGGGCTTTGGAGAAGAAACATTTTGAGGACTAATAGAAAAAATGAAAACGAAATAGAAAAAATCAAAAAAAAAAAAAGGGGGGGGGGGGAGGGGGAGATATGAAAGAAAGAGGATTATGCGAGAAGGCACACAATTCGCCACCAATAATCTGAAGCTGTTGAAAATTTTATATGTCAACATTTCTCTTTGAAAGAGAAATTAAGATTTTTTCCCAACATTCTTTTTTTTTCGTAAAATAATTGCTTTTTCCCAAAATGAGATCTTTTCTTCTCTTCAATAATAAAGAATATTTTTTAAAAAACATCTACTCAGCATTTTGTGGGGAGGGTCACCAGTCTTGTGCCCCTTCCCCCCTGGATGCACAACTGCAGCAAAATGTCCGGAAGTCCTCCTTCAAAAATTTTTGTTTATTTACCTTAAAAGTTGTTTGTTTTCGGTTGATTTCGGTGTAGATTTTATTGATCAAGTTTCTTGCAATAGCCATGTTTTTTTTTTTTTTTTTTTTTTTGGACTTTATTAGCCATTGTTGTTTTAAAATAGAAGAATTTGTATTGATATACGAATAAATACCCAATTACAGAACATGCAATTATTCTATACAATAACACAGCACTGGACAATAAATTGTTTGAGAAGTTTCTTTATTTGCATGAAATTATTTATTAGTTTTTTTTTCCAAATGGATAAAATTACTTTAATTCTTAATATGAGCACAGTTATGTTTTTCTTGCACTAGCGACGTGTGGTGATACACCGGATTCAAGTAAATTTACTAATATAGCAGCTATGAATTTTTTTCCCCCAACTGCGTTTCTGAGTGAAATATACTAAACCAATTTTTTTTCAAAACCCAACCAAAAATTTTGGGGGTGCGGCGCACCCCCTGGCACCCCCGTAAATCCGCCTATGATGCTAAAAGATTGCTTAAAAGCAATTTGGCGAAAAACAGTGAAACTTGAGTTTAATACTATGAAAAAGTTGTTACCTAAGCGATTGTTCATATAAATCATCATAGCATTTTATTTTATGAGTAAACTATGTTTTAAACTGAAAAACATGTTTTCTATTTTAAAACACAGGTTTTTGTGAAACTTTCGTTTTTTTAATATTGCTTCTAGAATGTGTCGATTTTTAAAGTTAGTTTTCTGAAGCTGCTGATTTTATAACTTGATTTTTATAAAAGTACTGATTTTAAAATAAGATTTTTGTGAAAGTACCGAAAAACGGTAGTAAAATCTATCTGTATTGGGCCCTGATGATTTAACCAAAATACTATCCATGTGCAATTTCTATTTTTCTTCTGAAACATATACAGTCCAACCTCTAAATACTGACATCCAAATGAACTAATACTCTGGATAACAAACTTATGGAATATTATAAGGTTCATTCAGATGAAACTCGGTCAGTGCATCTAACTTCACATCAGACGTTAGAGGCTGTCACATAACTGCATGCATGGAAGCACCATCTATCGGTAGGGAGATTGACGCATGCGCAAAGATTGATCTTGCACAGTGACAGTGGTTTCACATTGAAGAGAAGGTGGTCACACAAGTTATCGTCCACTACCGCATATGTCCTTGTTTTTGACCACAAGGGCTCACTGCTTGTCAAGTTCTTGGAACGGGGAATCACCATCAGTGCCCGTATTTATCAAGCCACTTTACAGAACCATAGATGAGCCATTTCATCGAAGCGGCCAGGCATGTTGTCCAAAGGTGCCCACACACTGCCAATGCAGTGAAGACGATACTGCAGCAGTTTTGGTGGGAAACGCCGGAACATCCGTAGTGCAGTCCAGACCTTTTACCGTGTGACTTTCATGAGTCAGATGTATTTGGACTTCTGAAACAAGCTGTTCAGGACATCACTTCACAATGGATGATGAAGTGTGTGACTGGGTCCAGGCCTGGATCCGACAGCAGCCTACTAGTTTCTTCAAAAATGGAATCAAATGAAAATGATGAACGATCGACTAATGTCGCAAAGGGATAAATGTGCCAACAGTTTTGGCCACTATTTTTAAGTTAATAAAATGGTTACTGTTACTTTACACAAGTGACCAGGTTTCATTTGAATGCCTCTTATACAATAATTTTTTGTCAAGTACTTTCAAAACACACGACAATGTTTTAAATTTCATTACCACGATTCTGCCAGCTGTTTGGATGCAATCTTTTTTTCATTATAAATGAAATTCTTTCAGGGAAATAATGAAAAATTTTTGAGAGATTTATTATAGAAATTTCTGACAATTAGGTGTCTTGTATTATTGATCCATGCAACCATAGCTATCCTCCACTTTGCCAAGAGCTAGCAATTGCAAATCCTCAGGACACACACAAGACTCGAAAGAAAAAGGTTTTAATATTTGACATGAAGAACTGTGTGGTGGACTCATAATTATAAACTTTAACTTCCAGCAGAAAACGTACTGCAACTTCTACCAAAATACAAACTTCAACTTCCATGAAAACTAAGAACATTCACTTCCACTCAGAGATGCGACACATAAATAGCCGCCATTGAATTCAGTCGGTTCTTTTTCACACGTTTACTTGCTGGTTGTGTCTGCCTCACGCTTGCTAAGAGCGACATGAGGAATTTGAAATGTTTAGGGTCACTATTCCTTGTTTTAAATAATTTTAGAGTTAACTTTTTATTAAATAAATGTTTCTTTAGATTTTTTTCATCAAAAATGTTTTGTCCTCTTAGAAAGTGTTCCCTGGTACAACAGTGGTGCACTTAAGGGGTGCACACAAAAGAACTAATAAAAAGGAATACAAGGCTTTGATATAAATTTACATGAATTACTCAGTGTGAAAAGGGAGATGGGAACAAACACTAAAACTAAACTAAAGTCAAATAAGTATTTTGTCCCTGTTTCAAAAGCAACAGTTTAAGGAATATAGATAAATTTTTAACATTTGCATGGAATGAATTCAATAACAATACGATTTTACGTAAATACATAAAATATAGTAAATATTGTTGTTTGTACCGAATCACTTGACATGTTATCTTTTCCATTAGGAGCATCATTACTTTGCACGTCCATTAGGTTAGAATCAGTATTTACAAGATTTGGTTTTTCATCTCTCACATTAAATTTACTCATAGTGAGTACTTTTTTTTCTAAAGGAGTCAAGTGCTCAGTTTTTGACCCATTCTCAGTATGTTGTCGTTTATTACCAATGGCCTTGGCACGAGCACTGCACTTTAAATCATTCCAGGTCTGAAAAGAAAATTGAACAGACTTTCAGCACATAATCTGTTAGTTACATTTATAAATGAGTAGATTTCATTAAAAAAAATGAGAATGAAATAATTGATAAATGGGTTAGGACAAAATAATGCAATTACATAGAATACATATGCTCAATTTCAAGTTAAATAACTTTTTGCTTGATCTACTTGTGTAGCAAATTTTGTGAAAAGTCTTTTGGATTCCAGAAGTTACCCCCCCCCCAAAAAAAAAGCACATTTGCATTCTTCAGGCAGTTTTATTTTCCCCTGCACAAGAAAAAATTAAACATTTTTTTTTAAACTTTTTTTTTTAAATGAAAGTACTTTTATCAAATTGTTCATTATTTCAAAACTATTTTGTTTGAAATTAATTTGAAGAGAAAAACTCGTAGTGTCATGATCGTTCACAGTATTGTACCAAAAGATTTTCCGACACCTTGTGTATAAAATAGCAAATAAATATAAACTGCCACAGTGAAACGTCAGAGTATTAAACGAAGAAAAACCATACAAGAGCAGCTGAACATTAACATAAATAAAGAAGTACAAATAAATTATTATACTTTTCTCCACTGTTGATTGCTTTTCCTTGGACCTCCAGGAAATTTGTTCAAGGTATCAGCTAACTCCTGCCACAAACGGTGCCTGTCTGCTTTTGTGAAACTATCGGTCGTTTTCCCAATAGTTAATTCTGGATGGTTTTCTAGAAATGCAACCATTACCTCATATTGATGCTGAGATGTCCTTTTCGATCTGAATACAGGGTATTCTATTTCCGCTGAGTTATCTATGTGGTTGAAAGGAAAATAATATGAGCAAAGAAGCAAATCATTTACATGAGCAAATTAATGCTGTAAGATACTAAAAAAGACTTATAGTGCTAAACAATTAAAACGTTACAGAAACATCAAATATTGATAATAAAAGAACAAACAGAAAACGCTGAAGCCAGACTCATCAGATGTGGAAACTTTATCCAATGGTTAAGAAACAGAAAAGAAATAAATCTAAACTAAATGAAATGTTACAGTAAATTAACGCCCTATATCCAAAGCTAAGGCAGAAATACATGAAAAAAACTGCCAGCTCAGTCATTCCAGCCGAGGACCTTCGGACAGACGAGTGATCGAAGCAAAAGTTCGGTTCAACCTCCAGCTCAGTCACTTCCTAAGCCGGGCTGATGAGTGCTATTAAGCACGAAACTGCAGTCCTCGGCTGGAATGACTGAGCTGGAGGTGTATTTCATGTAAATGAAATGTGTTTAAGTCCCAAATATTTAACACACAATGTTGCATTGGGTAAAAACACTAAATGCTAAACTGCATGCAATAACCAGGAACTTAAATAAAAACCCAGAGCAGGAGTTTTGTCTTGGTTATTAAAAGTCAAATATACATGCATATAGTATGATTATACATCAATTTATGATCACAACACACTTTACTTCAAAAGTTTCCTGTCAGAATGAGGCGATATTTCATCAGAACAGCTCTGAGGTGGCAATGGGAATTCGTTTCGGGAAGTCAAAAAAAAAAAAAAAAAATCTAATAGATAGTGCTGTCGAGGTTCACATTCCTGTTGGGGAGGTATGTTAATTACTAGTGCATAACTTGGGCAGCCAATTCACAGACTCAGCACCGATACCCTCTGATCTGTTGTGGAACATACCATTTTATGCTTCCAACTACTAGCATACGGAACATTTATGCATTCATAATCTGAAAGGTGTTTGTTTCATACGACTCCTCTTTTTCTCTAGCCTCAAGCTTATCTAACCATCAAGCCATCAGCTTTCTCGAATACATAATTTTGGCAATTAACTTATGTTTTTTTTTTGTAATCCCTTAGAATTTATTATTTCCTTTCCACTGACAACATTTACATGTTAAACAAATCCCTTTCATATAAAGTTTTCACCTTGTGTAACCCTAACAGCACCATCTATTGGCATATTTTAGAACTATTTTCTCCTTCGCCAAACAAAATAACATGGCCTCGCAATTGTTCTGGTGAAATATCAAGTCATCCTGAGCTGTAGCTTTTAAATTAGAGAGACTTGAAATCGCAACTTTAATTACGACCATCCTGCACACCAGAGATGCATTGGTGCACCCAGAGCCATAACTTTGAAATGGGAGAAGGCTATCCAACCAGCTAATGATGTCATCATAAGTCGATCCACGATGATTTTCTTACAGAACTCTTCTATTATTTCGGTCGCATTAAAAGTTCTATTTGCGTTATTTGAAAACTCACCCACATACACACACAAAAAAAATTCATCACATATTTTAAAATGTACTGAATTTTATTCATAGTATGTTACATAAAGCTTTAAATCTGAAAAAGCATTCAAAAAAGTAAACAAGTTTTTGTTTTACAATTACGTTAAAACAAAGTAATAAATGATCAATGTTCTATTTTTCATTTGAAAACATATAAAAACTAATCACCATACATTTTAGAATACACTGAATTTTACTCACAGTAAATTATATTAAAACACTTAGTCTTAAAATAATATTCAGATAAGTAAATGAGTTTCATTTTACAATTCAAGTAAAACAAAATAACAGATGAATAAAATTAAAATATATATATTTATCACTAGCAGTACCGGCATGGCGTTGCTCAAGCTAAGAATTTAAAGGAAGTCCGTTGAATAAAACAATCCAGGAAAAAAAGCAAAAAAAAGTTTTTTTTTCCAAAAATTCATAAAAAATACAAAAATTGCTCGATCTGCGAAAAAAAAAATCATCATACTTAAAAATAAATGTCCTACATTTTAATAGAAAAAATATTTTTCTGACACAATTGTTTCGTGATCTCCGGGGTAAAAAGTACTAAAAACTGCTAAAAATCGCATTAAAACATCGAATAACTTGTTTAAAAATTAAAATATCAAGGTAAATTATAGCCTTCTGCAATAAAAGGACTACTCAACACAAAAAGAATTTTTCAATTCAAACCAGTAGTTCCTGAGATTAGTGCATTCAAACAAACTCTTCAGCTTTATATTATCAGTATAGATTTGATTTACGTAAACAGAAAACATGATTGCAACATGTTTCATAAGATATTAAATTATGATACAGAACAAACACACAAGCACTACTTAGGCATCCAGCTACCCCCCCCCCTCCTACACACATACAAGAAAGATTGAATACTACCCCCCAATAAGGTAAATCCTCCAAAAACAGAAAATGCCCCAATAAACATATTAACTTAAAATGTCAATGGCACACTTATTTAAAACAATTACTGTTGGAAAGTTGGCATGATTATGAGACCATAAACCCACTTTGGTGGGCACTCCTGAAGAATAATCCAGGAGTTAAATCTGAAAAACGTAAATTGTAGTAGGAATTGCACCATAGCATCAACATTGCATGTACAACATTAAAAAATGTATCCAAAACAAAGTTCTCTCCCCCCCCCCCGCCTTTTTAACTTCACTACTTTACTCTTTTTAGATTTTTCTGCCGCTGGCGATCTTTTATTTTTTCGACTTTTAATCATTGCATCATTTATAGCTTCAGTAAAATTATTTAAATTAATATTACAGTCAAACCTTTTTAATGCAAAATAACTTAAGGTGAAATATCGCTTTACATAAATACCTCTTTGGTGCTGTAAGTTTAACAATTACGTAATAATTTTTCAGATAAGATGAAAACGAGTTAACTTGAAAAAATTATTACTTTCTTGTGAATTTTGCATTGATGAGTTTCAATTGCAGCTGACGAAAAAAAGTGGTGGTCCAACGGATCAACTAGATGTGGATACTTCTTTTGAAGGGAAGGAGATTTTCGAGAAGTAGTATATCCAAACTGGGAGATGAGGCGATCACAGCCTAATCGGTAAGGCATTGGATTCCTGATTGGGGGTCTATGGGTTTGATGTCAACCAAACGAAGATCCAATGTGTTCGCTAATGGGGGTCTATGGGTTTGATGTCAACGATACGAAGATCCAATGTGTTCGCTAATGGGGGTCTATGGGTTTGATGTCAACCATACGAAGATCCAATCTGTTCGCTAATGGGGGTCTATGGGTTTGATGTCAACCAAACGAAGATCCAATGTGTTCGCTAATGGGGGTCTATGGGTTTGATGTCAACCAAACGAAGATCCAATGTGTTCGCTAATGGGGGTCTATGGGTTTGATGTCAACCATACGAAGATCCAATGTGTTCGCTAATGGTGACTGGGCATGTAAAATATGTCGTGGCCACTAAGTCCTTCAAGTTCCCATTCCAAATTTGAACAAAGCAAATAGACCTTGGGGTATTTTTTGTGAGCTTTCAAATGGGACTTCGAATCAAGAAAATGGGATAATTATTTGGGTAGAAATGAGCCATTTAATGCCATTTTGGAGTCATGAAATTAAAATTAGAATAGTTTGGTACTTTTTTGGCATTTGAAAACAACTCTGTTCCTTCTAGGGTACCCAAGTACCTCCCTGCCAAATTTGGTTGAGATCTGACTTAAACTGGATTTGTACAGGGAATATATAAACATGCATACATACATACACACAAACATGCATTTATTTTCTGTTTTATTTATGCAGTTTTATTGTTTCCGCAAAAAAAGGTTAATGCAAAGCATTTAATTTATTTAAAGTATGTACAATATAATTAGCTGTGCTAAAAATTTGTGGGAAAGAATATGTTTCCAAACATTTTAGCCCTGTATCTCTAAGAAACATTTTTGCCACATATTCTTCATTCACAACAAAAGTGTATTATATCTCTGGAACAGTCTGCAAAGAAATTAATAAAAATGCAACAATCTTTTGTTTTTAAAATAGTCCTGTCGTCTGTAAAGTGTTTCAGTTTGCTTTTGAATTTGGAAATGTTTGAGAAGTGTCTCTCTACATCATAATTCTGCTTATTTTTTTCACTTTCTTGAGTAGAAACTTCAATACCTTCCATTTCTTCACTTCTGGATCTGCTCTTTGAAGATTTTCTGGAAGCAGAAGGTTTTGAAGAAGAGCACTGTGGTAAAACAGGAAACACAGACGGCACAGCAGTGGGCAATAACCTACACTGACAGAAAATGAATAAACTGAAATTCAATGTTTTAACAATTTTATACATTAAGTTCAATAATTATAATAATAATCTTAAATTTATTTTGAAGTATTGTAACATCGAGCAATTTAATCAAAGAAAATGCACTGAAAATTGTATACACATTTTGCAGTTGAATGAAATAATAGCGATTTGTTTTATTAGCCCAATTTTAAGCATTCATACCTAAAAAATGCATTAGAAATTTTCACTACAAGATGCGTTTTAGTAGTATAATCTGACTAACATTATGTTTTCAGGGTTTCTGCAGGCTTAAGAGAAAAAAATATAAGAAAAAAAATTAAAAAAAAATATCTACCAGAAAATTGCCTGTACAAGTATGATGTGTGAAAATTGCTTCTACATTTGACCGAAGCCATTTCCTGTTTGATGATATTTTGATAGTTGAAATTGTAACCCTAACTTCAGTAGATTAACCCTAAACTCCAGTAGATAGGGTCAATTGTTGACCAGTTTCATTTCTTCATGCCCCTGAAATGACAGTCTAACCCAGGGTTTCCGCTACAGTCGCATTTTTCGCATAATGCGAAAACACTATCTGAATTGCGAAAATAAAGCAATGCATTTTTGCTCAAATAAAAAATAAATTAAAAAAAAAAAAAAAAGAATAAATCTATGATCCTAGAAAGGAAGCATGTATGGCGATAATCAACTTAATCTTTTTTAAATCTTAGTTAAGATGTTTAAATTACAATTAAGTTCAATAACTATTAGTCTTATCTAGCATTATGTCCCCACAAAAACTGCTTTATTAGGAGGAGGAGACTGCAACATTCTAAACATCAGTCGTGTTTTCTTTTTTTATTTTATGTTTTAAAAAAATAGCTGTTGTACTTATTTCTTCAAAGATGTCACAGATGAAATATGAATTTTATTTTCAACTGGAGATGAAACACACTGAGGCATATATAAATATATGAGAATGTGTAACATTTTAGCATTTTGCTAACATTTTCCCCTCAATTTTAGCTTTCATGCTAAAGAACTTTTGAACGCAGCTTAAACCCTGGTCTAACCAGTAAAGCAGTTTAAGTTACTGGATCCAATTCTACCAATTCAAAATAAAGCATTGCCCTCCCATGTCAAATATTAGCCAAAAATGTCATCAAATTATCATGCCGTGCTGTGAATTTCATTGTTGATGACGTCAGGAGCTTACTCGATCATTGGCTATAACACATATAAGGATTACATCAAATGAATTACAAGTATATCATCCACTGTAACATTACTGCTGGGCCAAAAGGATATTGTTTAGAAATTCAGAAAAAACGAGGGGCTGAGCTATTAGCTAATTTGTCTATTATTTGCTACAAGACTAAGATCAACTTTTTCTTCATAAACTAGGATTTAACTGGGGGGGGGGGGGGGAGTGCAACGGGAAAATAGTTCAAAAACGATTAATCAGTAAATTAATTATATCTAATTCTAAGAACTGCTTTGATCAAAGTATCACACAAAAGTTCGAGAACCATTTTAAGTGAAACTATGAAAAAATACACATTTGCAGATTTCAAGATGTTTATGAGTCATCTAGACAATTCCTTGTGAATAAATACATTACAAAATAAAAAATAGGGCTGAATAACAAATTAGTGAAAACATATTAGAAATGAAACCTGTGCTTATAACGACACTGATAGATCATCAAAAACACCCCTTGAAAATGGTTTTTGTAACTAAGGAGTCTAAATAGTATTCACCTGAGAATTTTCAAATTCACTTCAATAAGACGCCCGGTTTTTTCATCATATGCTGAAGCGCTTGTTCGAAAATCACTCTGCAGAAAGTGTTTTTCACAAACCTGAATAATGAAAGAAAAACTCATTAAAACAAATCAATATTTATATTACCGTATATACTTTTGTATAAGTAAACCCCCTACTTTTAGGAGGAAAATCAGGAAAAAAACAAAAACCCGCATATAAATCGAGTCTACTTCCTGAAAAAATGGGCAGCGTTTTGCCGCTAATTTTGAATTTAAAAGTTATAAAAAAGGAGGGAAATGAATACTTTTATTTTAAAAAACATCTTATTTTTATTTTTCTGTGATTGCGATTTTTGTAACGGGTTCAATTTCACTACAACATTTTCCGTTACTTGTTGCTTTCATTTCGATTTAATACCGATAAAATTTTACGCTGTAGCCATATTATATTATTTTTTAAAAAATGAGCATAAAACTAGTGATTATCAGGGAAATTTGAATACGGCGATTTCTGCACTTCTCGCGTAGTCGGCCGTTTGCTATAATTATTCAGCCTTTATTTCAGGCAGTAAGAGCATGTAAAGTTATAGCAGAATGTGTAAGTATTTACTCCTTTAGCATCTGCTTAAAAGACTTGGACTAAAATCAGGAAAAGTATGTGTTTCAAGTGCTTTTATTCTAAAAATTGTTACGAGAAAATATTCGGAAATTCTGCTCCGTGTATAAGTTATCCTGCCTTATCTTTAAAAGTCATTTTTTGCACTTCATTTCTCGACTATGCGAGTATATATGGCATTCAAAAATTCAAGGTCTTCTTTGAAACATAAGACTTCTTTCACTTATGTGATAGATAACTATTGCAATTCATAATCATACTTGTATTCTTTCAAAATGGATATGAAATTAACTTTTATTTAACTTTTTCACTCAATTTAAAGTTGAAGGTTAGGAAAGGTGTAAATCATTCATTTTCATAAAGCTGAATACATAATTAAAATTATCAGAACTATTACATAGATTTTATACAAACAGTCTTGCCTTAATCAGAATTTTAAAATGCCTGTAAATGAAAAGTCGATTTAATGTACCTACCTTGCTATGCCTTGTGGGTTCAAAATAATCCCTCTTGATTGCTCTCAGCCATTTTTCCTTCATTTCTTCATCTTTAGGGAAACTGTAGACACTTACAGCCATTCCATCTTTCTTGTAATTGCCTCTGCATCCTGGTACGCAACAAGGATGAGGCATATCCAATTATATAGTATCCAAACGTGTATATCTGTAAGACAAAATGTATTAATACTAACAAAAATATCTCACTTTTTTGTGTACATCCTTTATCAAACAACAGTGAAAGGCAAAAGTTCTGTGTTTAACTTACCTGTATCTTATTTTGCCCAAATGGTTGCACATAGCGCAAAGTGAGCTTTCAATTGCCTCGACTCGAATATCCTGCACTTGCTGTTTGCTGTGATACGAGGAAGGTAACGCCTATGAACTTATGATGCAAGGTAAGGAAACAGTAGATTCTTCAGCAATCGTTAAACTATTCGGTATTGACACATAGTGGTGAGGGAACTGATGTGATATACCCCACCCTTGGCGACTTTTTCCTGTTGGCGCCAAGAAAGCGTCGCCAAGAAAACGATGTATGACGACATATGTCATACATCGTTCTTAGCGATGCTTTTTTAGCGCCAACAGGAAAAAATCAGATAAAAAAACATGATCAAAGCACTTCAGAACACAATATATATAAAAACAACATAAAAGCACAACAAAAAACATCACGAATATATGCTTCAAAAATGTACAGGGCCGGGGTTTTTTGTAAACATATTAAAATACAATGAAATAAATTATTCTATTAATTACAAGTCGAAATTAATGCATTAATTTTTTTTTCATCATTTCTCCGGGATATGAGACCTCTGGCTCGCCAGTTATCCCTCCGACTGTTAATATACATTACAGTCGGAGTATGGTCACAGTCATGTATATTTTCAAGGAGACACCCAAGGGTGGCTCCTTCCGTTCAGTGTACAATAATGACACAGTTTTGAGCGTGAAATATGCACCATTATTGTGCAGGTTTATTAATAAAATTCAGCATTTTTAAGAGTACAACCGAAAGAACTTTCAATTGTTAACATAAAATTCAGTACCTAAAGGAGGCACGTTAATAGAATGTCTAAATAATTCGTGGCATCGATAAGAATTAACTTTTAGAACAAAATAACCGTACTATTTCTGTAAAATTAATTTACATACAGTAAAAATAAAGTTAAAAACTACAAGAACCCTTCAAGGATTTGCAAAAACAAAGAATTTTGGAAGTGAGAGGTTTTTTTTGAATTCTAAAATAAAGAAATTACCTTTTTATATGGTATAAATATTCACACTCAGTCTAAAACAATACATCATATGACAATGGCACGTTACAGATACACACCCAGGGGTCTGTCCAGGATTTTTCACAGGGTCCGTTTTTTGTGAAAAATCAATTATTTTTGTGAAAAATCAATTATTTTTGTGAAAAATCAATTAATTTTGTGAAAAATCAATTAATTTTGTGAAAAATCAAATTAAAAAAAAAAAAAATATTTTTTTTTGTAAAAACGAGATTTTTGAATTTGAGATGGCGCAACTGCATCATTGACACTTAATGTTGAGTGTTTTCCCTCTTTTCTGTTGAGAATATCATTCTTGAGTGTTTTTCGAGTATTGGAGTATGGGAGGGCGGCATCGCTCTTTGGGAGATGGGTATGCCTCAAGTATCAATACCTATTTACCATTCTACATTATGTTAAATTATACTAGAAATGTTATATGTATAGTATTTAAAATAATTGTAATAAAGAACTTCAGGCAGGGGTTCAGCATTTAACTTTTTGAACCAAGACATTGTTAAAAAATACAAAATTTCATTTCAAATTTACAAACTCCATGATTTTTACAAAAATAAACAAATATTTTAATTGTTGACCCCTTAACAAAGCGTACTAAACATCGAAAATTCGAAAAATCCAATTCCCATAGCGGATGCAAACAGATCGCAATCCTCGAAGTGAAAACATCAAAAGTATAAAAACGGCTTGTAAAATAAATATTTCTCACAACATAATTTTAGAATTGCACTTTAGAGTCCTATGATTAACATTTCATTAATGTCTGGACAGAGTTGAATCAAAAATAAATAAAAAATGAACCATCGGTTCAGCATTTAAATTTTTGACTCAAAAGAAAATGCAATTCCGCTTTAAAAACTTAAAATAAGCGTTGTTACAAAAATAAAGAGACTTTTCATTCATTTGCATCCTAATAAAGCGAAGTTAGCTTGAAAAAAAAAAAAGTATGATTCTCATATCGAATCTAAAAAGATTGCGCTTTTCAAAATGTAGGCATCTAAAGAAAAAAACGATGAATAAAATTAATTATCCTTTTTAGCATTGAAAAATCAAACCCATATAACTTTCTCCCAAAATAACAAGTAAACGTCGCTCCGCCAGACGCTAAGTAGCGATAAACAGTTAAACATCGATAAACAGTTAAACATCGCACCCGCCAGACGCTAAGTGACAGTGGCGATAAGTTTAAAGTTGGCAACCCTATATGAAGCGATCACATCCCCCCCCATCCCTTCTATCCTTTGCAGTTCTAAGTTCATTTCGCTGTATATTATTGTTTATTAAATCATGAGCGGGGAGAAAAGTGCTTACGGCCGACTTTTTCATAGAAGTTTGCAACAACACCGCTGCGTAAAACAGACAAGCAAAATTTTAAACCAAACTGACTTTCAGCTGTTAATTTCTTTCATAGAAACCAACAACAAGCATTATATTTATTTGGCCTTAGTAGTTATTTATCGCTTGCAGGAGCGTCTTTTTTTTTCTTTTGCAAAATTAGCAGGTTTTGTATAAGTTGATACCTCTAATTAAACTTTAAAAAAGGTTCCAAACATTATCGTTGGAAATATGCTGCATTATTTTAATTTGAGATTTGCTCTTCCAATAAACAATTTGTGAAAGATCCGTTTTTGTTTATCAGAATTTTGTGAAGGGTCCGTTTTGGTTGATCAGATTTTTGTGAAGGGTCCATTAACAGACCCAAATTTCCTCTGGCCAGACCCCTGACACCGCGTTGGAGTTAACTTTTAATTAACCTTCAAGTTTGAAGAAACTGGCATTTTCTAATGTTTTTACTTCAAAACACAACTACTGAATCTAAACTAACACAAAATAAGCATTTCTGTAAGGTATATTGCACAAAACAACACGTATCTCTCCTGCGTAAAACCAAGTAAAGAACCCAAGTAACCAAGTTTGCCTTCGCGTTGCCAACCACAGGTTAGTTTCACCAGGGATGCCAAGCTTAAAAATTTATCGCCTCATTGGCGAGAAAAATATTTCAATTTTGTGCAAAAAATCGGATGTCGCCAAATGGGGGGGGGGGGGTATATCACATCTGTACCGTGGTGAGCATTGCTGTAATGTTATTTCGAACTCTGTGTAATGTTATTTCGAAATGTTATTTCGAAGTGATTTGAATGGGAATGATTTGGCACAAAAAAAAAAGGTGCTATACTAAGGGTGCAGAAAATGTTTTTACTGCAAACATTTCTTCCAATCCAAATGAAAGTTTTGCCAAAATGTTATAATATGTTTGACCCTTCAGATGAAATTAATTCTGTATTATTATAGGTATAGAGAATTTTGGAACAGACAAATTGCACCGTTAAAAACATATAGGCTTGTCTAGGTCTAAAAAGTAAGTTAAGTAAATATGCATGTTAGTTTTAATCAAAGTCTTATATCTAATATATTTTTAATAAATTGTTTTCAAATATAAAAAGAACCGACTTCAAAAAACAAAGAGGAACTAAAAAGTAAAAAATAATTGGTCATACTTACAGAGGATTTCCTACCCAAACGTATAAATCAAATTTATTTTACCATTCCAGTACAAAAATCAACTAAACTAAACACCAAATTATAAAATAAACACTGATTTTAATTACTTTACAATAAATTATTTTAATACCTAACTAATTATACACGATCTCTACATTTTTAATAACCATTTGAAGTCGGGAACTCCTATAAACTACAACCTAACGTAACTGAGTAGGTTTAGTTTTAAAGACTTGCGCGTTTTGTTAAATTAGTGTTTAACTCAGGAATTGGTGGGTTGTCAGTTGTAGTCATTGTGATAATTTGGTAATTTACTTGTCCATCTTATGATAATTTTGCTTGGAAAAATGTTCTTAAAATTGGAATTGAAAAAGAACAAAATCGAATTTTTGAAAAATTGCTTCGAAGTGCACACCCCCCATGCTACAAACTAACTTAGTACTCAATTTCATGAAAATCGGCCAAAACGGTCTAAGTGCTATGTGCGTCACAGAGATTTAGACATCCAGACAGACTTTCAGCTTTATTATTAGTAAAGAAGCATCATTAGCCAATTTTAATTTTTAAAACCTTCAAAAAAAAAAAGAAAGAAGATTAATTTCTACAAGTGGCTTGAATTCTGATGCAACTAGATTGAAATTTTTGAGCGGATGAGCCAAAATGACGATCGTGCAATTCTGCTACTACATAATATAATATATATGCAATATTAGTGATGTCAAAGAGATAAAATTGCATTCCAAACAAAAAATGGAGGAGTTTTATGTAAGCAAATGCAATTGGATTTCAAAATGCATGAAATCAGGACGGAATTGTAAAAAACTGCCATAATGTGTAAATTTTACATGTATTAAAGTTGGAAAATATGCAGCTAGTAATAATAATAAAACAATCTATTCTAGTCCAACAGATGCAGCGATTTCACTTAGTGGAATGACAACAATGTCTATGTTTTCGAAACTTTATTGAAACATCGATGTTAGTGTCGAAGTTTTTCTATCATCAATGTTTTGCTTTCAACCATTCACGTCTATCACGTTGGAAGGAGTTTCCTTTTTGTTTTCTATAGAAGTAGACTTATACATCCTATGACATCTTATTAACTTAAGATTCAACAGTAAATTATCATATAAAAGAATCCAGTACAGTCAGATCTTTGTATTTTTTTGGCCCATTTCCAGATTTTTAAACTTTGACCATGTTTATCTCAGCGCCCTATCACTAAATAAGTACATAAATAAATAAGAACTTTTTTATAAAATGAAGAAATAACGTGGCCGTTCCTATGGCCTTATGACAAAAAAAAAAAAAAAAAAAAAATACAATTTTGATATGTGAAAAAATGCCGTTCCTTCAACCACCCCTCCTTGGGCTATAGCCCAGTGAGCCCATACTTAAATACGGCACTGCATAACCCTAGTGTACTGTCTGTCTTTCACGAGAAAAGCTCCCGCCGTCAAGGAAAAAACCATAGAAACGGACTTTGTTCATTTTCTGCAAGGGTTAGCAGAAAGGCTTTTTGCGTCATTTCGCCACTCGTCTGCTCGCCTTTGTGCAGTCGTACGGATTTTTCCAACATTAAGCTTCCCTTAGAAAAATGAGACGCACCTTATTACTATAGCAATAGGCAGGTGCACACTTTTCAGCGGTGGCTTTTCTCGTGATTGTCGGACAGTACAGGATCCAAACTGTTTCTGATATAGGTGTGGGGGGGAGGGGGGGGGGGGCAGTTTAATGAAGGTTTTACTACAATCTTTTTGTCAAAAACATTATAAATAATAGCCTCACAAGAAAAAAGAGAATTTTTACAAATATATATACCAAGAGAACTCTTTTCCATTGGCGTTGCACAGGAACTAGTTCACTAATATCTAAAAGGGAAAAGAAAAGGAAGTGAAACTTGACAAGTAATCTAAAACTATTTTTAAAAAAAAATCAGTTTATACAAATTAATAAAGATATTTTTTTAAAAAAACAGAATCATTGTTAAAACACTATATTCTAAACCTTTGTCAATACCATAGGCTGAAATTCACAGTTTTAACCTCCCTGGAGGACCACATAGGCCAAATTGCAGTATTAATACCATTTCTTTTAAAATCAATATAATTTCTGATGGTTTTCTCTAGTTTTCCATTTAAACTCCATCTGGTAGCTAAAACAGAATTAGCACACGGGAAACCCTCTAGTGAAACCTGCAATTAGTGTCATTGAATTATATTGGCAACAAATAGCAGTCCTGCTAGGCGATTTCAGTAGCTGCTCATGTTTCATGACATTAAGGATTATTTTACAATTGTCATAAATTACAGCTAATTCTTGCAAAACTAGTATTGGTTTGCCAAGAAGGTGTGTCTCTAAGTTTAATTGGAGTGGATAAATGATTTAAGAGGGGTAGAAGCGATAGTTTTTAGTCAAGTTATTCTTTCTGAGGGCGGAGGAGGGTGCTGAAAATAAAGCTTCTTTTTATATTGCATTATCATCCTTTTAAGAGCAGTTGATTCTCAATCTCTTTTTTAGTAATTGCAACTCAAGGACTTTGACGGCGCAAAACATCTACTGATATTGCATACGAAAGATTTCCAGAAAATGCTACATTCTAGTTAAAAGAAGTAACTGAAATTATATTTTTATTTTGTCATTTTTTAAAGAAAAGTCACTAACTGAAAATTAGTGAACAGCTTTCGTTCACGTCACAGAAGGAAAGCAATTACTGGTTAAACCTTTAAAAAGTTAAGTTTGTTCATAGGCAAAGTATTTCTACTGATAATAACATAAATTCAATACATTTTAGCTCCGTTTGAGAATTAAATTTTTGTTTTTTGAGATTCACAGCACAAACAGAAAATTAGTTACAGTCACAGTGAAGTTACGAAAAAAAATGTTAAAATCAATTTAAATTAAGAGGTGAAAAGTTCCAACTACCACAATATTTAGTTTTCTTAACCGATAGAGGAAAACAGTAAATATTCTCCTGAAATTTAAATTTGAATGAACTCCATGCCGCGAAAAAAAAAAACAAAAAAAAAAAAAAGGAAAAAAAAAACATATATATATTGAGGATTGGCAACAATTGTTTGTTTATCAAAAAATTGATCGGTGTGTGTTGTTCGTTTTCTCTAAATTTATGTCAATTTTATATAATATTTAACCCTTATAACAAGTACAAAGCAGTGATTCTTAAAAACGAAAACTCTGTTTTTCACTGGTAATAAAAAGATCTTAGTGAAGTATAAATAATGGCTGAAAAAGCTTAATAGTTTCAACTGCAGTTAATGAAGCTCAAAGAGGATTTGATCCAGGTTGTTAAATAAATGAATGAAAATAATATTGGTAGGGCTAAAGTTTTCTCTCAAAGCCATTCATTTTCAGAAGTCATTATTCTAAGCTCTTTAAACCTCAGTTTAAACTTGAAATCAGTAAAAATTAGTAAATTGTGAAACGAACTTTTAAAAATTGGTCTTTTATGTGGAATATACCTTCATGTTGGAACGTCAATGTGTAAACAAGGAATGTGATGAATATTGATTTCATAGAATCAGTTGTAGAAGTAGTCCTATATATCCTATATTTCCTATATTTTCAAAAAAAGCTATCAAAAGTGGTCCTATATTTCCTATTTTTTGAAATTGTCCTATATTTCCTATATTCTTCTAGTTTGTTATAAAAAATTGTAGAAAATTATCATTGAAAAGCCTTTTGGTCACTTGATTCGCACTTTCTTTCACGACTTGACAATTCAAGACTGCTTAAAAGCAAAATGCTTGTTTATAAAAAAATATATTTTTTTTTTAGAATTTCTGCTAGCACTTGTCTTTTTAAATTTTGTAGAGTATTTTTGACAAATTTTTCAATTTGTATTAAGAGAAAGCTTCAATGGTCTCTATTTTATGACAAGCTCTCCAAACTATTGATTTGGAATTTTTAAAAAATCCAAATAGATCTAAATTTAAATTTTGAGTCTTAAAAATTGCTCTTTTCCTTCATGTTCAATGGATGTATTACGCTATTTTTCTTTGTGTTTAAGCCTGATTGTTGAATGCGTCACTTGACACAACGTTTATTTTCTGAGGTACACTGTGCAAGGCAGCTAGTAATAAATAAGATAGATGCAACATTTTAAAATCTTAGTTCTGCTCTGCTTTAAAAACCGATGTGTGCATCACATGACTCCCTTTTACTCCAATTTAAAGTCATTTCCCCTAAGTTATTGGCAATTTTAATGTGATTCAATTATTTACTCTCTAAATATCACCAACAGTGGTTAAATTGAAACCAGATTTAAAATTTAAAAAAAAATCGCCAAATTTGCGACGAAACTTGGCGACCAAAAGACAGGCGATATATCGCCAAGTGGTCCGACAAATTATAAACACAACTCGAGTTTACATCAAAATTAACCATGATTTCCCCCCCAAAAGGGGCAAAAGACCCCTTTAGGAACATCCGAATGCAACCAAAAGGGAAGGTGCACAACTAGACCCCACTAGGAGTCTACGTACCAAATTTCAACTTTCTAGGACATACCGTTTTTGAGTTATGCAAGATACATATGCACATACACACATAGGCACATACATACATATGGACATCACGAGAAAATTTGTTGTATTTAACTCGGGGGTCTTCAAAATGGATATTTCGGGGTGTCTGTACATTCCTAGGCACTTATCCACTTGTGGTCGAGTCGAAAAAGAAAACTCATCATTTATTCGGGGGGGTGAGTAAAATGGAAATTAAGGCCGAATTTTTGAGTGAAATTGTTTTTCATGAATACAATACTTCCTTTTTTGTAAAAGGAAGTAAAAGGGGGGAACAAATCTGATACCCCCCCCCCTCTTGGCAACTTTTTCCTGTTGGCGCCAAAAAAAGCGTCGCCAAGAAAACTATGTATGACGTCATATGTCATACATCGTTCTTAGCGATGCTTTTTTTAGCGCCAACAGGAAAAATTCAAATTATGTCATTAATTATTTAATGAAATTAATGCATTAATTTTTTTCCGGTTGTTTCTCCGGGATACGAGCCCTCGGTCTCATAGTACTTTCGTAATGAGACCCCTGCCTCGGTCTCATTACGAAAGTACTATGAGACCTCGGGCTCGCCAGTTATCCCTCCGACTTTTAATATACATCACAGTCGGATATAAGTCACAGATCTCCTCCGTTCAGTATACAATTAAAGTCACAGATTTTATGTGAAATTAACACTCATTTTTGTGCTACAAAAATGCCAACCAGACCAAAATACAAACTACCAGAAACACACTAAAAACACAATAATTCAAAATATGTTGCACCTTACCTTTTTTACTTCTTTTCTTTACTTCCTCACGTGAGGCAGTGCACATATGTTCCGCTCTTAGGGAAATTTATCCCATTTTTTATTATCATTACTTTACAAAAATATTTAAGATTATGTTTGTTTTGACAAAAAAAAATTCCAAAAAAAACCAACACCTTATTTTACTTGTTATTTTGTACTCCACCCAATTAATTTCGCGAATTATTTCCAAAAACTTTACAAACATATCCTCATTTTTGTATTCACAATTTTTCATTCAAAAATTTCAATTGATACATTTGGACAACATCACAAACCGAACTCATAATTAAAATAGAAAATTCAACTAAATTAACATTAAAAAAACAACAAGAAAAAGAATACTCTAAAATAAAGTTTGAATTGAAACTTTATTTTAGAGTATTCAAACTTAAAATCTCCCTAAGAGCGGAACATATGAGCACCTACCTCCTACCACACATACACGTGCAAAAAGACAAACTTCGAGAAACCACTTTCCAGCGTTCAAGTTGCAAAACCAGGGTTGCCAAGTTATCGCCTTATTGGCGATTTTCGTATCGAGCGAAAAATTAAAATCTCGCCAAGAGGGGGGGCATATCAGAGGAGAGCCTAAAAGGGCAAGGAATTAAGTACAGTTAAAAATTTAACTCCTTATTTTTTTTTTTCCTTTACAGTTTAATGATGTCTGAAAGAATATAATGGCCTCTCAAATTTTCAATCATGATGAGCTTGAAGCAGAAATACAAAGATGTAAAGATGAAGACATATATAAGGAATCTTTAACGTTAAAGAAGTCGAAGCATTCCTTAGACAGTGATGAAGAAGATGATGATGAAAAAACTGGAAAGTATAATGTTCTTGATCCCAATGAATTAGAAGGTGAGTATTAATTGTTCATGTTAATGTTTTACTGCATTTATGTTCTTCATGAACATTAAATAATTGTAAGTATGGTTCCTAAACAGTTTTTTGATTTTTGCTGCATTGTAAATAAAACAAAAAAAGTATATAGCAGTTCAATAATTGCACCAATGCTGTAATAGGTTATTTTTCTTGCACAGCAATTGTATGCTGTAAGAAACAGACCATGCTTAAAATCGTAAGCTGTATCAGAGGTCTGCCCGGGATATTTCACATGATCCAATTTTTTATGACTCTAAAAGTATTTTTGTTGATTATCAAATGGTTTTATAAAATGTCTAAATATATAAGCATATAGTAACTCAGTATAGCACTTCAAACCACAGGACCAGCACATTTCAAGATTTCAAAATTTGCCAAATTTTGGCAAAGTTTTTCTAGTGAATTCAAATTTCAGTCTATTGAACAAAAAACATTAAATGTTCACTTTAGTTGACGTTTCAGAAAGCTTACAAATATACCTTGAATGCTTGTTTAAAGTCAAGCAATTTAGTGGGAAAAAATGATATTTGAAAATTAGAGGATCGATCTATAGCTAGGACAAACTTTAAAAAAAAAATCCCAAACCGCATTTGGAACTTTTTTTCAGATTTTAGTGCCACCATTTTATTTAAACTAAATAGTCACGTACTCTGGAATGGTTAAAAACTTTCTGAGCATTAATTAATGACTTTTACAGTAGCAGCCCAACTATGTGGAAAAAGCAAATTCCTTTTTCTGGATTCGAAAATTTCAATACAGTTGACCACATGAATATTAGCTCGCTTGAGGAAAAAAATGTGTAATTAAGTACTGTCACTATTGTCACTTTTCTGTGTTAAATCAATGCAGCTCATGCATCTGCCAATCAATGTCAACATTTCAAAGTTTGTTTATTTTTGATTGGACGTCGCCCATTTTGACCGCAAGAGGCGCTGAATGGAACCCCTGCATCTACCGATCAATGGCAACGTAATGGAAACGTTTTCCCTGTAGCGCCCTCTTTGTTGCCACGAGGCTCAGCAATTGTCACGACCAATAAGAATTAAGTGGGGCAGGGTTCGTATGGGTCATGGAAATCCTGGAAAGTCATGGAAAAAAATTTAGCAAATTTCAGACCTGGAAAAGTCATGGAAAATTGAAATTTTTATTCAAAGTCATGGAAATTTATTTAGAGTCATGGGAAAATGTCCTGAACAAAGATAAATCACCAGTTGCTTAAAGAGCAATAGACATTTTGAGTGATTTAACAGTATTGCACATAAAAACTATTCAAACTGGAAAATTGAACGATCCCAGAAATAAATCTGAATTTTGAAATCTCATTGCATCCACTTCTGTAGCAGCCACACTTCTTTTTTTCACAATGCGATTTTACTGCTTGGACATCACTCATTATGAAGTGACATTATTTTCAACATTTTTTATATTTTATATTCTGTAGTAGCGAACTTGCACGTTCTTGATTTTTGCCACACGCACTCAAAAAATGCAATTCAATTGCATCCAAGTTCGTTTCCGTAGCTTGTATAAAATTTAATTTTAAATTCATCTTAATTTGTTGAAGGTTTAAAAAAATAAAGACATGAGTCAGGTGATAGAGCACATAAATAGGGGAATTCTAATACCCTAAAACAGTAGTGCCCAACATACGGCTCGAAAAAACTGATCCATGTGACCCACTGCTAAGTTCAATGTCAAGAATTAAACACTAGGTTCCAGAATTTCTGAACCTATTAATATTTATGCATTTGAAAATGTGCAAATAAGTAAACAAGTAGATTTGAATCAGAAGATATATTCACTACTGAATGTGTTTTTAAAATAAATATCTGGTTTAGAAACATGAATTTAGTAAAAAATGTTTCATTACTTTGAAGAGCCAAAGTACTGTCAAGTTATTCGGATGACTAAATGCATTAATTTTTAGGTGTACACTGATTGTTTTTCAATTATTAAATGCTTAGATGAGATAGTGGCATTAACATGGAAGTTTTGCTAATGCTCATTTTCAAAAAATGGCAAGTTTCGTATTAAATAGTACTATTTTCTTCATGTAACAAGGTCATGAAAATTTTTTTGAAGTCGTGAAAAAGTCTTGGAAAAGTCATGGAATTTTTTCATCCAAATAGAGTACGAACCCTGGTGGGGCCTTGCATTGTGACAGTGATCAGTAAAAATGGAATTCTACTACTTCTGATTTTGTAGGGGGTCTTGAGGGCGAATTTTTTGAGGAATGAAGTCCCCAAAGTAGTTTTAGGCTATGTTGGTTGATTAAGAGACCAGTGCATCTCTAGTCATCTGAAGCGTAACTCATTGATCATAAATCTCATGCAGGAGATACTGGGAAAAAAAATCTGGACACAAATAACCGAATTGCAGTAGACCTTCGTTTTACGCGGGTTTATTTTACGCAGTTTCAATTATACGCAGTTTTAGATTTGACACCTTTATTATATTTTACGCAGATGAGTTTCAGTTTTACGCGGATGCAGCAATGGAAGCAGATAAAAATTTCCCCTCTTTCAAAACCCAAACTCCTAAAGATTGCAGATTACGCGTAATGAACTGCATTTTGGCGTGCTAATAATCGAGCTTGGGTCACTGAAAACATTTTATGCGATTGGTTCCAGAGCTCTTTCCAGAAGTAAAGTTATTTAACTCACACAATTCAGATCTCCCTGGAAGAAGAGCTTTTAGGAGTGACAAAGGAGGACAAAACCAACGAGGATATGCAACCAAAAATGTTCAGATTGAAAATTTTGAGCCATTCCTAGACAATAGTAATGACCTTTCTGATTTGTTAGTGAAGAAAGATTCTAGCCTGGAAATGACGCAAGTGATCATGGATGCGTTAATGCTCTGCAAAGAATTACGAAGAAAAATTATTAATGACTGCCAAAAGACTATCATAGCCAACTCCTCTTTATAAACAGGACATGAAATTTTTTAAAGTTATCTTTATGCATGTTGTGCATAATAGTGGATATAAATACACATTAAACTTATACAATTAGTCATCACTAGAATGAAGTATTTTATCTACGGAACCAAACCCCTATTTTAACACTAGTATTAAGTCTCAATTTACACGGTTTCGATTTACGCGGCATTTCTGTGGAAGGTAACCCCCGCGTAAAACGAGGGGCTACTGTATTATTTTTTGTAACAGTTGTTTATTTTTATGTATAATTTTATTTTTCTGAAATGTGAACATTTGATTTTTTTTTTCATATTGAACTGCATGTTTGTTGATAATTTTGACTGGTTAGAAACCTTTCGGACTTTTTGCATCTGCAATGAAATCATAATTGCTCATATCAGAGATGTTGCAAATTGCTGAAGATCTTCCTTTTCTTTCTGTCTACAGGTCAAGAAGATCGAACCATTGATTTTGATGGTGAAATAAAGATTACACCATTTAACATGAAAGAGGAATTAGAAGAAGGATACTTTGATAAAGAAGGAACTTATATTTTCAACAAGGAAGAAGATGTTATTAAAGATCAGTGGTTAGATGACATTGACTGGGTGAAAGTAAGAAGTTTTTCATTTATTCAGCATTCCGTTTTAGAATCAACCAAATACCATTATTGTGAATTTTGTTTTACTCTTCCCTTTATAGGGATAAATGATAAGTTTCTTTTTATCTACAGTCAATTGGCGATAACTCGAACCTAAAGGGACCGACGAAAAACTTCGACTAATCGAAAGCCAGACTTGCCGCTAATTTCGGTTTTCGGCACTTTAATACTAAAAACCATCAAATATTTTGATTGATATGTACATGTAACAGACAAAATTACAGAACTTAAAAGTTTTTAAGCATAATATGCACAATTTAATCAAAAATATGGAGAGAGAAAAAAAATGAAAGCATGGTTTTGATTTCGATTTTGCTGGAACCACTTGAATAGAACCGATTCTACTTCAGGGAAGGTACACATTTTCATTCATTTCAAATTCGGATTCATGGATTCTACCGCTTTAGAAGTTTCTCTTTTTCTTTTAATATTGACAGAATACTTGCTTAGACATCTTTAAGGGGGTCCAGGACACAAAAATCGTCAAATTTTGCAATTTTTTTTTATCATGTAAAATATCACTCCGTGTTTTTCTGCTTAAGAGGAGGTTTGAATCTTGTTTCTATCTTAAATAGAACAAAAGATATAATTATTTTTGTTTCATGCACCTAAATAATGTATACTTAACTTTAAAACTTTACACGCGTTTTTCTCCATGATGCAATTTTTCCCGATTTCTTGCATTCAAACTCTTATAAGTCGGGAACCGATGAAGATAAAGTAATGAAACTTGGAGCATATCTTTTTCAAACAGTTTACTTTAATTTTTATTCGTCGAATTTGAAAAAAAAACGTTTACTGCAAAAATTACAATTTTTTAAAAAAAAAGTATCTTTGAATTTTTTCTTCAAATATTTTTTATTTTTTATTGAATCAATATTTTTAAAATCGCCGAATAAAAATTAAAGCTTAGATATTTGTGCGTAATTCATTGAAAAAAAATTGAAAATTGTTTAAGAATATTTTGAGTTATAGCAATTTTAAGCAACCCCATTTTTTTAAACTAATTAAATTTAAATAAAAATTTTTCTTTTTTTCATATTTATGTTATGATTTTGCTTATTAAATAAATGGTGAATCAGTGCAAAAAATTTCAAAACTCTAAAGTATATAATAAAAAAAATTTCAAAATGTGTCCCGGACCCCCTTAATAGTAAAGAAAACTCACTCTGTCTCTCAGGAACTTATCAGCAAATGATCGAACTAAAGAAAGAATGGGAACGCATCTTAAGTCAGGTCAGCCTTTGAATAAAGATACAATCAGTTGACTTGACAGCTTAAAAGCAAATTCGTAGTCCAGCAACATGTCAAAGTGTAAATAATACAGTACAACAAAAGAAAACATGCTAACTCATTTCCGTTTGTGTAACTCCTTTATCGCACGTTGGCTCAACAGATGCTCTTCTTGCTTTAGAGGTCTCACGTGCAGGAATTGCAAGTGAAGGTGAATTAATTTTTCTCACTTAGTCACTCGTTTCTTTCTTTCGAAATAAATTTCGAGTCATCTTTGAAAAAACTTCAAGTTAAAGGAAATTAACTTCGAGATATTGAGAATAATTAGCATGAAATTAAAGACAAAGAGGTCGGGACTTAAAACGTCAATAACGCTAATAAAAACGTCGAGTTATACTAATATTCGAGTTTTCGGACTTCGAGTTATAGCAAATTGACTGTATATTTCATTTTTATTGTTATTACTTTTTTTTTTTACTTCAAATTGTTCATTAAGTTTATTTAAAGCTTTTGTTTTACTTTTGCTGTCTGAGCTTTAAAAAACTTTTCCTTTGATTTATTTACTAAATACTATATTTATTTATTATGTTGCATCAGACAAGGATATTGAATGAATGTAATTTGTTTTTGGTCACTATCCCATTGATTTATTATTTCTAAGGATGTCCCAACTATCAAAAACATTGTATATAAAAATTTCTAGGTAAATTAATAAAAATATTAAATTTTATTTTTCTGGGGAAAAAAATTATTGTGGAAATTAAATTGATGAAACATTGTCAGTTAAACATAAAAATTCATTTTGATTTACAGCAAACCCTTTCTTTTTTTCCAATACTGAAGAAATGAATTTATGATTAAAAGAACCATCAGACAATAATGACAAGTATGATAAACTAAATTAAATAAATACATTAAATTCAAATAACATCAAAATACATCTTAAAATTAGTTTACAGATATGGAAAGACTTTCAAATACACATACATGCAGTGAAATAATAGATACTTTTTAGCTAGTATTTATTTTACTGAAAAGGGAAAAAATTACTTTTCAATCAGATTCTTGACCATCCTACTCTAGTAGCTTCTCTCAAACAATTGAAAATTGAATGGGTTTAGAAGAACAAATAGCTCCATCTATTACGGGCATATAAAACAATTCAATGCAAATATTTTTTCATATTTAGTTAGTGGTCTATTCATCCCCAAGGCCCATTCATTACCACTCTCCCCTTGACACCAATCCTAAATGACTGGGAGGTACCATTAATGGTGCTGTTGACAAAACTTTTATTTCAGAAATGTGTATCTAATCCTGATATTTACAAAAATATTCTGCATAGTGTGCATATTTGTTACTGCGATGGTCCAAAATCTGGCAAATGTCGAGATAAGGCGGTGAATGTCAAAGTTCACCTCCCGAAGACATTGGCAAAAGATCAGTTAAAGTTCACATTCTCCAACTTCGGTCTTTTATTATAACATATAATTTCAAACTTCATTTTAATTGATTCAAAAAGCTTGAAATTTCTTAAGTTTAAATTAACTGTTCAATTGTTATCAATTTATGTATTACATAAATTTTAAATACCTCAAATCCAGTTAATTTAGTTTTTAAAAATTAAAAACAAATTAATAAATAAATAAAATAAAATGTGCACATAATATGTAGGGAGGAGAATGGAGAGGTCAGCACAGCATGAATGCTAAAACTGTCTATAAACTGTTTTGTTAGATCTCAACTCAACAGCATTATTGTCGACAGGTTTTACTGTAGGTTCTTTAAAATTCCACTTTGTGACATTACCTTGGGCTAGATGTATTTATTTCACTGACATTCATGGTATTTTACTGTTGCTCTGCTGTTATTTCATTACAGTGAGGTCTGAAAAAAGTTTGTGCATTTTGAGTTTTTGAATTACTTCTCAAAGATGAATATTTGAATTACTTCTCAAAGATGTTTGTTTCAATTTTTGTTATTATAGGTGAAAAATATTGAAACTTCTAAAAGAAATTTGAATGACAGTGATAGCGACGATGAACTGCCCGAAGTGAATTTATTTTCTCATTACTCCAAAATGTTAACCCTAATGAAGCCTAAAGAGACTGTGCAAAAAGCCATATGCAGGTTAGGTGGTTCCAAATCTGGGTCTGGAAGTGCTAGCAGTCGCTGGAAGAAGAAAAAAGAAAATGGTGCAAATGCAGAAAATTCAGAAGAAACAGAAAATAAAGAGAAGCTTGCGTTGCTGACAAGCTTAGCAAATGATATCATTCAGTCTGGAGACATGGACATTTATCAACAAACATATGAAAAGATGCAGTTTCATGTTAATAAAACTTCATCTTCTACCCTTAATATTAGTGAGAAAAATGATGAAGCTGCTTTAGACATGTTTGGAGATGATTTTGAAGAAACAGTTGATGAATCAAAACCATCGCAGTCTGGTCAAGACTCCTCGCCACCACACTCAAGTATGTTTAAAAGTTTTTATTTTATAATCATTAACTCCTAGCAGTCTTTTTGATAGTGTAATTGTTTTGAATGTTTCAAAAAATGGTCTTTTTTCAAAATTAATGTTTTGCTCTACATTTCAAAGTAAGTCAAACATATTTATCCCAGAATTTTACAAAACTGCAGTGTTCGAAAATATCATGATATTTTCAAAAATATCGAAAATATCCGATATTTTGATATATATCCAATATTTTCAATCAGCACAAACTAAAGTCTTCAAGGTAGTAAATCTATCCTCAAATCACCCTTTAAGTCCTTATGTTATTCTTACAATATGTAGCCTTAAAATTAATGTTTCTTTCATTATTTATATCTAATGTTTTATTTTATATTTTTATCAAATTTAATGGAGTTATTTGCATTAGCTGTTTTTATCCTGTTAGCTACTTTCACACAGTTATCAGTTTCAGAAATAAAAAATATGCATTATTCAGTGCACATTCATAAAATATTTTCTTTTTTTTTGACATGCATTTAATTAGGCACTTTGAAATATGAATTAAAATTATTAATATCACTAGTAATTTTATGAATATAAAATGGAAATAAAAAAGGAATATATTACTTTGTTGTATTAATGATGTATTAATACATCATATAAATACTGTACATAACTTTTTGGCATTTTTAATAACAAATTTACTATGATTAATATCATTTTCATATTAAAAATACCGTAGTTGAAAAGATAAATATTGAAAATATCATGATATTTTCAAAATAAATATCGGATATATACTGTGATATATATCATGTATGTATCGACTGATATATCTTGGCGAACCCTGCAAAACTGTAACTTGTTTTAATTGTTTTTAAATGTTTTGTAAGAGATTTTAAAACTACGTTCTTTAAACTTATATCCATAGTTTAATAATGTTATTATGTAATCCCTAGAACACCTTCTGTGGTTAACAATTGCTTTTTGACATCAGTTACCTTTTTAGTTTACATAGCTTTTTTTTGTCTAGAGTAGAGATTCTCAAACGGTGGTCCAGTGGATCGCAATGGTCATAGAAAAATTTTACCGGTTCACAGAATTTTTTTCTCGTCCACATTAAAAAAAAATTCCTTTGTGAAAAATCAAAACATTATAAAAATAATATCCTATATGACAGCTTTTATGTGAATGTTGAGATTATTTTTTGCTCCAAAGAACAGGTCAATATTTTAACACCAATTATTTTGCTCTCTAAATACTGTAGATATTAGAAGTCTGCATTATTTTAACAAAAGAAGGAAAGAGAGAGAAGAAATTTTACACCAATTAAATGCAATAAAATTTATTTTCCTTTTCCAAGGACCACCTTCGTCAACAACCAATCCCCCTCCCCCTCTCCAAGCCCCTATTAACTCAATCTTAAAAGTTCTCTAAAGGAGTGCAGGCACTCTTCTATTGGTGAACAAATGAAAAATTTTCTAAAAACTCATATTGTATTTATAATTTTATTATGAATATGCATGTGTAAACAGGGTCTGGCATATCAACCTATCATATTTAGAGAGGCGTTGTGTGACTATAGTGGGTTTATATGGTGGTGGAAGTAGGTTTTATAAATAGCGGTATACGTGCCATTTGCATTAGTAGCAATGGCACAGCGTGGTGAGTATCATCATATTTTGTGAAGGCATATATTCATAATGGCAGTTTTTCGATTACTATTTAGCATGAATTTTCCATTTGGTTCCAACTTGACCAACATAAAGTTTTTCACTCAAATATCGGCCTAAATTTCCATTTTGCTTACCCTCAAATGAATGTTGAGTGCTTATCTCTCACTATCTGCATGTGTGCCTATGAATGTATGGATGCCAGAAATATCTGTTTGGACAATCCCTGAGTTAATTATCACAAGTTTTCTCATTATGTCTGTATGTGCTCATGTATGTGCTATACATATGCATGTACATGTGGTACATATGTATGAGTATGAATGTAGATATTTTGTATGTAACTTGAGTATCAACATTTTTCTGCAGGCAAGTTTTCCATGCTTTGTACACTCCCTGAAATTCTGCAAATGAAACATCCTTCAGGGCATGGGTGCAAGCAACTTTGACATCATCTCCATGGTCGTGTTTGAGGGCAGCTTTACTCTGAGAAAGAGAAAAAAGTCTGTTGGGGGAAACTAGGAAAGCTGAGGAATTTCTGTAGCGCCATTTTTCATCGAGCACTCTGTAACCATGAAGTAGGTGTGACAGCGCATTGTCATGATGAAGTTACTCACCAGCAGCAATTTCTGGTTGGACTCGGTTGTCAGGTCTGTTCAATCCTTTGTCCAAAGTTTGATTGAAAAACTGTCTGACTGCTGTCTGTTTTCAAGCTGACTTGAAAAACTGTTTGACTGTATTTTGAACTTGCCCGCATATTGTGAAGGGTGTTCCATTTTCTGGCTGTCAGAGAGCGTACAAAGCACAAATTGTGTTGATGAAATGAAGTGATGGAGAGAGAGAGGGGCTCAGTAGAGCCAAGCACTGCAACCAGAGGTCTATTGTATTAAACACCGAACAGAAGTCCTAAAACAGACCAGTAGCCCAAGCAAAGATTAGCATGCATTTAATGGGAATATCATAGATCTCCCAAGGTTCAAGCAAGTTGCGGCGAAGGTGTTGTAGGCAGAAAAGACGTCGCAATCACACAAGATGTGTGCAGCTATTTCCTCATGAAAGCGACAGCCTCTACAAATTGGGTCATCAGTGATGCCCATTATAGTAAGATGCAGCTTCAAGGTATAATGACCAGTAAGGAGGCCGATAGCCCTTCTGACACTGTTACAGTTCAGACTTAAGAGTGCCTTTGCCCTAATACTAGGGCAACCTCTATTAAGTTCTTTCACCTGCTGCTGTTCATCAAGGTTGCGCCAGTTATGGTACTATTTTCTACCAAAAATATCAAAAACAGCAGCCCTAATAGGATTTTTCGAAATCCCAACTGCGGGCTCAGGGCCAACAAAAGGGATATCAGAGCCTTTCCGAGTAATGTAGTCTGCTTTTTCGTTTCCCCTCACTCCAGAGTGTCCAGGTACCCAACAAAAGGTAACCTTGTTCAGCTTCGCAAGATTGCAGAGCAAATTATAACAATCCCAAACAAAGTGGGATGTCATAACAACCTTATTAAGTTCGTTCAAGGCAGCCTGACTAATGGAGCATATATGAACACTTCGGTGTCTATAGCCATGACTCAAGCAAATACTGCAGCACACCAGGATGGCATGAAAATTGTGTTGATACTCAAAGAGACTACTAAAAATTTGCTGCGATATCTGAAAAAAACTGCTTAACTCTGTTTATTGCTTTGCTGTATTTTGAACTTGTGCCCCTGCTCTGAAGGGTGTTCCATTTTCTGGCTGTCAGTGGGCGTACAAAGCACAAAGTGTGTTGATACTCAAGGAGACTGATAAAATTTTGCAGCCATATCTGAAAAACATTTTTGTTACTTTTGTGAATTTATTCTCATTACCCTGGATTAATCGGTCCTTTTTTTAGGTGTCGTTGATCCTGATGCAGAAGTTCAGTGGGAATTCAAGTGGGAAAATACAAATGATGCCAAAATATATGGACCCTATCCTACTTCTCAAATGTTTCAGTGGGTAACTGAGAAATATTTCGAAGATGGAGTTTTTGTCAGACAAGTTGGAAAAACAGATCCTTCTTTTAATTCGTCCAAAAGGATAGATTTTGAACTTTACTTATAACAAATAATCATGCTCATGTCACTTGTTCTTATGCGAACTCCAACCTGTAATATATTCCCCCTTCCTTTCAGCATAAATATCATCTTTTGTTCCACGGCCGTAACCAGAAAATAATTTCCGGGAGGGTTTAAAAACTTTCATGTGGAGCTTGTGCTATTTGTGCTAATGTTCAAGTCGTCAGGTTATCTGTTACAAAAGTTTTTTCTGCAATCAATATATGAAAGACACTTGAGTTTTGGAACAATATTATTTAGAAATTTTTAAATAAAAACGAACATTTAAATGTCAAACCAAACTTTTTTGAGGTGGGGGGGAGTTGAACCCTAAGAACCGCCCTCCCTTGTACACGGCCCTGTTTTATTCATTCATTCCAATGAAATAAAAATTCAAATTTTATCCAAGCTTTTAAAATTAGTTGTTGCTGTTTCACTCAAAATAAGTTTTTGATGATTGAATTGATGATTTTGTCACTTATTTTTGTATAAACTCCAGCCTGTAGTCTACTTTCTTTCTTTTTTCATTTTTCAACATATCATATTTAGTTAATTCATTGCACAGAAATATAAATCAAATTAAGTCCAAACTGTTAAAGTTAGTTTTTGCTTCTTCACTCAAAATAAGTTTTTGATGATTGAATTGATGATTTTGTCACTTATTTTTATATGAACTCCAGCCTGTAGTCTACTTTTTTTTTCATCTTCAACATATCATATTTTGTTCATTCATTCCACAGAAATATAAATCAAATTAAGTCCAAACTGTTAAAGATAGTTGTTGCTGTTTCACACAAAATAATTTTTTAATGATTAAATATATGGCGTTATCACTTATTCTTGTATGAACTACTGTAATATACTTTCTCTATTTCTCACTCTCTCCCTCCCCACTCTCCTCTTTCAGATATCATATGGAGGTTTTTTTTCATTCAAAATTAAAAATTTAAATTTTATCCAAGCTGTGCAAGTTGATTTTTGCTGTTGCTCACAAAATAACTTTATGTGATGATTAAATTGATAATACTGCTTTGATGAAGTTATTTTATTTCATGAAATAAGATTTTAAGAAGCCTCACTCTCCTAGATTTTTTTTTAGAGTAAAATGTTTAAAATTTTAATGGATAGTTTGGAACAATTAGCTCATTAGTCGTTGATGAGTTTGGAATTATCTTATTAATGACACAATCTAGCTAAAAAGGGTATGTTACTTGTTCCTATTAACTTAGAAGATTTGAAGTTAAATTTGAATTTTAAATTAAAGATCTTAAAAAGAGTAAATTAACTTTGATGATGTTTAGAGAAGGAAAGGATAGGATTCACAGATTCCACCACAGAATTTTTCCGAAGTTAAAGCTCTGAAATTACATATGTAAGCACCATCTTTGAAAACAAAGAAGAAAGGGTTGATGCATGGTCACTCCTGGAATATGAATCCGCAGCACCATGACAGCCTAACAGTAAAGGTACGTTTGTGCTATGCTTCAGTCATCTGTGTTGGCCACTCGTAGGAGAGCTCCCAGGAGCCATTATTTAACAGGACAATGAACGGTCACCATCAGTAAGGGAATTCCTCTTCGAGCATATCTGGGATCACTTTGGACGACCTTAATTGAATTATAGTGACGCTTTTACAGTAATTGTGGAACAAGATGACGTAGGACATCGTACGAAACTGTAATGCCTCAGTGCTCACCTTTATCGCCTAGTACATCCACACCAGGTGTAACTCAACCCGGTACTTAAACCTCCATTCATAATGGATTTTTCCAGTTGTAAATGATCATTTTGTAATCACTTTCTCTTATGTTGTCCTTACATATGTAAAATTTTGTTTCATTCTGACCACTTATAGGTGCATCGATTTTTTTTTGTTATAGAGTGTATTTGGAGACGTTATGTGTGGAAAGGCCGTAGCCAGCCCCCCCCCCCTCGAAAATTTCAAAGCTTCACATGCTGTAAAAAGGAAAATTATCAAAAATTTTGTTTTTTGGACTTCAACTTGGAAAAGTTCGAGTTATCCCCGAACCCTCCTTACGAAAATGGTTGATAGAGCCTTATAGAGTTCTATAGAAAATTATATAGAAGTCTATAAGAAAGTTTCTATATAAATTATTTCTATATAATTCTATAGGTATCCATATAGAACTTGGGAATGAAGTTCCTATAGAAATTTTCTTCTATAAAATTCTATAAAAGCTGCTATAGAATTTGACCATAAAATTTCTATAGATAATTAATTCTATAAAAAAAATTTGCTGTAGAATTCTGTAAAAAAAAATGAGAATTCATTCATTTTATTTACAGTTATAGTTTTCATTAATGTTTATATAATACTTCTCGTTTGGAAAGGTTAAAAAAAAGGTTACAAATTAATTTCATTTTAAGAATAATTATTTTAACAATTAATTATTTGTTAAGGTCATTTTTTTATTACAAGGGTGGATTGTAGTATGGTTTTTAATAATAATACTGTTGCATTTTGTTATAGTTCAAAGAAAAGTCCAAGTAATTTATTTAAAAAATATACTCATAAAAGTAAAAAACAATTTGTTATGAAAAATGTTTGAATTCTTTATAGTAATAATAAAGCTTCTAAACATTGAAATTAATTTTAAGTGTGTGAGGAATCATAACTTTTTTTTCCATTGTTTAGTAATAAAATAATCGAAATTCCAAGATGCAGTCTTTGTATTTTGTTGCGGGAGTTTGCCGGTAATATTTTATTGATATACGCCAAGCGCGATATCCGTTTCTCCCTTTTTCCCCAATATGGAATCGTCCGTTTTCCACGTGCGATCGTCACGAAGCGTTGTGCTGAAAATGGCCGAACATATCTCCGAATTCGTTGGAAAGTATGTATTAATTTTGTGTGTTGTTGTTGGATTTGATTGTATTGAACCAAATGGGAATAAATATTATTTATAAGTAGTAGCTATAAAACAAAATTTGAGTTTTTGATCCAGAATGAACCTCATTATGCATCGAAAATAGCACTTGATTTTAGTAAATAATTAAAGCTCATGACTGAGTAATGACATGAATTTACTAGTGGTTTTTGCATTATTAATGCATATGTAAGTCGCAAGAACCAAAAGCTTGGATGTGTTAACTTTTTTTTTTTTTTTTTTGTACTGCTAGGGGTTCTAATATGTAATTAGCACTCCCAAATGGTAAGCTATTGTCCATTTTTATGTACTATCTCTACCTAATAATGATGGGTAATTTTTGGAATAAAGATAAGTAATTGCTGCACCTATTTTTTAGGCGTAATTTTTTTTTCAAACTTACATTGATTATGTAAAGCATTGTCATTGTGTTTTATGAAGCTCTTAAGATCTATATATGCTTTATAGGAAGATCTACAGAGGCTCTATAAGAAATACCTGTATAGAGTTTTATAGAATTGACTCAATTTTCTATAGAACACTTCTATAGAATTGTATTTAAAAACCTCTATAGCATTCTCTAAGAAGTCTGTAGAACTGATTTTATAGAAACGTATGGAGGTTTTCACTATAGAATTCAATTGAAAACGACCTATAGAAAATTGGGCCATAATTCTAAAAGACTCTATATAGGTATTTCTATACAATTTGTTAATAGAATTCCATAGACCCCACACCCCAGTGTTATCAAAGGTCGTTCAAACTTTCGTTTTTAGGGCTTCAATTCTAAAAAAAAATTCCGGGGGAGCGCTGCGGAAAATTACCGAAAAGTGACCCACAAACCTCTCTTCCCACAAACATTACCGAAGCTCTTCTAAAACCTGCCTAAAAAAGGCTAACTTCAAACATTTTTCGGCTGAATCTCTCTCTGCATCCTCCCTCTCTTTCCAACATTATCAACGATTGTTTTAAATTTAGTTTTCACAGCTCATATTTGTAAAATTTTCTAGAGAGGAGCTTCCAAAAACTCTTCCCCCTAACTTCAAAGAAAGTCAACCAAAATGACGTTTTTAGAGCTTCAATGGGTAAAGATTGCCGGTCTCCTTAACGTTACCAAAGATGGTATCACAATCGTGTTTTGAAGATTTCACTTTCAAAAAATTCCTAGGAATTCGCCCCAATCTCTCTTCTCTCAAACATTACCCAAAGATAGTCTAAAACTGCGTTTTTGCAACTGTAATGGGGGAGAACCCCCAAACCCCCCTTTCCCACACAGCTTGATAGGTCATAATAGACAATTGCATTTTAAAAGATTTAAATTCAAAGAAGGGTCGGGTGAGCGCTCTTGAACCTCCCTCCTGTGCACTACCAAAACGAATGTCTAGAATGCATTTTTAAAACCACAAATTAAGAAAATTTCTGGTGTTGGGCCCTTAAATCTCGCCACCCCTTAATATCACCAAAAATCTTCCAAAACTGCGTTTTTAAAGCTTCAATTTAAAAAATTTCGTTGACGAGCTCCCGAATTTATTTATGAACATAATTAGGGACATAACAATTGCCGTTTCGAAAAATGGACGAGGGAGCAACCTCAAACCTCTTCTCCCCATTACCAAAGATCGTCAAAAATGCCTTTTCAAGACTACAAATTCTTAAACTTTCTGGAGGAGAAGCTAGAAGCTCTGTATTTAAGACACATGTGACATAAAAAAGAGGACTTCAATTTCATACACCTCCCATTCATTTTTCGACTTCAGAAGGGCTCTGAGAGTTGGATCAAGCCGCGGCAGCAACTTCTGACTGAGAGTTTAATAAGTGTTGCAATAAAAACTCTTACTGGTGATCCAAATGAGGGTTTTAACTCCTTTGACAAAACCATAAAGAGTTCAAAACTGCGTTTTTCGGCCTTTGATTTTGAAAACTTTTCGGGTCAGAGTCCCCGATCTCTGCCATCTTCCCTAATAAACACAAAAGGTGCACTTTCAGAATTTTGATTTCAAAACTTTGCGGGAGGACAGCAGCCCTTTACCCGCTCCTTATGCCGTAGAACTAACACAAAATAGAAAATCATATTTCTTGGACTTTGATTGCAAACAGTTTTCCCTGGGGAACCTCTTTTCCTTGTTTAACAATGCCAAAAAGAACTTGAAAATGTGTTTTAAGAAGGGGAAACTCCTAAATTTCATTCTTCTTCCCGTAATAAACTCACCGCGTAAGAAGATTTGTAGTGGCGTTTTTTAAAATTTTGTTGTCAAGAATTTGAGAACGCCCAAACCTTCTCCCAATTTGAGAACTCTCAGCGTGATCAAGCGTAGGTCTTATAACTTAAAAAAAAAAAAAAAAAAAAAAAAAAATCCAAGTTAGCAACCACCTCCTCCTCTAACATGTTTACATGTATCCCAAAATTGCGTTTTTACAACTTCAATAACAAAGTTTCCCAAATGCGTTTTTTAGGCTTCAAAAATTTCCAGGGGAGTGTCCACAAACCAAATCCCTTGTGTTGTTGCCAAATGGTAGCCGGAACTGCGTTTAACAAAATGCCTTTTGAAAGTGTGTCTAAACTGAGATACTGAGCCCAGTGTCAGTTTGACATGTATTTCAAAATATTAAAATACTCCTAGGTCTGCTCCTCCCTTAAAACCAATCATTTGGGCGCTCCTGACCCTCAGAGCTCATGAAAAGTGATTGGTGGTATCTGGTATATATTACTATTTCATGTCCAATTTGAGCGCCCATTAAAGATCCTTATGTCATTGATATACAATGTGGCCGAAAAGTCCTTGATACATTAAAAAAATTCATAGAAAACCAACAAATTGTCGTATGAATTTGCGATTTGCACCATAATACTTCACAGGTTCAAGAGTTTTTATGACATCGGGGAAAAAAAAAGGGGGGGAAAAATTTTCGCAGTTAAAAGTTACCCTTAAATCGTTTTTGTTGACATGGGAAAACGCAAAAAGGAATAAAAATTACTAAACGAAGAATTACAAGCATAGCATATACCCCTGGCTGCGTAATGAATTTTTTCTTCTTCCCCCCCCCCCCCTTTTCATTTTTTTTTTTTTCGATTTCATAAAAACTTCAATCTGAAGTATGGTGCAAACCGCAAATTCATATGACAATTTGTTGGTCTTATATGAATTTTTTTTAAATGTGTCAAGGACTTTTCGGACACCCTGTATTTCGCACTTGCGACATTTACGACACCACACATCTTTTTCTAAACCAATAAAACTTGTACATTATTAAATTTCTATTAAATAATATAATTTATCTGAGAAAACATCTGCCTCACATTTTGATAAAGTAAGTTTAACTCTCTGTAATTCAGGAAAATTACTGTTCAAAAGAAAAAATTCCAAAAATCAACTAATAATACCGCCTACCCTCTCCCACGTCTTCTTCCAAAATTTTTTTCATTTTGCTGTGTTGCCGCCCCCCTCCCCACACCTTACTGCGATATGTCTACCAATTCGCAATATGCTTCAAAAATCATAGCAAAAGGTGACTTTTTTTGTCGAAAATTTTTGAACCCTCTCCCCGAAACAAAATTCTGGCTACGGCCTTGGGAAAGGGGGAGTTAGGGGTCTCTCTAAGAAATTTTTGAGCAATCACGATTGCTTATTGCTTTTATTTGACTGTTTTTGGCGTTTCTATCATTTTATTTTCCCACCGCCACCCTCCGCACCATCACCGTCGACCGGCTCTTCACGATGCTGCCCCTATAGCGAAAACCGTCTCCAGGTTGCATCTATGTCCTACACACACGCGCACACATACATACACACAAACAAACACATACACACACGCATACATACAGACACCTACACATACACACACACTTACACACTACTACCCTCACATTCATGCCTGCACACAGACACAAACACATATGCCTACACACACATACAGCTACCCACAAACACATACGCCTACACACACACAAACACATACACATATAACTATTACAAAATAACGAACAAAATTTGAGGTTCCTTTGCAATCAATGGTATGTACCAATGGCGTAGCCAGAAACTTATTCCTTTGCCCCACCGAGAATTTAATTTCTCACTATGCTACTGGCAGATAGAATTCGATCGAATCGAACCAAATGGAGTTGAATGAGCCCCGAAGTTTGCGGATGATGATCCTGACAGCAAGTGCGAAAATTTTGAAAATGCAGAAAATTGTTTGCTTCCACATCGTGCGATGATGTGAACATTAGTGGATTTTAGGGGGCCCGCCCGCCCGCCCACCCCCCTAAAAAAGGAAAAATTAATGTTACTTTTTTCGTTTTAATTGACTTCTCTGTGTAACATGAAGAAATGTTTTACAGTTGTTTAAAAAGGATACAAAAGACACAAATCTTATTTTAACAAAAGCATTTTCGTTTGCTAAAGAAGTAATACTGGAGTCGGAAACCAGGATTCGTCTATTAATTCTTTTTTGATAGAATAAGTAATTGACATTTTGAAATAAAAAATGTGTGAAGATGTGCCTAGAAAAGCGCTCTGAAAAATTGAAATGCGGGGGGAAGGGAGGGGGGATGAGCGTTTCAATTTCTTATGCTCCCCACCAAAAATTATTTCTGTATTCGCCCCTGGATGTGAATCGTTAAAGGCTTCGTCTATTATGCTCTCCCGTCAAGTTTCATTCCGAGAGTAATTCGCACCCTAAGAGCTCAGATGCCGAGGTGCCTCCAACTGGTGGAAAACAGAATGTCGAAGTCGTCGTCATCAAGTGGTAAAGGCATCCGCCGTTATAGTGCTGCCGCATGAAAGAATGCTCGCCATCCTCTGGGTAATACATTAGGCTTGCAAACGACTAGCAGTCAATATGCGTCCCCGTTAAAATGGTTGTTTCCAGTCAAAAGTACTACTTTTAGTCACTGAAGTTGATAGAATGAGCAGCAAAAAAAAAAAAAACCATGGACCAGGAAATTTTTTTTATTATCGAAACGTTTAAATATTAATTATTTTTTAAAATGTCCGATTTTTCAAACAAGGCGGGGTTTATAACTTCACAAGTGATGAACTTTGCGCGTACTCCACTGGCGCACTGAGTGCATACGCTTGCTATCTACCGCGTTTTCAGCTTATGATAATCAGGAAGCGAATTAAATGTTGCGCATTACGCTTGCTATCAACCATATCGTTGCCAGTATACGTGAGTAAAGAAGCGAATTAAATATTTTGCGTTGCGCTTTGGCATCAGTGTGAATGTCATTTCATCATTAGTGATGTCATGTGCAGAAGCGTAAACAATGAAACTGTACCGTTCAAAATAATTGTTAAAAAATATTAAACTTTATCAAATTATTTAAAAAATGGCTGAATCCTACGTTTTTAAGCATGCTCTTTCAGAAAAAATACTTTTAAAGTTTCGGAAACGACCCCACACATTTAGTTCAATTTCATTGCACTGAATACTAATGCAACGTAATATTTTTAATTACAAAACATTACGTTTTCAAAATTAATTTTCAGACCCGTTTTAATTGCAATTACATTGCCTAAATTCATTGCAAGGAATTCCTGTTACAAAGAACAAAATTTTCCGTCCCTTGAAGTTCGTTGTAACGGTATTTAAACGCTAATTGTACATTGAACTTTGTCATTCGGCTAACTTGTTGCCGAAAATTCATCCAGCCCTCTAGAAATACAACCTGTGTGATATGTATGTTCAAACTTGAGTAAATACAAGAAATTGAGGAGAATATTTTAATATAAATCACTTTTTCTTTGGTTTAGCCAAAGTTAAATGTTGAACACAAACAGTCAGACTTTATTAATTTCATTCTTTTACAAATTAAAGTATGGCACAAAACATTTTCCCCATATTTTACACTTCAGTTTTAAACAAGCAAAAACTACATGACAGGTGACACTAGCTGTACAAACATTTTGTTATACACATATTACAAAAATAACATTTACAAGGGATAATTATCTTTTTATGGCAGATCATTTGTTGAGTTTGAGAAAGCACCTTGTTTTATTATCACACTCATCGCCGTGAGATGTATTCTTTCATAATCCTTTATCAGTCTTTCAGTTAAGTTTTGAAAGTTCTTATAGAAATATTCCACATGAAAAACTCACATCCCCCATATTTTCACTCATAAATTTTGAATTTAAATCTTTAACTATTCATTGAAATATTTACCTGCGATTTGTGTTGCATATCTTTAAAATAAACCTAAATATCATTCCAAACATTTTTTTTTCTGAAATTATTTCAGAAAGGTATAATTTCCGGATGGTAACAAAGTTTAATAACTAGCTCAATTTAAGAAATGTGTAAAAAGTAGTTTTGGTATTGATATCAATAGCAACATTTTGTATCATATAATTAGTATTTCATAACTTTCTTTTGTAAAAAACGGTCTATATGTAATTTATATATCAAATCCCATATTAAATATCATAAAAAATTAATTAGTAATTAACGCTAATCAGATGTTTGAAAATCTAAAATTACTTGCATTAACTTTTCGCAGATACTGAATTTGATTCTAATTTCACGAATTGAAAATTGAAATTTCTGCAACAATTCCAGATTTTTAAGAATTTCATTGGTAGTTATAATGGATAATATGTGCAAAAATTTGCTTCATATTCGATATTTACAGGTTATTTTAGTATTTAATATATAACAATTTTTTTACTGTTTAGATAAAATAATTGCTTTCATTTCAACATTTTCCTAGTTATTAATCATTATGTAAAAATAGAAAATTTCAAGCGGATAAACGATCAAGTCATTGGCACCAAATATTTGTCAAACGAAGTAAATAAGAAAGAAATACGTTAAAGCACGTTTTCTCAACAATATAGTAGTTTCTTCAACTATTTTAACAGTTAGCTTAACTAATATTTCAAGACAAAAACTAGTTTTTCACGAACCTGAAAAACTTTCTAAAGGACCTAAAATATTTCCGAGAAAATAAAACGTTATAATGAGTTATATATGATGAAATTCATTCGTATAGTAATTAGCTTAAGGAAGATCAAAACACACATTGGTAATAAGATGGACTACAGAAGAAACGTAGAATTTCTTTCATTAAAAATGGCACCAAGTAGTTGCAGTTTTGCTGTTACTAAATACTTATTTTGTGTGTTTACTTGTACTCGCATTTTAATCTGGGAAGAATAATGCACCTATTTCCCTTGCCTTTTAAGTAGAGGTGGTTTCACCATTCGTTTTCATTTAGAAAGAACGCAAAATACTTAGAAGAATGGACAGCAGAATTCGATTTACGAAATTAATCCATCATTTTGATAAACTTCTCTACCAAACTTATTTCTGAATTCTATAGAGGTCTTGATATGGTTCGAACTCTAAAGATACTTTTAAGCTTTAATTATTAACTTAGTTATAAATAGTAGTAGAATTGCTAATTCTGTTTGTTCGTTACATTACGTCAAAACGAAGTCAACAAAAAGTGCCTTTTTATTACTAGTTGGCAAACAAAAGTGATCCGATCTATGTTCTCACAAACCCAAGCTGATTCGATTTGCCGTTTTCGTGTTTATTATTATTATTAACTCTAGAGTGATACAACATTTGAATCCTGTACATACTAACGGAAATTCGCATCAGTTGCCATCATTTTAAGAAAAAAGTTGTCGAAAGTTGTATATTTAGATGAAAAGTTATTGAAATATTTTTCTTGTTGCCAAAGTCAAACTAGTTTTGAAAAAAGACATTTGCTGTTTCTTTTTACGAAGAGATGACGATTCTTTGGCTTAGTGGACACTTTGTTTTGTGACTTCTCAGATCCTTTCATGAAAAGCTTACAAGTATTAAAATTTGGTGCTAAAACTTTCATTATGTCATGAAATTAGCGTCTTGGAGCCGCTCTTTTTTACAGGTGCTCTGATTCAAAACGAATTTCTCCCTCAAATGAATTATGCTGCCACTTCTAAATTGAAATTAGTCCGGTGGGGAACCTTCAGAGGAAGAGAGCAAAAGCTGTGAGAACCATTAGGGTAGAGGAGCTGAGTGAAGGGGCTGCGTTGTCCGAATCTCGAGAAATTTCAACAACGCGACCGTGAAGCTCTTGTACTGGTCTGAAGTTATCGACCAAGGATTCGGCAGGTTCTCCTTCGTCTTCTTCTTTCACGTTACGGAATAGCTGCAGCTAAAAAAGAAAATAAAACTTTGAATCTAAAGAAAGGTGGTAAAAATGTACTTACCTTTCAATGAATTTCTCTAATTTTTACACACACACACAAATGAAGCTAGTATGTTGTGACCCTCTTGAAACTTTCTTCTATAACTTAATTATGAATTCTTGGCTCTCACGTAGAATCACTAACTGCAAAGTTTTGGGCCATTTCACAGTCATGTATGGGACAATCCGACTCGATAATTCAGCAGCATTTGTTGTAGATCTTAATATTTTAATTAAACAGGGGTAAACGCATTTTTCAATCTTTATATTTGATACAAAGACAGGGCCTGACTAACTGAAAGTGAGGCCCCAGGCCCACATTAATTGCGAGGCCTCCTGAAGACTATAGCCCAGTCCGAATTTTTTTTTTTTTGGGGGGGGGGGGCACTTTGTCTATCACAGAACTATGTAAACCATTTATCATGTGCATTCATGAATCCCCTTCGGAGCACCTCATAATTGTGGCATGGTAAATTCCCCACAGGAATAATCAATAAAAATTAATTAGTTGGAAATAATAAGTTATTTCCAACTAAAAAGTCATTATTTTTTATTGTTATTTAAAAAATACATGTATTTTTCGCACAGTTGTATTGCTATGCATAATTTTTTGAGTAATTTAGGGCCCTTACGGAAGAAGGGGCCCCAGGCCCAGGCGACCTGTGCAGTAATCAGGCACTGTACAAAGAGACTCCTATCACAGTATTATTTTTATTAAGTAACTTTGTTACTTAAAATTTAATTTATTTGCATGCGTCATTGGCGGGGCAGTCAAAGTCAGCCTCTTGTTGTTTGCTGTATGCACTACTTAATATTTTTGCTGGATTAATAGACAATGACGAAACAAATTGTAGGTTTTGAAAGCTAAGGTTCCTACGTAAAGGGAACATAGCTCATTTGTTGATAAATAATAATTTAAACCGTTGAAAAAAAGGCATGTACTATATGGCCATTCCACTGAAATACGTCATTTTGTGCCGCACGTAACGGATCCGATATTTCGGAAAAATAAATAGTTTTGAAAGATAAGGATGAAATTTTCGCTTACGAAGTCACACATAAGTTTGTGATTTATTGGCTGAACCATTCCAAAGATCTATATCTAATGACAAATAGTAGTTGAACTTCTGTATTTTTTTTTCCTGAGGAAAAATTTGCAAAGGGCTTTAATAAAAAGACCTTGTAAAATCATTTACAGTGAGATAATTCAATTCTACTATGAGCCATATATTTAACGTGATATTTTATTTTATATACTAATCTTCAAAGATTGTTTCAAATTTAATACCCAGCTCTAATTAAATACAAATATTATTTTTCATCACCTTTTATTTATTTATTTTTCATATTTATAGTTTTTAAATGCAACAGTCTCCAAAATAAATAATAAATGTACTCTTTTAAAAGTATATGAAAACCACAATATTAGTAGCTGAGCAAGAAAAATAATTTTAATACAATCAATAAAGACGTGTTGTAATCAAGGGTGTTCCCATTGGATATACTCTATATACCTTTTTTAGACATTTAGCATATACTCTCAAGCTTCAAAAATCTTCATATTATGACGTATTATGTATGATCGCATACACAAATTGTGCGCAATGGATTATTGGGAATATACCCTCAGAAAAATTGATGGGAACATCATTGGCTGTAACTTAATGGAAAGTTAAGAAAACTATTTTTTTTAATTAAATAAAAGAACATATGTATATACAGTTAAACCTCCATATATCGAACTTCCACATATCGAAATTTTCTATGTATCGAAATCCCAGCAAATACTATGTTCTTTACATAGAAAAATTGTTTCTATATATCGAAAAAATCTCTATATATCGAAATTTTTTCGAGACATTCGTAGATTTTTTTTTCCCACTATAGACTGTTTGTCTCATGAAAAATGAAAGTTAGGGGAGAAAATTATGTTTATTAAAGGTTTTTACGAAACTCATAAGGAATCTGGGGTTGAGGGATATGTAGATAGGTCGTTGTTTCGTTCTGGAGTTCTTAAATTCCTTCAAGTTTATTTCAAATCTTAGTTGTAACCAGTAGCATTGTAAAATTAGTTTCAAGTTCTCCCTTTTATCTGTTGATTATCATTCCTAATCTTTTTAGCTGCAGTAAAAATCATGCAAGTTAAGTAGATTGATTTTTTACTTTTGTTTCGATTACATTTCCCCCTAATGTTATGGATCAAGTTGAATTGAAGAAGAATGAAAATGTATGAAGGCGCAAAAATGTAATTTCTGTTATTTTTTTAATTATTAACTTTTATTTAATCCGATGCTCGTATCAATTAGAAATTGAGTTTCATACACGTAAATTAGCTTTAATTTTAATGTTTTAGGAGACTTTAAGGATAAAATAAGATCGTTTCTTATATATCGAAATTTCTATACATCGAATTTTTTCCCGACAATTTGCTACTTCGATATATGGAGGTCCGACTGTATATAGGTATTGTATAAAATCCAGATTTTTTTGAACAAACACCCAATTTCTATGATAGATTTGTGTAGATATGAAATATTACTTGATATTGTTTACCTGAAATAGAAATATTACAAAAACTCTCCTAAAGGCTATGCTTTACCAATAACTCTCAAATCCTTTTGCTGATAGGTAGACACCCACCCTGGTAAAATTATAACCACGCCAAATAGATTAAAGTTTACGAAAAACTTACTACCAAACGGCACGACCTTGAGGGTCACAGTTATGGATGAAATTCTAGATTTAGATCCGTTCGCACAAGATATGAACGCAGGTAAAGCGGTTTGACTGCATAGGCTCTAGTTCGGCTGCAAGAAGGTTCCAAAGTTGCTGTTTAAATCCAGAAAATCAATGGGTTTTCCTTTGAAATCAAACTTTCTATACCCTTTTCTTGATTTGCATTGCCGTATGTGTCAATTAAATGCATTCACAATACCCCCCCCCCCTTCATTGTGCTGACAAGAGACGTCAAATATCTCAGAAGAGTAGATATTGTCCCAAAGTTTCAAATTCCAATAAAGACGCCATTGCAAATCTGGAGTCCTACAAATCAGTGCAGTTCAGATGGCATCAACTTTAGGGTCATGAATTTGGATAAAATTCTGGATTTAGGACAATTCGTACTAAATATGAGCCCAGGTAAAATAGTTTGAGTACTTAGGCTTTAGTTTGGCTGCAAGGGGGTTTTACTTTGCTGGTTTGGCCCCGGAACTGCCATAGCGGTTTCTTTGGAATTTGAAATTTTGGCACAATATTTGCTTTCCTAACATCTGTCGCGTATCTCGTTGGTACAACATAGGGGCGGTGGAATTTATTCTGTGAATGCATTCAGTTGGGAGATACTGTCACGCAATATCAAGAAAAGAGTAATAAAAGGTTAATTTCAAAGGAAAAACCATTGCATTCTGGAGCTAAACTAGAAACTTTGAACCCTCATTTTGGCCGAACTAGGTCCTATGCAGTCAAACCGCTTCATCTAGGCTCATATCTTGTGGGAATTAACCTAAATCCAGAGTTTCGTCTAAATCCGTGACCCTCAAGGTCGTGCCTTTGGTAGTTAGTCAAAAAAAATATTTGATGATCCGCCACTTCTAAAAATCTGTAAAGACTAGTTTGACCTTCAGACATTTACAACTAACACAATTGCTCAATATTTTACTAATTACTCAGGTATTTAATCGCCGCGGACATTAGCTTTGTATTTATTTATTTTTTAATCAATAATTTCCTTTTAACTCTGTGACCTTGAAACGTATGTCATAACATTTTCGATTAAACATCGTTCACAGCTTTTTAAATTCCTTTTCATTGATTGGTTACGCATTAAAATTCTTTCATTTCTTAAAGCCACATTATCAGAAAAAAATACACAATAACCAACTACATAATAAAAATAAAAATCAATAAATAAAATAAAGGTAAAAAGTTGTCAAACGCTGCTGAAATGCATTTTTTTATTATATCGTCTTCGACTTGGAGAACATGTGGAAGTTATTTGACTTTAGGTGATCGTAAATCGATCTGCCCAAAGATTAATCTTCAGGCTACACTTTTTTCTTTTTGATCTTCAAAATTCAATTAATCGATGATTTGTTCGTAGCAGCCGAGATTGATTTTTTAATGCATGAAGACAAAAAGAGTGCCGAAGAAAAGTCTCAGATTTTATTTAACACTGCAACAGGAACTTATAAAAGTTCAAAAGAATCAAGTTTTTCTTTCAGAAACTTCATCATGAGCACTCATTACGAAAAGTATTGCCTTATTTATTTTTAATGATTTCATTTATTCATTTTTTAACACATTTACAGCTTTTTTAAAAACAGATAGTAAAATAGAGAAATACATATAGACAGCAACATCCTTTTTTTAAAAATGATTTTACACTTTTTACGAAAAGAACCGCGTTTGTTTGTTGTTCTTTACCAGGGTAGTCAACTTTTCAACCTTCATGGCTTGTTAATGTGTTAAAAATATGTCGTGATTTGCTTGCAAAACGTTTCGTTTGAAGGTTACAGAAGAGACAGAAATAAAATATTTGTAAAACGTTAATTTAAAGGAGAACTTTGTTAAGTCTATAGTTGTGGAGCAAACCCAGCCTTTCAACATCGTAATGCTGTGATTCGGATTTGCGTTGCCTTCACAATGCTGCCAGGTTAGATTTGCCCCAACTGTAGAGAGAAAATGAGAATTTGGACTCGTTTTTATTAGAAATTCATAACTTAAGAGAGATATCGATAAAGGTCATCTATATAAGTAACAGCGATATTTTGTGTGTGTGTGTGTATTAGTCAGTTACCTCCTGACTAGACGAAAAGGTCCAGATGTTCAAAGTTTTGGTTACGAGTACCTTGGATAGGATAGTTCTGCTGGCGCAATGAGGGTAAAAATTCAACATGTTATGGAAGTAGTGAAATGGAAGTGACGTCATAAATTGGTGACTGTTTGGTGAGGACTTGGTAATATCAAGCCAAATTTGGCTCTAAAAATAAGATTCTGAATCAGGCATCAATTTGATTATATTGGTAAATGTAGCGAAATTTCTTTGGAGCCCTTAAATTGTTTTAAAACTGCATTTTTCTGCGGAACAATTCTTGGAACCATACAACAATTAAAGGGCTTGGATCGAGCAACGTAATACTTTTGAAATAGTCATCTCTCGAGCCTAAATTTCAGACATAAAAAAATCGAATTATTTTACGCTACTATAACTTTTTGAAATTTAATCCTACGATTTATGATTTTAATGTCCAGAACATATCAGGGGTTGTACAAAATAATGTAAAAACCTCGCTGAAAACCATGACTTAAGTATGTGCTAAATTAAATACGCAGATGCCAGTTTTTTGTATGATATTGTCACTTTTACCCTCAACTATGTGCGAAAGTGTATTTTACATAGTTGTTTGCTTAATTTTGTTCCAGGTGAAGTCTAAAGGAGTGACTTGTCAGAGTTCCAAAGAGGGCAGATAGTAAGAGTTCATCTGGTCAGTGTATCGGTAACAACCACAGTGCACAGTTGTTGGGGGTATCGATAGGTACCGTGTCCAAGGTCATGACAGCATACAATGTTCACGGTAAAACAACATCTGCGAGACAAAACTGTAGTAGGAAAGCCAAACTCACTGAGAAAGACAGGTGGACATTAAGGAGGATTTTGAACCAAAGAAGGAAGACTACGGCGGTGAAAGTGACTACTGAGCTGAATGAACATCTACAGAACCGGTATCAACTTATTCTGTGCAAAGAAAATTACATAAACACATTACATAAGTGCAAAACACTTCTTTTTTTCCGAAAGTTTTTTATTATTTTGGGCAGCCGCTGTAGCGTCAGGCGAACTTATCAGATCAGGACTTAATACTTAATTTCCATAAAAGAAATGCAGAAGCTCTATAGTCTTCATAACTAATTGGCATACGTAAATAATCCCAATATCGTCTCTTATTCAGAAATTCTTAAGAAATAGCAAAGAAACGCAGGAGACGTGGCGTAGCCAAGATTTCATTTCGGAGGGGGTCCCATCAGTGGCGTAGCCAAGAAGCTATTTCGGGGGGGGGGGGGGGGCAGTGGAAATTTGACGAATGATGTGTTGGAAATCTTCTTAAAAATAAGCAAAATAGATTTTAGAGATGAAAATTTTTTTTACTGTTTTCTTTTGACAAGTAATAATGTTGAATGCATTTGAATTTAAAATAAGCAGCAAAATTTAATGCAAAATAGATTTCCCACTTACACAGAAAGCCCACGACTGCAGAGAGGAATACTTTCGCACAATAGGGAAAAACTGAAAATCATGGCAATAAAGACGCAATAAAATATACGCCACTGAGGACACCCATACAAACCAAGCCCTGCACCAGATACTTACTAGTAGGAAACTTTCCCTTTCGATTGCCTAGTTTTCAATTTTAGCAAAATATATACTAACTAACAATTCAGATAATAGGCGGCTGGTGCTACAAAAAGTTGGTGGTCGAAAGAAGTGTGGGGATTAGGGGAAGCACCCCGAAAGTTGATTTGTTCCTTTTTTCGTAAAATTGAGCTATATGTTATGGGATTTTCATTTTTACAATATTGATCAAGTGACTTCTAAAAAATGTGGAATGTGGCCTAGAAAATATGGACGGATGATCACCGTAGAGTTCTCCTTCCAATCAAAAGTTCCATTCTTAAGAAATAATACCAGAAGAGTCCATTTGTTTGGGATTTGTAGTTTTTATTTACGTGAAATAAATCAATCTATATACATATAATAATTTTTCAACCAAATGTTAAATTTTAACTCTGAATTATTAGGGGGCAAGGCTCCTTTAGTTTCGGAAGTGAGGGGACAGTTGCCCCCCTTGCTTCCTTGCACGAGCCGCCTATGATTCAGATTTTCCCGAACTTATTATATTGTGGAACGTTTGTTGAGAAGTGAGTAAACAAAGGGAGTAAATGTTTCAGCAAACAATACCAACTGAATCAGTTCTATTTTATACCTGTTTCTCACTAATGGGCACAAAGTCCTTGAACACGGTCCAAGTTACAGCTTCACTGCAGGGAGGGGTTGTTAGAGATCCTTTGTATCGGTAGTATGGCATCAGATCGTCTGGCAACAGGGATTCCAGGGTGAAGGCATCGTCTAAATCTGCTTTGCTTCCTTCCTGTCGAACGTCATCCAACTTGTCGATGATGGGTGTCAGAGCAGGGTTGTCTTCGTCGTCCAACTTGGAAAGAAAAAGAAGAATTCAAAATGGTGAAGCACGAAATGTGACATTTAAAGTTATGAGCGTAGTTATTTGGGCAAATGTTTCGTAAGTTTTTTTATTCTAAGAGATCTCATCTTCTTTACTAAAAGTTAAAAGTCTGTATGTCTGGATCTCTGAATATCTGGATGCCTGTTACGCGCATAGCGCCTAGACTGTTCAACCGATTTTCATGAAATTTGGCACAGAATTAGTTCGTAGCATAGCGGTGAGCACCTTGAAGCGATTTTTCAAAAATTCGATTTCTTTCTTTTTCTATTCCAGTTTTAAGCTCATTTTATCAGGCAAATTATCATAACGTGGACGAACAAATTACCGTAACATGGACTAGCAAATTACCATAACGTGGACGAGCAAACTACCATATGCGACCATGGGCGAGCAAATGAACATAGCAAATGGGCGAGAAATTCATCATCCACTATTTGTAAATATACAGGCGAACCAAATGACCCTTTAATTTTCTACTACGGGCAAAGCCGTGCGAGTACCGCTAGTATACTCATAAAAGAAGGATGCACTAAAAAAATGTCGTGCTACTAGAAAAATCACTTTTCCAGTAACCGATACAGCTTCTTAAATAGCGTTACAATGTTACTTAAGAATAAGCTGCTTCGGTTAGAAGAAGAGTTTATGGAATCCCAGCTTCGTTGAAATTTTCTAGTAGTTCGGCAGTTCCTTTCTTTTCTTTTCTTTTGCAACTTAGTGTGAAGAGTTAATCAACAATTAAGCACTACAATTGCTCATCCAGAATTTTGTAATATCATTAAAAGCTGTAGTATTTCATACCCATGATTAAAAGTATGTTTTATTCATATGCGTTTTTAATGAAAAAAAATATGAGAAATTCCATTTACTCTGCTTCAGGTTCTTTGGGGGATTTAAATGACAAAAAGGACTAACCCAGTTAAATGAGCACCTCCTAACCAGTGGGCAAACACGATATTTTCTGGGCTTTTCCTCGAAATTGTATAGAAGGAAGCTACTGTTGTCAATTGATGTCAGAAAAACTTTTGAAACCTTATTTTTTTTAAAACAAACTACGAACTCTCTATTCAGTGCAGTGTTGCCAGATTGGGGGAAATTTCCCCATTTTGGGGAAATCTGGTGTTCTCTGGGGAAATTTTGGGGAAATGAGTTTTGTGGGGAATTCTTTGGGGAAAAATTTTTTTCTTGGGGAAAACCTGGGGAAAGAAAAAACCTCGGGGAAAAAAGAATTTTTTTCCTGTTTAGATTCACGAAAAGAGGTAGTAGTCAGGGTCGGACTGGGTCCTCAAAAAGGCGCATACCCCAATTTTTCTGAAGGCGCATGCCAATGGGGGGGGGGGGGGGGATCGTGGAAAGGATATAAGACGATCATTTTAGAGGAGCGATCAGTGGCGGATCCAGACGATCCTGTTGAGAGGGGCGATTGCTTAATTCATTAAGGAGGGGGAGGGTGGACTAATGAAAATAAAATTTTTTTAAAAGTTAAAAATTTGTAACAGTTTTTTCCCCCCCGAATAATGTGTAATGTGCTTCGCTCAAAGAGTTTGAATGAAAGTTATAAGTGTTTCGAGTATCACACACACAAGAATAAAAAAACTGAAAAAAGAGTTTCTAATTATCTAAATTAAACCTTTTAACTTCTGATTCGTTTGGAAACTCGTTAAGTTTTTTCAGTTATTATTCAGGTCCTCAATTTTTTTTTCCTTATAAAAGAAAGGTTGCAGCAATAAAATGGCATCTCTTTTTACCAGTTTACGTACCGAACATAATGAAATACTAAAATTGCATTTGTAAATAAAATTTGAAGATAGTTTTGGATTTGTTTGTTGATTGAGTTTTGTTTAATATTCGCGCAAAGGAAAAGGAGTGTTTGCAGGCTTTCTCCCGAAAATTTTTGTTCGGAACGCATTTTTAGACTATTTGGAGGTTAACAAATAAAACGGAGGTTTGGGGGGTCCCGTTCCGGATTTTTTTTTTAATTTAAGGGTATATTTTCGAAAACAATTATTTGCTATCTTTGTGTTCTTGAAGGAAAAGATGAGAGACGAGTTCTCCCCAGTTGTTTTATGATAGCTTCAAAACGCAATTTTAGTGTTGCTAATAACCAGGGAGTTCGGGGGCTTACCCCCAGAATTTTTTTTTGTAATTGAACTCCTAAAAACTCAATTGTAGACCATCTTTGATGACGTGTAGCAGAAGACATGGGGTTCAGAACTTTTCAACAGAAACTTTTCGATGTTAGGAGTTCCAAAAACGCTGTTTTAGACAATCTTTGAATGATGTTGAAAGATGAGGAAAGAAAGACGGAAAGAAAGACATGGGGGCTCCTCTCCGAAAATTTTTTGAAATTGAAGTCTCAAAAACGCAGTTGTAAGCCAATTTTTATGACGTAGGGGGAAGGAACGGGGTTTGGAACTTTCTATCGGAAATTGTTGGAAATTGGAGCTTTGAAATACGATGGTTAGCCATCTTTGGTAGCGTAAAGGGAAGGGATTGAGTCCGGAGTAGACTCAAATTTTCAATATTGAAACTTCAAAAACATAAGTTAGTGGGTTTTCATTGACGTTAGGAGAAGGACTCGAGATTGAGGGCTCTCCCCCGTAATGTTTTCGGAACTGAAGTTCTAAAAACGTAATTGAAAGCCCTCATTAACGACATTTTCGAAAAAGTTTTCGATTTCGGCGATTTTTTCGAAATTGAAGCTCCAAAAATTCAAAAGTTTTGACAATCTTCGATGGCATTGGAGAGAGGGGGTTGAGGAACTTTCCCCTGCAAAATTTTCGGAATTAAAGTCATAAAAATACAGTTGTAGACGATTTTTTGTGATGTGTTGGGGGGGGGGGGGATGGAGAGAGAGAGAGAGTTTGGTGACCTTTTCCCGGAATTTTTTTAACAGAATTTCAGACGATTTTTGTTTATTTGGGAGAGGAGAGATTTTGTGGACTTCCCATTGAAGTTGTAAAATCTTGACTGTAGGCCATCTTTGTAAACTTTTAGGGGAAAGCACGTTTCACTAGTTTTTTCAATCAAGTGCCAAAAACGGCAATTTAGAAAAAAATAATGAGTAAGTACATTCCGAATTTCTGAAGTCGCCCAGTGGTTTGATTTCGCATCTTCTGAGAGAGATTTTTTTTCACTAGGCGACATTGATGTCAAGTGGTCATTATGTTATAAAATGCACTGCTACATATCTATACGAAATTCAACTTTTCCACTATGAAATTCATTAAAACTAAGTGTAGAAAAACTCGCTGACAAACGCCTAGACAACTGCATTCAAACGGCAACCCCTACCGACTCTACCAACAATAATAAACTTCTTCATGTAATTCAAAAATGCAGTTTTAGACTAACTTCGATGATGTTAGAAGATGAAGAGAGAAGGTCTAGTGGTTTTATCTCCAGAAATTGTTTTTAATTTCAATCTTAAAACGCTATTGCCGTCCATCTTTAATGACGTTAGGGAAAAATTATGCGATTCGAAACTTTCTTCCAGAACGTTTTCGAAATCGAAGTTCCAGAATAGGCAGTCTTTTTGATTGAAGATTCGAAGGTCTCTCCCTTTTTTTTTTTTTTTGAAATAAGAGTCTTAAAAACACTCTTGTCGGTCATCTTTGGAAAAATTACGGAAAGGGAGGGGAGATGGGATAGAAGGAACTTTTCCCGGCAATTTTTCGAAATTGAAACTCAAAAGACGGAAAATTTTAGACGATAACATTAGGGAAACCGGGCTCGGAGGAAAATTTTCGAAACTTCAAAATGAGGGGAAGGTATGGGAGCTTTCGAATCAATTAGAAAACTTCGTTTTGAATTTGCAAGACAAGTTTTTTTTTTTTTTTCAGCGAAGGCGTTTGTATTGCATTTCATCTTAAAAAGTAGGAAGGGCGCACCTGCCCTCGGGCAGGTTGGCAGGCGGGCCAGTCCGAGCCTGGTAGTAGTTACATTGTTTGTATCAAATAGCGTTGGTTTAACTTTGCTCAACTTTATGGAATTCGCATTTCGCATTATGTGGAATATATTGCTAGGGAATTCGAATTATTGTTCTGTGTGAGTAATTAGTTGATAAGTGAAACAGATAAAAATAGGTGATGAAGAACGTTTTTGGATAAATATATACAAAAATCATAGTTAAAATGTACATACAGAAGCAGAGTAGTAAATGCAAGTAGAAAAAAAAAACATTAGGCTATTTCTTAACTTTCAGTCAGACGCTTGTATTTATGACTAGCGGCACCCGCACGGCTTTGCCCGCAGTAGAAAATTAAAAGGTGTTTTGGTTCCCCTGTATATTTACATATAATGCATGATGAATTTCTCGCCAATTGGCTTGCCCACGTTATGGTTCCACGTTATGATAACTTGGTAATTTACTCGTCCATCTTATGATAATTTTGCTCGGGAAAATGTTCTTAAAATTGGAATAGAAAAAGAACAAAATCAAATTTTTGAAAAATCGCTTCGAGGTGCACACCCCTATGCTACAAACTAATTTTGTGCCAAATTTCATGAAAATCGGCGGAACGGTCTAGGCACTATGCGCGTCACAGAGATCCTGACAGACAGAGAGATATTCAGACAGCAGAGACTTTCAGCTTTATTATTAGTAAAGATAATGAAAAAAAAAAAAAGCTAAAATGGGAGAAAAAAAAATTGGGGGGAATTTTATAAGACAATTTGGCGGTTTGGGGAAAAATTTTTTTTTTCAAGAGACAAAAATATTAAAGGAAGTCGATTCATTTTAAGAAAATATTAGTGGAAAAATAATTTTTGAATCTGGGGAATTATGATAGAAAACATCGCTTTTTGGGGAAAAGTTGGAAGGGAATTGGGGAAATCTGGATTTGACTATCCGGCAACACTGATTCAGTGTGTGTGTGGGGGGGGGGGGCATTCAATCCCTGCTGGTCGGTCGACACTCGTTAGAATTTTAGTATCAAAATTGAGTTACATTCATTAGGTGGTTCTTTGTCACGTACAGTAAACCCTCGTTTTACGCGGGTTTATTTAACGCGGTTTCGATTATACGCGGTTTAAGATTTGACATCTTTATTTTATTTTACGAGGATAGATTTCGGTTTTACGCAGATGCGACAATGCACACAGATAAAATTTTCCCGTCTTTCAAAATCCATACTCCTAAAGATTGCAGATTACATATAATAGACTGCATTTTGGCGTGCTAATAACCGAACTTGGGCCCCTGGAGACATTTTATGTGGTTGGTTCCAGAGCTTTTTCCAGAAGTAAAGTTATCAAACTTGCACAGTTCAGAGTTCACTGGAAGAAGAGCTTTTAGGAGTGACAAAGGAGGACAAGAGCAACGAGGATACCGACATCGATGACACAGAACCAAAAACGTTAACATTGAAATTTTTGAGCGATTCCTAGACAATAGAAATGATCTTTCTGATTTGTTAGTGAAGGGAGATTCTATCATGGAAATGACGCAAGTGATCATGGATGCGTTAATGCTCTGCAAAGAATTACAGAGAGAAATTCTTAATGACTTTCCAAAGACTATCATATCTGTTTTTTTATGCATGTTGTGCATAGAAGTCTATATAAGTACACATTAAACATATTACACAATTATTCATCACTAAAATGAAGTATTTTGTTATCTACGGAAACAACCCCTATTTTAACACTAGTATCAGGTCTCAATTTACGCGGCATTTCCATGGAACGTAACCCCCGCGTAAAACGAGGGTCTACTGTATTTCACTTAAAAAGCTTTATGGTCATATGTCAATAGGAAATATTTTTTTAAAAAATCGGAAAAAGTTACATCTGAATGAAATAGATGGAGACGCAAAACTTTAAACGGCAGTTTTTCATTTTGAACTCAACTGCAGATACGACTTTTGCGCTTAGCACGGTAGTATTGTACGTTTTTCACGAGAAGGCACTTCGCCCTGCCTTCTCGAACGAAGAGTTCTTTTTTGCACGGGGGTGATCGGTAAGCAATCCACGCGCTTCTAAAGGAGACAACCAGACAGCCTTAACTTAAGCTTGCATTTTAATGTGCAAAAAGGTCTTAGTGTCCTTTCCAACACTTGCTTCACTTGTCTGTTGCCATTTTGGTTATTCTTACATTTTGAAAACTGCTGCTTTTACAACAAGATGCCATGATCCGAATATACCTTCTGCCAAAAACAGCGAAATGGAATCGTCGGATACCACGTGACGAGGGAGGAGTCAAGTGCATTCTCGTGGAAAACGGACAATATAGTTCTTGCCAATTTGTTTTGCTAAAAAAACCCTATACTTTTTACCGAAAAAAACCCTTACCAACCTTTTCTTTCTTTGAAAATACGTTTTTTAAAATTTCGAAACATAAGTTGCAAAATGTTTTCCACCTAACTTATGACTATTCAATTACTACATGTTCGATGGTGGTTATTACAAATCAGAGGTTCCCAAAGTAGGCGCCACAGCGAACTGTTTTATCCGCCTAAATATCTTATTATTTAAATCCAAGCTTACGACTGTATATTACTGGACCCTTGGCTGTTACTGGTGATGTCGTTAATCGAATATCGCTTAATCGAATACTCTACGGTTCTTTTTTTTTCCCTTCAAATTTTCAAATAAGCAGATCTTTGTTATAACAAAGTTTGAAATAGAGAAATTCAAAAGTAATCCTTTTGAATCCAATAAATATCTTTCTCGTTCAACAAGCTTCTATTTCTCTCGACTGAGTTAGGTTTATTTAAATGTAGCATTTTAAATAATGCAGCGTTTCAGAAAACAGAAATACTTCGATAGCATTCCGCTTTTCAACAGTAGACAGACATACTATTTCCTTCAAGTTCACTACTCTTGCCCCTATGACCACTACTTTGTGCTGAAGGAGGAATCGGCACGCGAAAGAACGATTTGGGAAATATCAGATATGCGGAATGATGTATCAAAGTTTACCCGGCATCTGGCATTGGTTTCGACTTTAGAGGATATGAATGAAAGAGAGAAGGATATACATTGTATGGATGGTTAGCATAATTGGTATCGGAATGGAAAATCGTAGTTTGTATGCAACTTATACTGTCGTGGGTAGGTAAACGGCAGTATCTGCAGAAATGAGTTTTCGAGATATTTGAAGAAACGCGTTTTGGGTTCAATACTATCAATAGGGAAATGTTGGAATTAGACGTCTTTTCGCGCCTTTTTTTCAGCGGAAACCAAATAGCCGAGATTGTACAGTAAAGCTAACGTACAATAGATGACAAAAAATGCAAAAAAATGAAAAATGAAAGATTTGCAGTTACTGCCCTTTACCTTCACACGGCAGTATACTCATCACGATGCGCAGGATAACTCTTCTGTTAAGTGCTTCTACGTATTAGGGGGCCATTCATTAATCACGTAAGAATCCAGAGGGGGAGGGGGTTGCAAAAATCTCTACTAGGGGAGAAGGGAGTAAACCCACTCTAACGTAATATTTTACAAGTCGATATTTTACATCAGAAATCGCTCGGTCAGGTGGTTTGGCAGGGATCATATTTCATTTGAAGGTGAAAAACGTAGAAGGCTGAGATGTTTTTTACTTGTTATACAAAAAATGAATGGTGTAAAATATAACAAAAAAAATCTAACTATGTATGGTACATTCAGTAAGTTACCGCCCTTACCTGCCTTGCCTTCAATATTCGAGTTGTACCGAACCATTGCTTCGGTCACTCGTCCGGTCTGTGCTAATTCTTGTGTTAGCTATACCAGTTTGTTTGGCACTCTTGGCTTCCTTAAGAAATTTTCCAGCTCCAGCTCAGTCACTACTATGCCGGGCTGATGAGTGCTAATAAGCACGAAACTGCAGTCCTCGGCTGGAATTGACTGAGCTGGCGGTGTATTTCATGTATGTATGGTATGTTTTATTCTTAATTAGTATCGCATCATACACAAAAAATAATGTCGAAAAAACATTCAGTCTCAATTCCAATTTTTTAGTAAATATTTCTTTACACAAAAAGGTTTAATTCAATATTTAAAAAACGAAATCTAATCTTACGTAAGAATAGGGGGAGGGGTTTGAAAAATCTTACGTACCCTTACATGGGGGAGGGTCAAAAGTTGCCAAAATCATCCTTACATAATTAATGAATGGCCTCTTACGTGACTAACGTGCAACTATTCTCTTAGAGGGTGGCTCAGAGGTAGTTGAACTCCTCCTTTCAAAAAAAAAAAAAAAAGAGAGGGAGAGAGAGAGTTCTGTCTTTAAAACTGTGTAACAATACTTTATATACACTTTCAGAACAAAAGGCAAAAATCTATTACGAATATAATTTTTAAAATAGCGTATTTTCACTTCTTTTGTCTCCAAAATTGCAACTGGTGTTTTCCAAGTAAATAATACTTTAGAGCTGTAAAATTTAGATTTTTCAATCATCCTTACTTTAAATAATACTGCAAGGACAGCAAGACCATCTTCCTTCTGCAGAGCTTTTTCCTTAGTCTTGTAATTCTTATTTATGTGAACAAAATGCATCTGAAACATTAAGACATATTTAAATCAAATGCAGCAATCATATTACTTCCAGTTAATTCAACTAACGTACATATAAATATTAAGTTTATATTTGATTGAACAATATGTCGTTCACGTGAATAGAACGATAGTCGATATTTAATTGGTTTATCCCGTTTAAACATACAAACGTTTTTGAAGAAGTTTGTCTCTTTCAAACAACTGAAATTGACCCCTTTTCAGAAGAACGGGAATTCCAACAATAGATTTTTTTTTAGTCGTCTGCAACATAAGACTTTTAAACGCCAAAATAGTCTGCAAGGTAAACAAACTTTAGATTCCTCTTATAACTTATATAACATCAAGAAATACTTAAAAATAATATACTATAACTACAAGCTAAATGTAGCGTATAAAGAGGTTTTAAAACAAAAGAGAAACTTAGTGGCCTCAGCCATTTTTTATTTAAATGAAGTATGACCAAAAGTGAAGTTGAATCATCTAAAACTCTTTTTGGTGCAGCATAATTAGCTAAGGCTTTTGCGCCATTGAAATTACTAGATCTGAAATCTTTTACTATTTTGTTCTTTTCAGTTTAGTACTTTTTCACATTAAATTTGATACATTCAAGTATAACATTTTTAAAAGTATAATCTACGGATTAACAGTTTTCATCGGCTGTCGTACATTACATGATAAACTTTTTTTTTTAAGTGAAATTATTTAAAGCTGATTTTTACAAGCAACCGGTTTATAAGTTTAACAAGTGTATCTGTCTGTGACATCGTAGCTCCTAAACAGATGAACTGATTTGATTTTTTTTTTTTGTTCAAAAGGAATCTTGATTGAGAATGTTCTTAGCTAGGTCTCGCTTTCCTTCGACCTTATTTACCAATGATAATTATTTAAAACCTCGAAAATTAGTGTTTTTCTCGATTTTTGTAAAGAAAACATTCTTGCACATTTGATATATTAGTACCAAAGAAAAGAGCGATTTTTTAAAAAGTGCTTGAATTGTGCTTAAGATAAATTACCTCTAATGGAAAACTTGAACCATCAATTAAATGTTCGGAACCTTTCTTACTGTCAGATCCCCAATGGAAGTGTAGCTGTAGGAACTGATACTGGTCATCCATTCCACCTTCGTCAATAGTTCTGGGTGGGTCTTTAGAGCCTGGGCTGACTTGAACTAAGAAATGATATTATTTATTATATTAAAACAATCGTTTTAACTTATTCAAAAATGTAGTAAATATTGTCCTTAATATTGTCTGTTGTAAAGTAATTGCATAAAGCAAACCAATTACGACAAAACGATGATATTTATTTTACGAGTTAACCTTTCATAGCCGTTCATGAAATTATATCATGAACGGCATCCGGCCGTTCGATTATGTCATTCGGCCGTAGGAACATAATCGTTCATACGGCCATTGTAGCACATCTAAAAAAAAAAAAAAAAAAAAAAAAACTAAAAGAAAAACACTGGAGAAAATCATTGCTTTACGTAATACTATTTTCTAACTGAATTATTCTCAATTTCTAACTAATTTATTCTTAAATGCTACAATATACGCAAAAGATTTATGTGTTTTATTTAGTAGTTGGATTTTGTAGACTAAATAAATGGCGCATACCAGGGGTTCCTAAACTTTTTCCGCTCGCGGTCCCCTTTGAAGAAGTAAAACCCTAATCAGTCTCAGTTATACCAGATGCGTGAAATAAGGCCTCCCCTAAGGTTAGTAATCTAATATCTCGCTGATTTATGATTGAAATTGATCTAACTTTTGCATATAATGACTAATAAAAAATAAGAAAAAAAAATGTGACAATTTAAGTTTCAATTACCTTTTTCAGCAGTTTTAAAAAAGAAAAACGATTTGGTCATATTAGGAACATGACCTTTTTTGGCTCACCCATCTCACACAAATATTGATACCATGGACATTTCGCGGCAACCCTCGCCTCTTCGTACTGGACCCCCATATGCACATTTTGGGGACTCCTGGCGCATAACTAAAGTTTGAAATGTGTTCTAAGTTGTGATATTTTACTGATATGCCACTATTGATTACTTTATAGTATCGTTATGTGCACAGCGCGCAAGTTAAATAAAATCCCAATTATCCATGGAATTAACAGTTACTCTTTGACCATCGATTACATGGAAAGGCTATTATCCGGTTTATAGGCGGAAATGGACCTATCTATTACTTTATAGGGGTGTTAGTTGGTTTGTTACATATTTTCACTTTTGCCTCTCTATTATTTAGCCTTTGTTTTGTAAAAATTAAAATTTGCTCTCAGCAACATTTTTTTAATCTTAAGTATATTTGATCTATATTCTCACGGCAAAAATGAATTGATTTATTTATTCACAACAAAGTTTTGAGCTTACCATTTTGCTTTTGCGTTTCTGAACGAAATGAAAATATTTTCTTTTCTTTGTTTTTTCCATGGTAACTATTTTTGTTTTCCCTTGTTTTATTTTAGAGAATGCAATAAATGAATAAGGCACTAGCGACATTATAAAACGCGTGCATCAAAATCCCATCGTTATTTTCCCTTCTCCCCTGCTAAATTCATTCAGATGAAATAGTCTTTACTTGGCAGACTGCCATATTACATACAATCCGCGGTCAAACAGTATGTATCATTATATTAACAGTTTCAAATGAAGTTTCACTCCAGTGGCGATTAGCAATGCATCTTGAAAGTTTCCGTCACCACGAGGAAGTAAGTTTTTATACAAAACTCAATAATTACTTGTGTGTCCATTGTTTTCGATGCGCGCATCAACGAGTGGATCATCGTAGTTATCGAACTCGAATGCGTCTAATTCGTCGTTTAAGTCTACTTCGCTGTTGATTATGTTAATGGGAGATTGCCTCGCTCCACCACACTTCTTGAACATTTTGGGCCAGTGATCGGGACCTGAAAAAAAAAAAAAAATTCGCTAACTTGAAATTCTAAATTTTTCAGTACTCAATTCAAAACATTTGCATTGAACTCAAGGACGGATCAAGAAAATATTCAAAAAGATTGATCACAAATACTTACCCTTTTATACATTTCAAAACTTCCGCCTCCCTAATATCACGGAAGATAGTCTCTTTTTTTTTTTAATTTGGAACTTACATTTCTCGAAAAAGGCATCAAAGGTGTTCTATAATTGCTCTTTTTGGACTTCAATTAAAAAAAAAAACTTTCTAGGAGAAAACTCCCCAAAATCCATCGTATGTCATCTAAGATAGTCAACAATTGTGTTTTTGGAACTTTAAAAACTTCTTATGCAAAGTTCCAATCCCTGTCACTAAAATGTTGAGAGATGTTCCACAATTACGTTTTCAAGGCAAAAATTCTGAAAAAGTTCCGAGGGAGAGACTTTTTTCGTAACATTATTGAAGATCGAGTCTAAAATTATGTTTTTCGAACTTCATATGCCAAAAGAAAGTTCCTGCATCTCGGCTCAAGGTCAAGGAGAAGGTGATAGCCCCCATCGCCCCTCCCTTGTATCCGTCCTTGCATGAATATACAGTGTAATCTCGATTATCCGGTCTAACTGAGACCAAAGGAAATTTAGATAAACGGAAATCCGGATAATCCGGATATTAAACAAAACACATCCTGAAATAAGCAGAATTATCTTTTATTACAGCAAAAAACAATGCTTCGTCACAAAATTACGTAGGATTATTACTCGCACAAGCACTTTATCATTTATTATTCAGCTGCAGTAGTTAGACTGACGCCCCAAGAACGCGATGCTGTTTTTTAGGTTGCCATAATTTTATTGTTTTTATTTGTGTTGTGCCGACAGAGTGGTGCAGTGATTAGACGTTGGTCCTTACGCCCAAAGGCGCAGGTTCGGTCCTGGCTCCAGTCGGTGGATTTTCAAGTTGCAGAAAATTGACAGCGTCCATGCCGTGTGATTATGCGGCATGTAAAAGATCCCCCGAGCACTCATTTGGCTTAGAGAGTTCTTGGCAAAATTAAATTCCTACAACAATTTCGCATCAAATACAGCCCAAGTGGCTCCATCTAGCAGGGAAACTGAGCGAAGAAATTCTCGTGGTAAAAGCATCCGCCGATAGTGGTGCTACATGTAAGAATTGATGCTACTTCAGGGGAATGCTCTAGGTACGCGCAAAAGGCAATGCTCCTAACGCAGCCCTATTAGAAAAAAAAAATAATTTTATTGTACGTTCTATGCAAGAGTTGTACATTTGATCAAAAATAAAGCCGAATTATTTGGGGTATTTATAGTTCTGTTACGTATTATAATTATTTAGTGAAAAAAATATTTTCTTAACTCTACAAATTTAAAACGGATAAACCGGAGATCGGGAAAAACGGGTGCCGGATAAAAGGGGGGTTGGATTAACGAGGTTGTACTGAAAAACAGCGGAGCCTCAGAAATCCGAACTAATTGAGGCTGAGCCCTGTTCGGATTTCCGAAAATTTTGGATTTACCGGGTGGTCTATTGATTTGGAATTCTTTGTTTAAAAGTAAATAATGAAGCAGTTTCACCACTGATAAAGCATGAGTGCTTAATACGTCATCTACGTTATATTAGCAGCAGGAATGTCGTGGTATCGTCACTGGTTGCAGCAATGTGTCATGAAGCCGATTCAATTATTCGTTACATCAATGAAATATTATCAAAATTCAGTTTTCTTTACTAATAATATAAAGCTCAGTCTCTCTTGTCAGGATGTCAGTGACGCGCAAAGCGCCTATAGACCGTTCGGCCGATTTTCTTGAAATTTGGTACAAAGTTAGTTTGTAGCATGGGAGCGTGCACCTCGAAGCGATTTTTCGAAAATTCGATTTTGTTCTTTTTCTGTTCCAATTTTAAGAACATTTTCCCGGGCAAAATTGCCATAAGATGGACGAGTAAATTACCAAGTTATCATAACGTGGAACTGTAACATGGGTAAGCCAATTGGCGAGAAATTCACCATACATTATTTGTAAATATTAGAGGCGAGCCAAAAGAACTTTTAGTTTTCTACTACGGGCAAAGCTGTGCGGGTACCACTAGTACATAATAAGGAACAGAGCTGTATTATAAATTACGTGCAAAAGTTTGCTAAATGTAGCGGTCATTTAAAAATTAAGTTTAACAATTAATTTATTATTAATTTTTTATGAAATTTGCTTTCGTTCCACACTGCTAGCCTACTTCAAATTTAATTTATCATGTTATACTTATTTTTTCCTCCTTGCTTGACATTGGTTCTAAGATATTGCTTCAAAAAATTTCCAGAATTTAAAGGTACAAAACGTTTAATTATCTGAAAGTACAGTTTGGTTTTTCCTTGATCTTCTGTCTACATTTGCGTTATACGCTATATTTATTACACGTCAAGTAACAGAAAGAGATATAACAGCAGTTTTTTTGCAAAAAGCATTTATGGTAAATATTTTATTTGGGAACCTATTGTTAAAACCTATCTTGATTTCTTCATTATTTGATTTTTCCAAAAATTCCTTTTTATTTGAATTATTACATCGGAAATCATTTCTGTACAATATTTTGTAAAATGGCAAGCAATAGAGCTTGTTTCCCCGTAAAATACCGAGAAATATTTGAAAATAAATGTAAATATTTTAATTAAGCGCAAGTAAAACTAAACCAAAATGTGCATTATGTGGCATATTATTTACCTCTGGTTAAACTATATCGTTTATTAAAATTAATTTTAAAAAAAAAATTGAAAAAAAAAAAAAACAATTTCAAAAGTGGTCTAAAAAGTGAAAAATAATTTTATTCCTTAAACACCATCGATAACACTTTTAAACATAATTTTTGAAGTTGGCGCAAATACAAAAACTAAATCCAGTGTAACCATGCTTCGTTCATATTTTTTTTCAGAAAATCTTCCAAAGTTAGGAACGAAACATGTATATCGTTACTCAAATATGCTGTCATCAATGCCTAATGTATGTGGTAGTGAGGAAACTGGGCCGGGTTAAATTTATAGTTGTAGTAGTTGAGTTATGGCTGTGAATGATCTTATCTATCGTTTTTGCGCCAACTTCAAAAATTAGGTTTTAAAGTATTATCGATGGTGTTTAAAGAATAAAATTATTTTTCACTTTTTAGAGCAATTTTGAAGTCTGTTCTATTTTTTTAATTTTATTCTTTGTAGTGTAAATGTATTTCAGAAATGTTAAGAATTTATCATAACGAAACTTCACCTTATTTTTTTCATAAAAATGCTCCATACTAAAAAAAAAAAAAAAAAAAAAAAAAAAAAAAAAAAAAAAAACTAAGAACACACCTTAAACTTTAAGCGATTGACACTGAAAATTTATCTTTGTTCCTCCCTGGAATTTATTTGTGTGTTAATTTAATTATAACCATTTAAATTTTACGTTTTCCATAACTAATTTACACTTCACAGAATACAAGTTGCTTGTGATGCAATCCTGTATTTCCTTACTTAGTCCAGATCATATGTTATTGGCATAGATGATAACGATAAAAATACTACTATATACTATAGTTGAGGCAAACCCAGCATAGTAGCATTATGAAGGCTAAGCAGATCCTAATCACTGCATTACCTCGCTTCCACGTTAGGTTTACCCCCCACTATAGAGCAATGACACTAAAGAAACTTGATGCTTGCTTCAGAGAAGCATTCATTCAAAATTATCACTACAATTACTATTAATGTTACTGTTGTATGCCATCAAACTTTTGTTAACAATGGGTTTTATATTTAATCATTTAATAGGGAAATTGCATGAAATTTACCGTTTTTTTTGACCATAACTTTTTTTCTAAGGAACAAATATGGCCAAAGAAAGTAATGGGGCCTAAGTTAAACCATCCCCTATCCATTAAAAGAAGAATCATCAAAATCGGATCACTGGGTGAGACGCTGTGAGTGGACAAAAAAAAGCCTCTATTTTGAAGTCGGTTAAAAAGTAAGTTAAATATTTCCTCAGAGAATTTGCTTCAACCAGATAAAAATATAAGAATGAAAATAAACATGTTTATTTTAATTACGCTGGAAAGAATTCCTTTTATTTTCACTATGTGGTGTATTTACGTCATTTTGAATTGAACTGTTTCAAATGAAAAAAATAAAAAGACTATTTAGTATTTCTTTATAATAATTTGTTGATCAACCAGTAAAAACTATGAGAATAAATTTAAATCATGTATGCCTGGTATTTTGAAATGGACAGGTTTGTTGACGCATCTGTGTTCGCGTATATCTACTTTTTAACAAAAAATTCATCAGGCAAGGGATATCAGCCCCTTTCCAGAGGGTGTATCTCAGCGCAAGCGCCCCCCTCCCTTCTCCCCTGTGACGATTCAACTGCGATTGATAGAGTAAGGACAATTTAAAATATGTGGGATTTTATTTATTAATTTTTTATTTTTATTTCATTATGATTTTTCTTATTTTTTATTTGAGGCAGTGAGATGCAATATAATCAGTGCAAATGGTAGGTAAAAATCACCCCTGCAATCGGGGAAGAGATAGTTCTAGTACTTCTAGGGCTGCTATACAGCACGATTTAGAAACACTTTTCAATCAACTTTGGGTGTCACCCCTCGTAGCGACGTCATCTTTATCTTTGCTAATAATAAAGCTCAACGTCTCTCTGTCTGGATGTCTGTAGGATGTCGGTGACGCGCATAGCGCCTAAACCGTTCGGCCGATTTTCATGAAATTTGACAAAGTTTGTAGCATGGGGATGTACACCTCGAAGCGATTTTTCAAAAATTCGATTTTGTTCTTTTTCTATTTCAGTTTTAAGAACACTTTCCGGAGCAAAATTATCGTAAGATGGACGAGTAAATTACGATATTATCATGACGTGGAATGGGAGAGCGAATGAACATAGCCAATTGGCGAGAAATTCGTCATCCATTACTTGTAAATATACAGACGAACCTAATGACTTTTTAATTTTCAACTACGGGAAAAACCGTGCGGGTACCATTAGTTGTAAATATACTTCAATTTAGAATGAGACAATGTAAATTTTTTAAGTATTCGTTAAAATTGCAAAAGCAAGTGGTTAGGCCCAGAAAAAAAAAATTATAATTATTTATATTTTATTGTTTTTGCCAGCAGCAAAATGTTTGAAGCAGAAGCAAAATGCGGCCATTAAGATCAGAAATACACTTTAAAACATCTCTTACCTGTTTTGTCTTCATAGTTCCAGTTGTGGTGATCTTTAGCATCTCTCCGTCCTCTTTCAAGAAAATCAAAACCTGCAAATGAAAATAAAATTTATTTAGTTGAATGAATTCCATGAAAATAAAACACTGTTGCTTTCAAACTGACAATTCAAATTCAGCTAAAAATATATTTTTTTTATAGTTGTGCTTTCTATGCATTCTTTTCATGAAGTCTAACGACATACACAATTTTGTTTAGAACAAGTTGTATAAAAAGATTTTGCAATGAAAATGAATTCTTTTCCACTCGCTCCCGTCAAAATCACGGGCTGTGCTTTTTTTCTCCCGTTATTCATGCCCGTGATATTTCCGGGCTAGGGCATATAAAGTTCAAGCTAACCCCCCCCCCCAATCAAAAATGAATGAGAAAATTGTACAAGCACTTTAATATATAGAGTAAGTCGGTGTATCACGTCCCGCCAGGTAAAACGACTCATTAACTGTATTTCACAATTCCAACAACAGAGTACTTTTTCCAAGAGCTTTTTCGCATATTTTTTTTTGCCTGATATGCAAGTCCGTGAAGGTTCCTTCTCTAAATATTGATCCGCGTGAGTCTTCTGTTGTTTTGCTCGCATGACTTCTCCATCTATATTCTATGTACATCCGAAATTTATTCAATATAAGAACGATTAGACATTTCATCCAGAATTTTTTTACTAGTTCTAATACCTCTTATTAGAATGGGGTGGTTTCCTTCAGTCAAAAGTATTACTTTTAGTCATTGAAATGGATAGAATGAGCAAGAAAAAAAAAAAAAAAAAAAACATGTACCCAGAAAATACTTTTATTTTTCCAACAGTTTTTTTTAAATTAATTTTTTAAAATGTGCGATTTTTCAAACAAGGCGTGGTCTTGATGACGTCACAAATGATGCATTTTGGCGCATCTTTTTACTACGTTTCCACGTTATGATAATCAAGCAGCGAATTAAAATTGCGCTCTACAATTGCTATCAACCCTATCGTTGCCAATACACGTGAGTAAAGATGTGAATTAAATATTTTGTTCTGTGAATGGCAACATTGAATGGCATTTCATCATTTGTGATGTCACACGACAGAAGTGTAAACAATGGAAGCGCACCGATTTAAGTAATTTTTTTTAAATATTAAACTTAAATAAATTATTTAAAATTATATGGTCAGATCCTATGTTTTTAAGCATGCTCTTTCCAAAATTTTAAAAGTATTTTTTTCTGAAGCGACTCCATTAGTTTGATGCATTTAATACTGCTTGTACCAGGATTTTGGGAAAATGTAATGAACAATTAATTCAAAAGGATAAATGAATTACATCATGCAATTTTACGAAATGCTGATAAACTAAAAATCCCTTTACGAAAACAAATATTCAACCCTTTTTTTTGTACATTAATGTATACAAAATTAGTGTTCCCTTAATTATTCAGTTTCAAATTTTATCTTTATAAAGTTTTAACACATCAAAACCCTTTTAAAACTTTCTTTCACAGAATGTTTGTTACTTGGCTGCAGGTTATTTGTTACTTTAATTAATTGTTTACGAGTCTCTTACAATCTATTTTGATAGCCTTCATTTAAAAAGGAATAAATATCTCCACGGAGAGGGAAAAAGTCGTCTAGACACCAAGAATCGTAAAAATAGCCCAGAAAGTTCAGTGCTCCGCTTTTCCCATATATTTAAACAATGCACATAACTAAAATTTCTTTAGTGTAGTTGGATAAATATTTTTCTTTCTTACAATGCGGATAAAGAACCATTTTCAAAGCTCTTTATATAAAAGTGGTTTTTGGAAAATATACAATGTTCCTATGTCGTACTTACGGCTCACTAAATCTTACTTATTTTTGAAATCCATCCTGATCCGGGTTTTTACTGTTTTAGTTTCTCGTTACACGCAACATTTTTCTGTAGGCTATTTCGATGTTAACTTATCCCCAGAATGATTTTCAAAAGTCCGTTTTTTTTTCTGGTTAGAATGTTCTGCACGCGGTATAAAATTTTTTTTTCTTTTTTTTTTGGAAAAGATAGTATATCCTTCCAGGTTCGAGTTCTAGTCTGGTTGTGTTGTTGTAAAAGTTGTAAATAGAGAAATAAAACCTGCAAAAGAAATATCTATGTATGACTCTAGAAGAAGCAGGCAAAATTTTAAAAAGGAATATAGCTATTCGATCAGGGAAACTTTAGCAAACAATGGGGTTGTTTCCTTCAGTCAAAAGTACTACTTTTAGTGACTGAAATCGATAGAATGAGAAAAAAACATGGACCCAGAAAATACTTTTATTTTCCCGCCAGTTATTTTTTAATTTTTTAAAATGTCCAATTTTTCAAACAAGGCGTGGTCTTTATGACGTCACAAATGATGTACTTTGGCATCTGTCTGCTGCCATTCCACGTTATGATAATCAAGAAGCGAATTAAATATTGCGCTCTACGCTTGCTATCAACCATATTGTTGCCAATCCACGTGAGTAAAGATGCGAATTAAATATTTTGCTTTACACTTTGGCATCAGTGAACGGCATTTCATTATTTGTAATGTCATTGGCAGAAGCGTAAACAATAAAAGCGTACCAGTTAAAGTAATTTTTTAAAAATATTAAACTTAGTCAAATTATTTTAAAAATGGTCAGATCCTATGTTTTTAAGCATGCTCTTTCAAAAAAAAAAAAAAATACTTTGGAAAATTTTGGAAACGACCCTATTTCTCCATTTTTAACTGTCTACTGATGCTTTAATAACGTTATTGCAGATAATAGGTATTGGCAAAAAATTGAAAGAAAATTACTTAAATATTGTATACGTAGAAACCAAAAACGAGGAAATAAGAGCGATAAAATCGTTTAGAATGAATTTTGTTTAAAATAAAAAATTAACTAAGTTCAAAACCATGGTGCCACTTAGAGAAACTCTGAACTATGGGCGCAATACGACGTGAAATAAAATATTCTGATTAAGTAAAGTGCAACTTAGAACCAGAAAATTAAACTTTCTAAGTGTTTTAGAAATCTCAATTTTTATTTTATCATCATAGTAGGGGAACATGGGGCAAAGCAAAATAGCGGGGCAAAGTGAAATGGGGAAATATTTACTCTGCTTTTAGCTCCACCTATCTAGTATTTTAAGTATGTAGCACCATATGTAGTCTATTCCAGTCTGGAAAAAAATACCGCCGAAGATTTTAGCATATGATAATACGGGCAATTTTCAAAAATTGATACACATATTGTAATATTTTGTCGTAAGTCAAAAACTACTTTTGTTACTATAAAATGATAAAGTACTTGTTATTAACCATTTTCAATATTAATTGAGGCCTCCTAACATTCAATGCAGTATTAATTTAGTTAATATGAAGATTAATTGTATTTTAAATAAATTGTACAATTAGTCAAGTACATACGGGGCAAAGTGAAATAGTTTGTTTCATTTACTCACTCAATCATTCAATATAAATCACTTACGTTTTCATTTATTAATTCATTCATTTACACTCCTTCATTTATTAATACACTTATTTCTTCATTTATTCACTTATTTTCGTATTCATTCATTCGTTTACTCGTTCATTTATTTTTCCTTACATATTAATTGATTTATCCATTTAATTATTCGTTTATTGGTTAATTATATTTTCATGTAGTTGTTTAACCTTTTGTTCATTCATTCTTTTGATCAAAAATATGTTTTATAATCGAATAAAAAATATTTCATTAGAAAAATATTTTATTTTTCACTTAGCTTCATGAAAAAAAAAGTGAAAAATTTCCACTTTTTTTTTTTGAAGACTCAAATTTACTGCCAAAAATAAAAATATTGTTTCAAATCAAGTTTTATTATAAAGTAAAAAGTTCTTTATGTACTGTTATTTTCAAAACAAATTTCCAAGTTGATCATTTTGAAAAAACTCGGTCATCTTAACCATTTCACTTTGCCCCACATTCCCCTACAGTAAATTTCTGTAATTTAATTCGTTGCACAAAACGTTACAACGTAGGATGAGGTATTTCAAACCAGCATTCAGGAGTAGTTTTTAAGCAGTTACTTAAGAAGTACTGGATTATACAATCAGCAGTGTTCAGTGCTGCCAACTTATTTCTTTTAAACAAAAGGTAGAAACCAGATATGATTAATTTCTGTAATTTAATTCATTGCACAAAACGTTACAACGTAGGATGAGGTATTTCAAACCAGCATTCAGGAGTAGTTTTTATGCAGTAACTTAAGAAGTACTGGATTATACAATCAGCAGTGTCCAGTGATGCCAACTTATTTCTTTTAAACAAAAGGTAGAAACCTGATATGATTAATTTCTGTAATTTAATTCATTGCACAAAACGTTACAACGTAGGATGAGGTATTTCAAACCAGCATTCAGGAGTAGTTTTTAAGCAGTAACTTAAGAAGTACTGGATTATACAATCAGCAGTGTCCAGTGCTGCCAACTTATTTCTTTTAAACAAAAGGTAGAAAACTGATATGGTAACCTTTCCAGCAAAGTACTGTATCGGGTCATCTACAATTTCTTAGGATGTAAACAAACCAAAAAAAAAAGAAAGTGGTCCACAGTTGTCCTAATTACAGTGCAACTAAATTTTCAACTTCTTTAAAATACGCAATATAGAGTTCCGAAAAAGCAATAGAGCCTTCTACCAGCAAGAAAGCTAAATCAAAAGGATAAAAATTCGTTTTTAAATGTTATTGGGAACTTATTTCAATACTAGAGTTTAGGGAGTAAGATATGTGACCAAACTGTCGAAATTGTTGAGAGACACCCCCCTCCTCCCTAGAGATTCCCCTTACCTGTCATCGTGGAGGCTTACCGGGGAGAACTGTAGGAAATTCGAATTTGACTAACGAAATGAAGGAGGACGATTCATGTCCAGAATTTTAAACATAATTTTCTCTCAAAGACACTGAATCGATTTCATCCCTTTTGAACCAACAGTTCGAGGAAGCAAATTTAAAGCTGCCTAGTATGGCAGCTGTCAGTAGTGAGGCAAATATGCTGCAGTAAAACTACATTGAAAATTTTAAAAAATCTTTTTTAGATTATAAGTGTGAAAAGGAAAAAAAATATATTCATTTTTCCTTCCTTGTAAGTAAAGCAAGTAAAAATGAAGAAAAAAAAATCTTAACAAAATGAAATCAGTTTTGTTTTATCAAAAAAAAAAAAAAAAAAAAAATTTCGGCCTAGAAGAAGGTTGACGAGTTTTTACGGTTCGTCTGCAAGTGCATGTGCAACGCATGGATAACCAATATATTTATTGTACATACATAAAGGCAGAGATATTGCCAGATTTTTTGCAAGGCCTTATAATACTCCTTGACTTTTTTAGACTAGTGAAATTTATTTCTGAGGAATGAAAGCTACGAAAATTGAGAAGACCGTAATAGTGATCAATCTTATGAAAAATTAACTTTCTGAAGATGAAATGGAAGATGGCAGGAAAAAGAAGGCACGTGCACTGTTCTTATATGTTCTTTTATGAGGTGTTGGTTGATAAAGTAAAAGCGAAAATTCAGGAAGAACGAAAGCGATTAAAAGTATAACGACTACAAATAATATAAGAAAAACAATTTTATAATCAAACAATTCGAAATCCAGATGTACATTAATGGCGAACATTCCTTGCCTTGCCTTCAATCTTCGAGTTGAACCAAACCATTGTTTCGGTCACTCGTCTGGGCTGTGCTAATTCTATATTAGCTACCAGTTTATTTGGCACTCTAGGCTCCCTTAAGAGGTTTTACATCTCCAGTTTAGTCACTTTCCTAAGCCGGGTTGATGAGTGCTAATAAACACGAAACTGCAGTCCTCGGCTGGAATTGACTGAGCTGGCGGTGTATTTCATGTATTCCTTATTAATTCCTAAACAACTGAGTGTTGCCTCTCAAAACGTTTTAACAAATAAATAATAATCTAATCTTATAGTCTACTTTGTAACATTTAGAATATTTGGCATTTTGTATTTCAAAAAATAGCAAAACGCTCAAACGTAGCAATTTAAGAACACAAATAGCTTATTTTTTTTCCATTTTCCATGTTGTTGAATTTTAATTTTAAAAAGAAAGCACGAAAATACGCCTGCTTAAACTTTTGAAGCACAAGTTTCCAATTTTCAATGAGTAAAAAAAATTTTGAAAAAAAAAATAGAACCGACTTCAAAATTGCTCTAAAAAGTGAAAAATAATTTTATTCTTTAAACACCATCGATAATACTTTTAAACATAATTTTTGAAGTTGGCGCAAAAACGATAGATAAAATCATTCACAGCCATAACTCAACTACAAGTATAAATTTTACCAGGTCCAGTTTCTTCACTACCACATGCATTACGCATTGATGACAGCATATTTGAGTAACGATATAAATGTTTCGTTCCTAACTTTGGATGATTTTTTGATAACAATATGAACGAAGCATGGTTACAATGGATTTTACTTTTTGTTTTTGCGCCAACTTCAAAAATTATGTTTTAAAGTATTATCGATGGTGTTTAAAGAATAAAATTATTTTTCACTTTTTAGAGCAATTTTGAAGTCGGTTCTATTTTTTTTTTCAAAATTTTTTTATTTCATTCTTTTTAGTGTAAATGTAGATATTTCAGTAAAAGTAAGAAGTTACCTACTAAAAAGAAGAAGTTCGGCTCTATATCACTGTATTGCTTTAGAAAAGCCTTTATTCAAAATTATCATTACAATTACTATTAATGTTACTGTTATATGGCACCAAACTTTAATAACAACGTGTTTCATATTGTCGCGTAGATGAAGATAGCGAAGACAATGTGAAAGTCAAATGAAGCGAATAGTCTCAACTCGAGATCTTTATTCAGAACCACGAATGAACGTTACATCTCCTTATATACAACTTGAGAAAGTGCTGTAACTTTCCAGACTTGGAAAGATACAGAAATTAATAGAACATTCGAGAAAATACGGGAAACAGTAGAAACGAAATTTTAGTAAAATTCACTGTGTCCTAGTCGGGATTTGATCCCGGGTCGCTCGTGTGGGAGGCGAGAATTCTACCACTGAGCCACCGTTATCCACGGATGAAAAGTGCGAACTTCGCTACAATATCATTTTAATTGCATAAAATTTACTGTTTTTTGCCCATAACTTTTTTTCTACAGAACAAATATGGTCAAACAAAGTAATGGGACCTAAGTTGAGCCATCCCCTATCTATTAAAAAAAGAATCATCAAAATCGGTTCACTAGGTGAGACGCTATGAGTGGACAAACAAAAAAAAAAAAACATACATACGGTATGAACTGATAACCGCCTCCTTTTTGAAGTCGGTTAAAAATACGCTTGTAGAGGTGTTAAAAATATCTTTTCATAAAGCCACTTTTATTCATGGAAAAAACTCCTGAAGTAAAAAACTTTTTTGACAACAGAATTTGTCATAATTGTCTAGTCAAAGGAGTTGGGAAAGTTTTTTTACACCATGGACATTAAAATGAGGACAAGAATACTCACACGCATAAAGTACAAATGGTTGCAAATACATTGATTAAAATTGAGAAGCGAAATAATAAAAAAACTTTATTCAATGTACCGATAGTTTAAGAAAGTCTTAAATGGAGAAAAGTACCCTTTAGCGCTAAAGTTTTTGCGACTTTATTTCTCTGTAACTTATCAGAAACCGGAAAGCAATTTTCAGCGGAAATTAGAAAAAGAAAGGAAAAAAATCTATTGCATCCTAATTACACGGTTTCCTATCCGTTCGTTTCTGCGGACGGATTCGCGAATGGGAGGAAAAAACAGATTTTCGGGAGGAATTTGTTGCCGTAAGCGATTTCGATTAACTTGTATTGATCGTAATCCAAGTGTTTAGAAATGAAATTTAAGAACTTAGAATTTGTTTCTCTTTTATTGTATAGAGCAATGATGTTTTTTTTCCTCCATGATAAATAATGTTTTTTTGAAAATTCATTTATCCAAAAATCAACTTTTAAGCTCCATTCGCAACTCCAGAGCTCTAATACGCTACCTTGCGGTGATTAACCGTACTACCGAAAACGGTAAAACATTCCTTTCCACCTGTTTTCTTTGGGGTAAGTTACAGGTTTACAGTTTGTGGTGCAATGTAATTTCAGAGGAATAGAAAAGAAAGCTTCCCACAAACACGATGAAAAATTATTGTCATCCATTAAGTTTCAAAGCAAGTTATAAGTTACAGCACTTGTTGGTTTTACCTTTTTCATCCACCACAGGACAGTGACTGCAGCGCCCCCTATACTTTAATGGAGTTGCGAATACATTCGTATTTGGATCAAGTGCTGTATGGAATAAGTAAATTTAAACTTTCTTATTGGAGATAACTACAGTTGTATTTGATTAGGTTAAATCGCCAACTTCATAATATCTTTATCAGGGTTGAATTTGCCTATTTTCCAGTGGGGGAACGCGAATAAGAAATAGCCGAGTTCTGACAGGGAATGGATAAACATCTATCCTGAACTCTTAGTATTAAGTCATATTACCAATCATGTATGATAATATGTAAATATGCATGTAAGGAGCTCTTATAGCCCCCAAACTTGAAATATGACCTCAAATTCCAATTAACGTTACATTGCATTGTAAATTACATGACATCAGACAAATCTATGTAACGAATTACTGCAAAATAATTTCTGTATGTTACAAAACTTTGTCATTACAGTGAAACCTGTGTAAGTTGACCACTTGCGGTACACTGCATTAGTGGTCAACTTAAACAGATGGTCAGCTTATAGAGGTTGAGTAATATGATATAAATCTAATTCTGTGTCTGAAAATAGCGGTCAACTTGGACAGGTGATCAACTTACAAGGGTGGTCAACTTTACAGGTTTTACTGTACCAAATTTTTGATTAAATTTTAATCATACTTATTCAAATTTCAAAATGTTTCTATTTAATAATTCTGAGTTTTATAAAGTACTAGTGGTACACGAACGGCTTTGCCCGTAGTAAAAAATTAAAAGGTCATTTGGGTCGCCTGTATGTTTACAAATAATGGATGATGAATTTCTCACCAATTGGTTATGTTCATTTGCTCGCCCATGGTCGCATATGGTATTTTGCTCGTCCACGTTATGGTAGTTTGCTCGTCCAATTTATTCGTCCATGTTATAATAATTTGCTCGATAAAATGTTCTTAAAATTGTAATAGAAAAAGAAAATCGAATTTTCGAAAAATTGCTTCGAGGTGCTCACTCCTATGTTACGAACTGATTTTGTGCCAAATTTCATGAAAATTTGAGTGAACAATCTAGGGGCTATTCGCGTAGCAGACATCCAGAGATCCAGACTTTCAGCTTTATTATTAGTAAAGATACATAAGACATTTTCAGTATTCAATCTTAATTATTAATAGTTTATTCAAATACTTCGAAAGAATGACCTTTCTGTATAAGGGACAAAATATTATTCAGCTCTAGTGTCCCTTATTTAGAAATTCTGCTGAAAATACAGTTCTTTACTTGGAATTATTTTTGAAATAATACGCATGAATTTATTTTTGAGCATGAAACATATTTATAGATCACTGATCAAAATGCAATTCAAAATTTAACCTTAGGAAAAGTATAATCTGGACGACAATAGTCGAAATATTTTCGTACATAACTTTAAAAAAAAAAAATTTATCGGCAATACTAAATTCAATTTATTTATTTCTTTATTTTATTCTGAGACTTGTGTGCCCGAGTGGTTGTGCTTGCCCGGGCACAGTACAGGAGCCCATGGGTTCGATTCCCACCGTGCTCTGGGTGTTATTTCTTCTCTTAGTGCAGTAAATATTTCTTATATTATCTCTTCGACGAATAAATAAAGAAATCTAACCCCTCGAGGCAAAGGCACAATCTTTCCAGAGTTTGTTTTAACAATGAAAAAAACAGCAATATTATTTATTTGTGTTTCTGTCATTTGGTGACGTTTTCACTGCAGTTTGATCCAAGAAGTTTGTGGTGCTAAATATTCAAGCCTCAAAATGGCAAACGAAGAACACGATCACTAATAAATTCCAAAGGCGACGCAAGTTCCTTATTCGGCATACAACGTTATAAACTACACAAACTTACTGGTTCCATGAGCAAGCATTTTAAGGGGTCTAAGGACCTTTAACCTTCAAAATTTTCGACTTTCAGGAAAAAATATATGTTATGCATAATTTAATTCTGAACAATTTGATACCTTGTTTTTTACCATACGCAAGAAACTTTTCAAGTTATAAATGTGTAAACGTTCCCATTAGAGATTTATGTTAACAGTAGATGTTTAGCCTCTTTTCTCGGGTGCCAATTTCTCGTTTTGCGTGCGTGATATCTCAAGTTTCTTATATATTTCTGTAAAAGTTTTCATGCATGTTTGTCTAGTTTATTTTTATGATCTGAACCTAAATTTTAACTAAAATTAGAAGTTAATAAAAAAAATTAATTTGAATTTTTACATCTTGAATTCAAATTATGTTTTTCGCAATCACGTGTGTGTATGTGTGTGTATGTATGTAGGCGTGTGTGTTTGTGTCTGTGTGAGGGGGTATGTGTGTTTGTGTCTATGTGGGGGTATGTGTGTTTGTGTGTGTGGAGGGGGGGGGGTATCTGTAGGTGTGTAGGCATGTGTTTGTGTCTGTGCGCAGGCATGAGTGTGTGGGTAGTTGTGTGTATGTGTGTGTCTGTATGTATGCGTGTGTATAGGTGTGTGCGTGTAGGTGCGTGTATGTATGTGTGTGTGTGTGTAGGATATGGACGCAACCTGGAGACGGTTTTCGCTAGAGGAGCAGCATCGTGAGGCTGGTCGCGACAGTGGTGCTGCAGAAGGAGGCGGGGGGAAATAAAACCATAGGAACTCAAAACAGTCAAATGAGAACAATAAGCAATCGTGATTGCTGAATTAAAAAAATATATATATTTTCGCCCAAAATTTTGGAAATTTTCGACTTACAAAATTTTGAATAAATAAATAAATAAATAAATAAATGAGCAATTAAAAATAAATAAATAAATTTAAGTTCAGATCATAACAATAAACCAGAAAAACATGCATTAAAAGTTTTTCGGAAATATATAACAAACTTTCTGAAATATCACACACGAAAAACGAGAAATCGGCACCTGAGAAAAAGTGGTTTAAACAGCAGCTTTTGACATAAATTTCTATGGGGAAAGTTTACGCATTTTTACGATAACTTGAAAGGTTTTTGCGTATGGTAATACATAAGGTATCATATTGTTCAGAATTATGCTATGCATAACATATATTTCTTCCAGAAAGTAGAAAATTTTAAAGGTTATAGGTCCTTAGACCCCTTAAACAATGCATTCTAGGTTAAGAATATTGTCTGGATGGGAATGAAGAATATTTATTCGTACGCAATGATTAGTCATTTTAGTTTCTGTTGCATATAAAGGGGAAAAAAAGGTTCTTTTTTTTAATCCCCTTTCAGCTCTCGTAATTAGTAATTTCAGCTCTTTGTTTCGAATCGATTCATTTGTTAATTAGTGAAAGAAAAAAGAATAGTTATGCTATCTGTTATGTTTAAAGATTTTTTTTTTTGTGTGTGTGGATGTGTTTCGAAAGTTTGCATTTAGATAATGTTGAAAGAATGTTCCTATTTCACTGCTAATTAATGAATAAAAGAAACTCAAGAAAGAAATAAATACTTTCTAAATTGTAGAAATGTAATCAAGGGTGATAAAAAAGCAAATTACCAGAAGAAATTATAAATTTGTGTTAATTTGAAGTTGCCGTCGATTACATTTTCTAAACTACTGTATTCAAATAACATTAGGTAATCACGCATTACACTAAGAAGTTTTAGATCTGTTGATCTTAACAATTTCATATTCGCTTGGGAAAATTACGTTAACTGAGCCAAACTGAGGTTGCGTGAGCACTGAAAATACATACCGTTTGCCCTCAAAAATGCGATTCGGTCACAAGAATTCTTAAATATCAACTTTAGGAACTACCATGGCCCCACTAGATCTATAGGGTCGTAACAATCACTGAAAATCGTGGAGACAGATGCTCTACTTGACTTATATTTACACATACACAGAAGAACGTTTGGCGTACTGACCTCCGTTTGTAACGATGGTGTAATAGTGCTAGTTATTTCCCCCCAGTTTACATAAAAATGTTAACAGTATGATCAACTATCAATAAGTACGATTTTCAAAAAATTAAATGCCGTAAAACCATTTTTTTTAGCTTGCACTAGAATAAATAACACTATAAAATAATTTCAATTAGAGATCATAAATTCATTCATTGCATTAGTTACAAAGAACTTATACAAGAAGCAAAAATTGAATGTTTCATAATAATTTATTTAACTCATCTTATTTGCAGAAAGGAAAAGAAAAAAAAAAAAAAAAAGGCTCAGGTGCTGTATATGCCCCGTACCCTCCTTGGCGATATCCGAATTTTTGCACAAAATTGAAATTGTTTTTTCCTGCCAAGCAGGCGATAATTTATTCACTCGATTTGATTTTGGAATAATCTGAGGGACAAATTTGTATACGGATCAAAAAAGGGTACTTCTATAACAGGGGTGTCCACCCCCCAAGAGCAAGGGCGCACCCCCCCTAAATATCGAGCTCCCCCCAAAATGAGAAAAATATCCCTCAAAATAACTCCCCTAAAAATTTCAATGGCGCAGGTTGCGCCAGACGCCATGACCCCCCCCCCATGTGGGCACCCATGAGCAAAAAAATGAGCAAAAAAAAAAAAAAAAAACTCGATTTTCAGTTATATTGTATTTTAAAATGCAACAGTTCCCCGATATTTCCGAGTCCAAGTGCTCTGTAAGCAAATGAAAATTAAAAACAAACCATGGAATTTCTTACGCGAGTTTTTCTCCCCTTTTATCCTTTATTCAATCAAAATATGTAATATGATACGGAAGATAATTTTACAATTTCTATGTTCTGCAGGAAATTTATGTTAGTGAAAAAACTAAAAAATAATTTCGAATTCCATTTGAAATTTCGTCGATATTTTTAAAGATAGAATTATTTTTCAAGATAAAATCTAAAAAAATGAACATCGAGTAATATATTAATCGGCAGCTAGAATTTTCTAAATTGCATTGATTTTAAAATGTAAAGTTTTAACGAGAAGTTATGAGAAAAATTTGATCGTTAACAAGTTTGACGATAATGCAAATACGTGTTGTAAAACGAGAGGTCATTTGAAGTAATGAAACTCGCTTACTTACCAGAAAAAAATACAAACATGCAAAGTAATCCATAATGGTATCCACGTTTAATGTATCCATATTCTAAAAAACGTTGTGAAGCATAAAAAAAAGAAAACCCCATTCCACTGCTGCTACTCTATTTAATTCACAGAACAAAAACAAACTTTACAAAAGAGACGACTTAAGAATGCTTATAATTCCAGACAAAATGTTGCGAAACTAAAATCGTATCAACGCACGTGCACCAAAAGTCTTCTGCAATAATTGGTTTTGAAAGCACTGTACTTCTGCGCATGCGCCTTGCCATAGAAATTTTAAGCGACACGTGTTGCTCCGGTGACGAAATTAAGAATTTTATTTATTTATACAGAAACTAAATAGCTTCATAGAGGTCTGCATACAATGCTGCTTGCCTCCGGACATGCACAAGAAAAATTTAAAGCACATACGAGAAGGAAGTAACACCCAGAGCACTGACGGGAATCGAACCCGCAGTCTCAGAAGAAGAAGCTTCTACCACAGAGCCATGGAACTACCAACCACGGTTGCTCGTAAGTGAACAACCCATTCACAGATTATCTGTTTTGCTGTTGCATTGCATTTCCCAAGGCTTTTTAATCACGATCTAAACTAGGCAGGGCCGGCTCTAGTAATTTTGCCGCCTTAGGCGATATTGACAAGTGCCGCCCCCCATCTAATAATAATGATAATAATAATAATATAAAATAATAATATATTAATAAATAAAAATAATAGTAAAGTGCTTAAAATTAAAATGAGTTTCTATTTAAATTCCAAAATGGGTTTTGCATATCCAAGCACTGGTAGACACTTTAAATTACCTTTTTTAGCACTAAAGTATTGTATCTTATGGTATTGAAACATATATCAGTATTTTCAAAAAGACTTTTAAATCACGCAATTTGCCGCCTCTAAAATAAAATTGAATTTCTAGTTAAATTCTCAACTATGTCTTGCTTATCCAAGCTCTGGTACACTCTAATAAATTAGTATTATTTTTTTAGCATTAAAGCTAAGAATCTTATACTGCTGAAACAGATATTCATACTTAAAAAAAAATAATTAAAAAAAAAAAATAACTTCGAAATTTGCCGCTCCTAAAATCTGCCGCCCTAGGCAACCGCCTAGGTCGCCTACCCCTAGAGCCGGGCCTGAACTTAGGACATTTCAAGGGTAGAACTAACATTAGAAGTTGCCAGAAAAATCATGCTTGGGCTTATTTTTGTTTAAATCATATTTTAAAGGAAATATGGTACTTATTAGAATATATCACTGCAATCACATAAATATACAGATACAAAAAAAAAAAAAAGTATACTCGAAAATTTTAAAACAAGTTGTCCAAAATGTTAAAAAATAATGAAAAAGATCTGCATGTAGTGACATAAAAAAAAGGCATTAGAATTTTTTAATTACATAACTAAACACATTAGTTGTAAATATAGAAGCATTTGATACAGCATAAGCATTTCTGCTTCCAAAGAGAAATTTCTTATTTATATTGGACTTAATTTGATTTTTTGTTCTTTTTCTTATTTCCAACAAAAAAAAAGACTTCAGAAAACATTTTATTTGGTTTTGTAATAAATTAGGAAAAAGAAACAATTATTGATTTTTCTATCTTCAGTAATTAAATTACTCTTTTTTTTTGTCAGCCAAAAGAAAAATAACCTTAGTGACTTGGAAACATTTGATGTTAATTCAATAAAAAAATAAGTAAGAGTGTTCTTCTTTTTTACTCTGAATTGAACTTCACATAAAAGATCATTTTTATACATAGTGTAATTTTTTATAGTAAGTAATAGCAAAAAAAAGAGATCCTGGGAATTTTTATGTTATCTTTCTCGCAAGAAAAGAAAAGTTCTCTTCCGAAACTTTTTTTCCCAATCAAACTCACTCTTCTTTAAACCCTTTTTTTTTTGTAACAGATGTTTTCTTATGTGTCTCTTTTATGTCACACGTTCATTTTTAATTTGTTTTCACTAATCCTTTCAAAATCGAATAGATTTTTCTAGAGAAAAAAAGAAAAAAACCTAACTTTTTGGTTGTTTTCAAAGTTATTGCGTTTATTTCCAGATTTTTTACAAATTGTACAGCACTTATGTTCAAATATCAAGATTATGTGTTGGGAGTTTGTAACGTAAAGCTTAACATCTGTAGATTTGTTCTTTTAATAGCTTTTTTTTTTCTTTTTACAGATGTTCTCAGTAGAAACAAAATATGATTTTTAACAATCACGTTGCATCATTTGAAGTTTTTTTTCTAAATGCAAGTCATTTAATTGCAGCAGAAGAAAGGGCTATTCTTTCCACCCAGAATTTGAAAATTATTTAATGAATTCTTTGAAAGTAAAAATTTCTTTTTATAAATCATGCTTCCCTCTCTTGATTTGTCACTTGCTACAGGCAAAATATTATTTTTCGTTACGTTGTGTTGCTACAGCGGTGGTGTTGAAGAAAATAATTGGGAGAACTTACCAAGGGTGCCCATATGGAGGGGGGACAAGTCTCAAGGCCTCCCCCCTTAAAAATTAGAACTTCTTTGTTTTTAGTACTTTTTTCTTTGAAAAAATGTAAGAACATTTCTTCGCCAACCATTGATAAATAAGTTATCAGAAACATCAAATTTTAATTACTCTGATCTGTACTGAAATCGGTTTTCCTGGGGAAAATATCCTGCTAAACCATAGGGAAAATATCTGAGTTCCCCCTTAAAATTTTGCATATGGGCGCCCTTGGAGCTTACCTTCGGGTTTGGGGGGACTCACCAAAAGAAAAAGTGAGTTGGAACCAATTTAAATTACAGTGCCCGCCGCTTATTAAAATCACATTCGTTCTGTGGACATTTGATTTTATAAAACGGCTGATTTTGTTAACCGGCATTCAAAAAATGAAAGGTTTTGAAGTTTAAATACTCTAAAAATGAATTGAATTACTTCATTTACTTCTGTTTAAGTATTTCAGAATAGTTTTCATTTTAACTAAATATGAGGTACATTATTTTTAATTATTTGCATAAGGATCTTAAAATATAGGCGTATTGTTGTTTGCTTAACATAATTGGGAGAACAAAGATTCAATATCGTTTGTGAGTTAACAAAGTGTTTTGTAACATTCAACATTATATTTTCCTCTTTGTTCTAAAGTGCATCTTACATTACCAAGCGCTTTTCTGAAATCTATTGAAGAGGCAAATTTGACTCGTGAGATTTTCTTATCTTCTGAGATCGATTCCTTCACTTCTTAGTGATTCTTTAACAATTTTTTGCGCATGATGTCCAAAAGTTTGATTTCATAAAACGGCGATAGTGATTTTATTAAAGGATGGTTTTAACATGTTTTGGTATTACAATGATTCTGTTCTTCCAGATTTGATTTTAAAAAGCGGCTGATTTTATAATCCAGTGATTTTGTTAGTGGCGGGTACTGCACATCTGATTTCTCTTTACAATTAAAAAAACAAATATTTCGGAGAACCTCGTGCCCCTCCCCCCCCCTCCCCCAACAACAGCACTATGTGGGGGAGACACATTACAGAGCTAAAAGTATCCGGAAACTACAATTTTAATTTCTTCAGTACCAAACTAAAGGCTATTTTTTGGTTTCCACAGAACCTTTAATCTTCTTTCCTATACTTTTTCAACAAATTTAGAAGCCCCAAAGCTATAAATATACCTACAACAATGTAACTTAAAATGTCTTGCTTGAAAAAAGAAATAAAAACTTTCATAAATAATGATTTACAAATTTTATTAAAACACATGAAGCAATTTGTCGTTCAATAAGTCGTTGTTTAGATTTTATATACAGCCGCAGTAAAACAAAATTACGCAATAAAAAGTTTTCTCAAGAAAATCGTAAATTTATTTTCTTATTTCGGATTGAATCAATTTAGTTTTTCAGAAGCGAAAAATCTTTCAAACCACTGATTTTTGCCTTTTGCTATGAATTTATAGCATTTTGTTGATTTAGTTTATACTTTAGAGAAAAAATGGAAGAAAGTGAAACAAATTGTTCCCATTGTAACCCTGTCTGCAATAGAAATATATTACAATTCATTGCGCCAGCTTTGAAGTCTATTGAAAGCCGTTTTAAAATGGCGCGCATTGTTAACAGCGTCTGTCACAAATGTTCCACAATAAACAGCATTCGCTTTTTATCACTCGGCAGTCCTATTCATTCCTGGCACAATTAAACGTCGAATAACACATTTTGTTTCGTGTAGCGCAAATATTTGAGTTAAATATATCTCTTTGTGTTGAAATGTAAGAGATGATTCAAACGAAGTTATAGCGTACAAATTTGTAACTTTGCAAGTTTATGCCTCATAACGTTGTTTTAATCACCTTTTAGATATTAGAACAGTGATATTCGGTCTTTTATATTCTGGGGATTCGTTTGTGTTTATCATTTTCTCGAACCTCTTGATAAAATAACAAAAATCAATGAATAACTAAAAAAAGTTTAAATTTACAAAAATGGTTGCTGCATAAAATTTTACTCCTGCTCAAATTTACAAAACAATTTTTGCATTTAATCACAATGCAAGCATGTTGATATCATAATGAATGGTTAAGGTGGCTGATGCATTTATTTCTTCAAGTATTATTATTACTTTTTTTACATAATTTTCTGAAGAAAATTCTATGAATAACAAATAGAGACTAGAAATAAAATGCTTATTCATGTTTGTATTTTGGTTGCTCAATTGACCGGTAGTGGACTAACTGTGCTACTAATAAAAAGTTAATTAATAAGTTTTGAGATCATGTATCCATTTGACGATAAATAGTTGTAATAGTTAACTGTTTTATTTTATTTGAATGTTTATTTATTTTTTTTAGTTTTTTATTTCTTTATTCATATTTTTGGTTTTGGAGTTTGAATCATTTTGGTTATTGAGTTAAAAAAGTGAGCTTCAAAGTTTTCAAATTTGTCATTGTTTATAAGACTGTAAAAAATTCAAATAGCTTAAAGTTTTTTATTTCATACATTACTAAAACCAATTTCTTTTGAAATTTTTATAAAATAAAGTAAAAACCAGCACAACTTAATAGTATAAAAAGAAGTTACAAACCTACTTTTTGAAGTCGACAAAGTAGAAAAAAAATGATTGTTGAATATTTAATGAAGTAAAAACATTAAAAATAAAAGTATAAAAATAATGGTTTAGAGTTTCCTCTTTTCCAAATGACACATGCTATCTAGTTTTATCCGCATTTACTAAATTCGTGAGCTTGTGAATTTCCCTTAAAAAATTCAACTCTATAACTAAAAGAAGATAAAAATCAAGTTGCTTCTCAAAGTGAAATAATGATTAAACAAAATGTGATTCCTATAATTATTTCGAAATTCTTTCGCTAACATAAAAATTCGTTTTTTCCCTCTCTTTGAAACGAACTCAAGGGAAAAAAATCCCGCAAAGAATTTCTTTGACGAAAAAAGTTTTTTCGAAGAAAATAAAATTCCTTTTTTACGACTCTTTCCCTCTCATCAAGTCTCAATCAATACTTCATCATCTTACTGAAGGACTCTTCAGAAATTTCTTTGCATAATTTTCCTTTGACATTTTCATGTTCAAATTCCTTTTCGCTTTTTATAGTTAAATCATTCAATTTATAAATAACGCTGCCACTCATAAATGTGTTAAGTGTACTACTTCTTAGTATTGAAACAAAGAAATTTTCGTTTCGTAAATGAGATTTTTCACCGGTTTTGGAAATCTTTGGTCATAAGCGTGCACAGAGCTTTAGAATGTGGAGGATGCTTGTACTCGAGTTTAAAGTGGTAAGGATTATGCACATACAGTCGGATCTCAATAACTCGAAGCTCATAACTCGAATATTTCTTTATTTTGAAGCTTTCATCGGATCCCAAACTCTTGAGACTGTTGTGGAATCTTCCCATAACTCGATCCACCAATAAATCGAACATTTTAGCCGGTTCCTTTGGACTTCGAGCTATCGAGAGTCGACGGTATTAAAGTAACGGGTTTCTCGTGCACCCTTAAGGCTTGTTTTAAAACATAAAAAAAGCTTTATTAAACCATCATAAGGGATAAAATTGGTCAGTTTAAAACGTAAAGATTCTGCCAATTTCTTATCATTCTAAGGACTTTCCAGTTTAAAAACATTAAGATACAGTTTAAGACTACAATTAATAAGGCAAATAAATATTGCAAAACTTCGTACCGCTACTTCAAACATACCTATGAATAAAGTATTTTCGTATGAAGAAATCATTATTGAAGAAAAATAACGTAAGTGAAGAACAATGGCCGAACGGAGATTGTAGAAAAATCGAAGTGTCAAAAGAAAGTATTTATAGTTGTAAGAAATAACTAAAATTAAAATCTAAAACTTGTTGAGCGAGGTGACTTGGTAACGGAGCAGATCCTTGTCCAAGGGGGGGGGGGGGATTAGGGGTTAAAACCCTCTCATTGGGGCTAAAATAATAATAATTTCTCCCATTGGGGTGAAGAAAATGTACATTTAACTATTATTAATTTTAATAAGAGAGAATGTGTGCAACACTTCTTTCAAAAAAAAAAAAAAGAAGGAAAGGTAATTTTTTCTCTGAAGTTCTGCAATTTACGACCCTTAGAGCTTTACTAACTGGAATAATAATTTGGAAAAACTATGGTGGAAGAATAGCTCAAGGTAATTTGCATTTGCAATAAGTTCTTTCTTGTTTCGTTTATTAAGCATATTTCAGAATATAAAACCTGATATGCATGGTGCATTATAAAACAATCTGTGGGCATTTTTCTATACTAATTGCAATGTGCCGCACAGTAAACAAATTTTACTAAAAAAAAGAAGAAAAAACAAAAGGTTTTTAAAGAAAAGAACACGGTTTGATTAAAAAGAAGTTGCAAAATGAAAGTATACTGCGGTTACTTGTGCAGCCAGAATAATCATAGGGGCCTCGAGGGGGCAAAGCAGTCCTTCAGGTATAGAAATGCCATAGCGGGATCGGCTGTTTTACGCTGTTTAAAACTGAAGTTTGTCAGGGGTTGAACTCCCCCCCCCCTCTCCGCTTCCACGAATAAAGATTTAGTAGCTTTAAAATCCCTCTCTTTACGAAAATCTGGACACGGGCCTGTAACGGAGCTTTTTAAATTGATTTCATTGCATCTGTTTCCCTGATCTTCATTAATAAGCTATGAAAGTATTTTTGTTCAAATGAAATGCTTAGATTACTTTTTTAAGCGTGGAACATTTTTTTCCAATATTTCACCCTAACCGTATCCGAACTTGCTTTTTTTTATTTATTTATGCTCAGGTAAAAAAAACGTGTTTGGAAAAAAAAAGCATCAGATATTTTACCACCACTACTCACTGGATTTCACGAGGTTTTTAGAAGAATATTTCCCTTGCGAAGTTCGGAACAAACTGCATTAAAATTTTAGAAAATTCCTCACATGATGATTTCCCGAACCTCGCTATTTGTTTCCCGATCCTACAGAAATACCATTCCCTGCTCCCTCTATTTGCAGAAGGTAAAAATATAAAATCGCGTTACACCCGTTCTCCGAAATCCTTTCAACAGTTCCCATTTTACTGCCTCAAAATGATCTGGTATTAGAAGAGTGTCAGAAGCATTTGCGTTGCCTAGCAAGTAACAGATGGGATGGGACGGGGGGTTGCTTTACGATGGAAATAAGCCAGGATCTTCGAAGGGCTCAATGTGGGTCTTCTTTATTTATCCCTCTGACTAGCGAATTTTCTTTCTTGGAATGCCACCTCGACGACAAAAGTATCTGACGGTAGATATCAATATTCTAAGATATATGCAATAACGCTTACTTATTTATTCATAAGAATCCTTAGAAAAGGTTCCTTAGATCGATTTTCAAATGTGCTTGATTCAGTTGTATTAAATTCCAGTCGAAGGAATTCTATTTTTTTTTCTTATGATTTTCTGTCTCTTCTTGACATTGAAATGACAGTCTCTGATTTTTGTTTCCGCAACAGATATAGTTTGAACGTTTCACGGTAATTTTGGATGCAACTACTAGAATGAATCGTGCGGGAAATTTCATTTTTGGCTTTCAGCCTGGATTTCTTTAAAGAAGAATAATCAACGTAATATTGTCCCCTTCAAGCGTTTCTTCATCTTTAATATTAAATCAGTTTCATTTTCATGCATATTTATAGTCGAAACTTTTTTTTTAATACAAAACTATGATAATGTTTTTGACATTTTCAAGAAAGAAACTCGCTTCACTTTACTGATATAAGAAATATGGTAAAAAAATCTTTTAAAACAACTTTTTTAGTCAGGTAATGAGCGCTATAGAAGCACAGCTGAGTCCTGAAAACGCGGTTGAACGAGTACAGAAAGTTTGCGGCGCAGCATAACCTACTAAGGCTCTTGCGCCAAAAACCCCAATCAAACCAACCAACCAACCAACCAACCAACCGAAATGTTGTAGAGTTTGTGAAAACGCTTGGTTATCAGGGATGCGCGCAACAGGTTTTTCGCGAGGTTTTCCTTTCATCATGCCGAGTTTTCTGGATTCGGCCGGATAATCAAGTGCCGAGTTTTCGGGATGCTACTGTACCCAAGAGCTGTAAGTGCTTTGTAGCATCCCCTAAAATAATTTAATTCAAAAATCAACTATAAATTATAAATGAGACAAGCACATGGTTTCGTTTTCTCAAATTTGAAAACAAATATCAACATTCAAAGCTTTTTGAAATAATCAGAGAATAGTTTTTCCGTGCGCTTTAAACTTTCAAACTGATGTAATATCGAAGTGGAAAACAAGTGGATGATATAAAAATTTTGTAACTCTATTTGCAGGAAAACGTTCTATAATATGTTTCCCCAAGTTAAGCAAATTTGTAAAAAAAAAAACTGTTATTTTGGACAGGTTTCAAAACTTTTCCACGGTGTAACTAATCGAGGAAGGTGTGAATTATGTTGATTGAAAAGAGAGTCAAACATATGTACAGGTAAACAGTATAGAGGGAACCCCAAAGAAGTCACATTTGGCGAATCACAAGACTTCTGCTCACGGAATTGCTTCTGCGAAACATGGACTTAACTCCAACCTTTGCTATAACTATAAGATACATATTTAGTTCTATTGGTATTGCCATTACTATGCGAGACGTTGACCATCTTCACATACATCAGACAACTGAGGACATAGCACCTAATCTCTTGACAAACATACAGAAACGATTTACATCCCGACGAAAAAGAAATAACACCAGGACACCGGTGGGAATTGAACCCATAACTTCCTTCACTGCACTCAGGCAGCTGTTAGAGATAGTGCTTTCCGTCGTTCGACCACGGAAGCCCAATTCAGTTTTTTGATTTAACTATGGGCAACCTGGCAACAAGAAGTAGTTGCTGGTAACTGTGAAGTAAGGACCGTGGTAGCCTGATCGGTAGGGCATTGGACTCGGGGCCGGAGGGGCTCGGGTTCGATCCCCGCTGGTCGAAGACCCACCGTCGCCATTAAAGGGGACTGGGCGACGTTAAATATGCTCGTGGTCTCAATGTCCTCCAAGTGAAACGATACCTCTGGGGGTGCTAGTACCAGGTAGCTATTAGCTCTTGGACTAGTTCTAAATTCTCATTAACTGTTCGATCCGGTGATGGTGCTGCCATCTATCGGTATATAAAATAATGGAGGCAAGGCACTAGTATGCAGTCCTCGACATAAATACAGTTGTAGTCAGTTGTGACTCTTGAATAGAATAGAACTGTGAAGTAAACAAAGTTATCAGATATTGTGGCTTTTCGTTTTGTTGGGGCTATTCCTAAGTTTGCAGCGTGGAGGGGTAAAAGCCAGTTTTAAAGCTTTACCTGATACTTTGTTTTATGGTGTTAAATTGTTGGGGGATTAAAATGGCGCTTAGTTATCTCATTGGCCCATTTGGATCAAAAAGAAAACGGGATAGGAAAATCTTCAAAAACATTTGAAAGAAAGAAGTTTGAACAAGTAGGTAGCTTTTCTCAAAATATGTAGCAATTTTATCATAATTTTCAGTATTTGTGTTCACATCTCTGTATATAAATTGTGTTTGTCTTAGACGAAATGTTCTGAACTTGTTTTCTATCAAATTTTAAGTTTAATATATAAAGTCATAGTGACATTAACGATAAAGTATTTTTACTTTCTTCCATATCTAATATATAGAAGAAAGTATTGGATTCGTGCAATTTTTCGAATTTTGACGGATTCGAACGTTTTGAGGTGTGCTGAGTCCATTTCGACTATTTTTGGAAAATGTCTGTCTGTCTGTGTGTGTGTGTGTGTCACGTCTGTGTGTGACCAGTTTTTTGTGGCCGCTCTACAGCAAAAACTACCGCGTGAAATCGAACGAAATTTGCTACACATATGTGCCGCTATGTGAACTTGTGCCCATTGGTTTTTGGCGCGAATTCCTCCAAGGGGGGTGGAGCAATGGGACGTTTTTTGAGTTACGAGTGCTTGCTATTCCTCAGGAAGTAACTGGCGGAATATGACAAAATTTGGTCCATATGTTGCCATTAACAGGAACAGGTGCTGATTCAATTTTAGTGTCAATAACTCAAACGGGGGTTGAGCTATAGAACTTTTTTGTCGTGAATTGTGACTGCTGTATCTCAAGAAATAATGAACGGAATGAAAGAAAAATTTATCGGCAAGTAGCCCTTAGTGGGTATAAGAGCTGATTTTATTTTGGTGTCAACAGCTAAAAAGGGGGAAGCGCAATAACCCGTTCTTTTTTTCCATTGTGAGTGCCCTATCTCAAAAAGTAATGCTACGTTCTGGTTGAAATTTGGAATATATGTGAATCCATATGTAAACAGGCTTTGGTTCAATTTTGGCGCCAAAAGGTGCTGATTTATTTTTATTATCATTATTTTTTAGCGAATAAAAATAGCTTTATAAATCGTAATAGATTATCGTCTGCTTATTTCTCGTGATTTTTACTTTTTTCTATATCTAATACATAGAAGAAAGTATTGGATTCGTGCAAATTTTCGAATTTCGAATTTTGACGGATACGAACGTTTTGAGGTGTGCTGAGTCCATTTCGACTATTTTTGGAAAATGTCTGTCTGTGTGTGTATGTATGTGTGTGTGTGTCACGTCTGTGTGTGACCAGTTTTTTGTGACCGCTCTACAGCAAAAACTACCGCATGAAATCGAACGAAATTTGGTACACATATGTGCCCCTATGTGAACTTGTGCCCATTGGTTTTTGGCGCGAATTCCTCCAAGGGGGGTGGAGCAATGGGACGTTTTTTGAGTTACGCGTGCATGCTATTCCTCAGGAAGTAACTGGCGGAATCAGACAAAATTTGGTCCATATGTTGCCATTAACAGGAACAGGTGCTGATTCAATTTTGGTGTCAATAACTCAAACGGGGGTTGAGTTATAGAACGTTTTTTGTCGTCAATTGTGACTGCTGTATCTCAAGAAATAATGAACAGAATGAAAGAAAAATTTATCGGCAAGTAGTCCTTAGTGGGTATAAGAGCTGATTTTATTTTGGTGTCAACAGCTAAAAAGGGGGTAGCGCAATCGCCCGTTCTTTTTTTCCATTGTGAGTGCCTTATCTCAAGAAGTAATGCTACGTTCTGGTTGAAATTTGGAATATATGTGAATCCATATGTAAACAGGCTTTGGTTCAATTTTGACGCCAATCGCTCCAAGAGGTGTTGTTTTTTTTTTTTTTTGAATAAAAATATTTTTATTAATGCAACAATAAGAAAGATAAATCGTAATAGATTGTCGTCTGCGTATTTCCCGTGATTTTAATTGTATGGAAATGATCGGAAATATTTTCTCAATGATTTAAAATTTTTAACTGTTGCCATCTTATGTTTGTTAACAAGTGAAATATTTGTAATTAATTCAAACAAGGCTTTTAAAATAACTTTCAATTTTCGCTCTTTGCTTTGCTTTTGCAATAATTCAGACATTGGGATAGTCGTCAAGTTTTTGCATGTGTAATTTTTTTTTTGGAATATTGCTTCCTCATCAAGCATGGGGAGGGATCAGATAAAAAAAGAAAAATATAGAAGAAAGTTTCGTGATGGCCACAGCATACTAGTCTGTCTGTCGAAATGGCTTTGAATCAGCATAAGTTCAGATCCCTAACTTTTAAAATGTTGCAAAATGATGGCGTTTGAGGAATGTATTACAAACTCATGTTAATATTGTTTGCAAAAAATCACCGAATACACGGTTTTATACTTACGTAGAAGTGTGGTGTGAAACGTTTTATAAATTTATGTTTTAAATAATCTTGACTACACTAGTTTGCAAAAAGGAACATTCTTTTTCTTCGCATGGTGAAAAATACCAAATCTGCGCGTAAAATGATGCGCTGAATGCAAATATATCTGTATGTAAAAGGTTTTTTTCCCCAATATTCACCGATTTTTTGACATACGCAGTTAAAGTTTCAAAAAAATGTGTATATTCACATTCACTACTAAAAAATATCCAAAGTCAACTCTCAATAACTCGAAGCCTTTCATTTCGAATATTCCGAAGTTTTCGAGATTTGGGTCCGAAACTCTTAAGAAGTCTGCGGTTAAGAAGTCCACACGTTATTTCTTGACTGACCCTAATATCAATAACTCGAAGGTTTTTAGCCGGTTCTTTGGGATTTCGAGTAATCGAGACGACTGTATATATAAACTTAGTAGTTTATTCATCTATTTGGAGTACAGTGCATCCCTCTTAAATGTTCAGAAATAATCAGCAAGTATCCGTTCACTGGGCAGATAGAGTCTCATCAAATATATATTCCTTACTTAAACTTTTCATCACTAATACGCGGAAATTATCATTTCAAGTAGTGAAGTCGAGACAAGTGTTTTCAATAGCCTTCAAAAAGTTTCTAAAAAGGTCGAATTTAATCTGAAGTACCGATGGAATAATGGAGCTATTCTTTCTTTATTATTCGCGCCATTGCTGTCCCTTTTGCACAGGAAACGGCAAAACTATGTACAGACCAGGAAGTTAATCCTTCAATTCATTTCATTTTAGGCTAGATTGCTTTTTGCGTCAGAAATAATTGAATCACAGTATGTGTTGAACTAAATGTTATCCATCAAAACTTTGAAATCTTCATGTTTCCACAAGGACGGATGCAAGGGAGGGGCGATGGGACGATCGCCTCTCCGTTAAGGATTCCTGCAAAAGGCAATTTTTCCGAATTTCAAGCTCTAAAACGCAAGTGATGACGTTGAGGAGAGGAAAGGGGGTTCAAGTCTCCCTCCCGGAAACTTTTCGGAGTTGAAGTTTCAAAAGGGCAATTGTAGACGATCTTTGGCAATGTTAGGAGGAAGCGTTTGGATTTCTTCACCCGCGCGGGGGGGGGGGGGGACATTTTTGCAAAATTTTAGTCTTAAACATGTGAACAGACATCTCAGGCAGCGTTTGCGGAAAATGTGTTTGTTAACTTTCCTCTGGTAATTTCTGGGAATTGAAATCTCAAAAAGGGCAGTTTTAGACGACTTTCGATGATATTAGGGGGAGGGAGTTTCTAAACATTCCCTCAGAATTATTACGAAATTGTAGTTCTAAAACGCAATTTTAGAATACCTCTTTCAACGACAAGAAAAAGAAGAAATTTGAGAAACCCCTTGGCAAAATCTCTATATTTTAGATGTTTAAAAAAAAATGGTTTTGCACCCCCCCCCCCTCCTCCTAACCTTTTCCAATCTGATAGGTAGTGAAAAAAAAGTTAAAATTTAATCTCCCCCTTCTTGAAGCATTTCTGGATCCATCCTTGAAGTTTCCTTTGATTGTCTTTCTTTAACTGTGCAAGTATAATCCACACACTTTATGAGTCAAACAAGAGCTGTTTCAATTCAATCATATGTTGATGCATTGAAAAATTCATTTAATCTATTTAAGTATACTGCATCAGTATCTTACGGGGAAAATACATCCCTATTGCAGTCGAACTCGCTTAAAACGAGCATGAAGGGACCGCGATATTTGCTCGTTATAACGGAGTGCTCGTAAAAGACGGGTTTCCGAAAAAAAAAATCATAAATATCATGTACACATTTATTTGGTTTGATTGCTTTTTATTTCAGGACAGTGCCAAAAAGTTGATTAATTTGCTTTGAACTATCTTAGTATCTCATTGTTGTGTTATTGGTATTTTGAGGAACATTCATAGCAAAAGAAACATCGTCATTTACAATCCTGGTTTAGAAAATAATTTTTCAGCACGTATAAAGCCACCAAGTTCGTAGAAAGTAGTTGAGCTTCAAATTTTTCTGCACATCTAAAACCACCGAGTTCGTAAAAAGTAGTTGAGCTTCAAAATTTCACGTTCGTCGTTATCATCGCCCCCCCCCCCCCCCCAGGCCCCATCTTAATTTTCGCCTGCATTGGCTTCAATTTGAGTTTTAGTATCGTCGGAAGGAAGTACCTCGACTTGATAACATTGGCGTAAATAAATATAGTTTTCAAATGCTTCTCTGCATCACAAATTTCGAAAAATGGGCCAGCATCACTTGTTTTAGAATCTTTGACTAGGGTTTCCAATCCCGAAATCCCGATCCCAAATCCCGCGGGATCGAGAGCAAAATCCCGCTAAGATTTTCTATGCAAGCGTTTTCCAACATTTGCCCCTCATAAAACGAATATTTTCACAAACATCATGTGAAGTTTGAATCACCTTCCTTGTATATTTGCAAGAAGAGCAAGGAAAACATTGTGTCGCATATGGTGAACGGTGGATTTAGCATTTAAGAAAACGATAAAAATAAGAGTTTATTTTTCTGAGAATGCGTTGGTTTTCTCATTCAAGGTTTCGATTTTCATTCGTTCAAATATTGGGAATATGCGTAAAAATTACAAACGTTTTCGAAAACCATCGCTAAAATTTGAATCAGAAAATTTCGCTTTAAGAGAAAGTGTATTACCGATTGCAAAATCCACTTTAGTAGCCTTATTGGAACGCTCATGTAAGCTTAAGGAATGCATTCAAAACCTCTGACTTACTAAAAATGCGCAATATTTTTCTCCGGAGAAAAAAGCCTGACATTATTAAACTTTCTAACCAGTAGAAGGTGATTGCCGATGTCGTTATCATTGTTAAACTAACATTATAAATGTAAGTAGTACCTTGAAAATTATGTTGGATAAATTATCTGAGCAATCTGCAATATTCGGCAACGGCAAGACTCTAAAAGAAATGACTGAAACTTGGATGAAATATAGGACGACTCGCATGACAGTTACATGCGTTAAAATGTTCATGTTTTAGAATGTCTCTTTAAAATGACAAGTAAAATTAGCGAAGTTATCCAAAAACTTTTACTACTGAGGCTATTGCTAGATGAAACCAATTAGCATTAAATGCACGGATACAATGACCAATGTTAATTAAGTAATAAGTGTAAGTTGAATAGATTATTTCAGAAAAGGGCGCAAGTCCGATTGTTTTCCGTTGGATTTACGCCGTTTCTGAAATAATCAATTCAGTTATATTGATATAGCAAAATATGTAAATCGAATAGACATGGCTTTTGTCCGAAATTTGAAGTTCTTTAACAAAAAAAAAAAAAAAAAAAAAAAAACGACCTCCATTGGAAAAGAAAAATCAATTTTAAAAGGTGATGAAGTTTATTGGGGTTATTATGTTTTGATGAATGTCCACAATTATTTAATCTCTGTAAAACCAAATGCAGTGGAGTTGCACCGCGCGTTTTCGTCAAGCACGTTTTTAATTAAAATCTAACTTTTTGAAGAATAAAGTCGATCCCGGGATCCCGCGGGATTATAATATGTTTCAACTTTTAAACAATTAAATTGTTTTCAATAGCTTGCTTTTCTGTTTGTATTCTGTGGCCACTTTAAGTGAACTTTTTTTTTTCTGTCGTGTGCAACACGTTTGAATAAATAAACAAACAAGCAAATCAAGTTGCAATTAAATTTTAAATGCGACTTGAATGTTTGCATTTAAAGTTTTTGCCTCGTTTTTATTCTTATTTCCGCGGACATAACTTTCCATATTTTTACGTGCTTCTTTTCTCCGAAATAGGAAGAGAAAAAGATGTCAACTGTGACAATATGTATTGAATTCCAGCCTCATAAATGTGATTTACACACCATTGTTACATGCACTTGAAGTAGGAAAAGTGAAACGATCCGTTCTTTCCTTTTAAATCCTGAGGTGTGGCGTGCATCCGAGTCAAGGGCCTCTAGCTCGTAAGTTATTGTCGTTATAGAACTTCATTGCATGCAAATTATATGTAGAAATGGGGCAAATAATTCGTGAGTTTGCTATTCATCCAGTTTAATCGAGCTGTAGTTTCTGAACAATCGTGAATCAGTTTGGTAAGTGGTTCGCTGTTCGTGCGTTTGAGCGGCGAAAGGAATTTTAGGCAACTGGTATGGAATTTACGATTGTTCTAGAAAAGGATTCTACTCAGGGAAGGTCCGATAGGAGGTCATAGGAGGTCACTGTGACCTCCCAAAAACTTCGTTATTCGAAAAATTCTGTGTGACGATTCGGCAATTTTGGAGACATAATTGCAATACAGTGAAACCTGTGTAAGTTGACCACCTACGGTGATTAGTGGTCAACTTCAACAGGTGGCCAACTTACTGAGGTTGTTTTATATGATAAGGGCTAATTCCGTGCCTGGAAAAAGCGGTCAACTTAGACAGGTGGTCAAGTTACAAGGGTGGTCAACTTTACAGGTTTTACTGTATTACAATTTTGAAAAGCCCGAATGTCCCTTTTTCAATGGATGTACTTATGTGCAGCAGAGTGGTGTAGTGGTTAGACGCTTGCCTCTTACGCCTAAATGCGCAGTACAACCTGCGCATCCAGTTCCTGGCTCCAGTTGGTAAGTTTTCAAGACGCAAAAAATCAGCAGCGTCCATTCCGTATGATTATACGGTATGTAAAAGGTCCCTCGAAAAATTACATGTTTGGCTTAGAATGCTCTTGGTAAAACTGAATTCCTAACGAAGTTTTGCATCGAGTAGAGCCCGGGAGCTTCCATCTGGTGGGAAAACTGGGCGTCAAAATTCTTGTGGTAAAGCCACCCACCAATAGTGGTGCTGCATGTAATAATGGATGCTATGTCGAGGGATCACACCAGATCGGCAAAAGGTACTGCCTCTAACGCAGCCTCATTAGAATGGAAAAAACCCAACAAACCTATGTGTGCATACCTGTATTTTATTAATCGACAAATTGAGTATTTCGCCCTCCCAAAAATTATAGTTTGGGTCATTCTGGCCCTGCTAGAGACTCTGCTGATTAGAATACAACACATATTGAATCGGCGCAAAGAGCAAAATGTCTATCGCCAAAATTGAATTCCAGAAAGAATAAACAAAATGACTATCACATGTCACCATATTCTGTGGTGCTGAACAGAATATACCATTAATAAAGAATGATATTGCGCCAAATGTGGTTCTTGTATTCTGTTTTCCTGAATTTCATGATCAGCGAAATATAAAATGGCTTGCTTTCACTACTTACTTGGAGATGACTACAAGAGGCCATGTTAGCCTAGTCGGAAACCATTAGGCCGTCTTTAAGAAGGCCCAGCTCGGTTTTGGAATAGTATAATTTTTATGAGTTTTCTGGGGGGGGGGGAAGCTTGGACAAAAAAAAAGACGAGGGGACCGCCTTGGCTCTCGGTGGCTTTGGGAGTGAAGAATTCAACTTGTTGCTCTCTGCGTCACCAGGATGATATAGCTGGTGACAATCTTAAGAATGATCCCAATGTTTTAAAGTTTTTGATAACTAAGCAGACTCTAAGTTCTAAACTCACTTTTATTCCTCTTCATCTTTTTACTGGGCTGCTCGTCAGCTGATAGCAGAGATGCCGCAGATGAACGTTGGATAGTGTTCCCTCACTTTAAATTTGCCAATACATATCTGCACATTATGTAGTAAGTTACCGCCCTAAGCCAGGGCTGAGGCAGAAATACTTAAAATACATCGCCAGCTCAGTTATTCCATCCGAGGACTGCAGCTCCGTGCTTTTTAGCACTCTTCAGTGCGGAATAGGAATTCCCTGAGCTGGAGGCGAAAAACCTCTTAAGGGAGCCAAGAGAGCCAAACAAACTGGTAGAAATAGCACACCAGATGAGTGACCGCAGCAATGGTGCGGTTCAACTCAAAGATTGATGTCAAAGCATGGTATTATGTAGTAAGTTACCGCCCTAAGCCAGGGCTGAGGCAGAAATACTAAAAATACACCGCCAGCTCAGTTATTCCATCCGAGGACTGCAGCTCCGTGCTTTTTAGCACTCTTCAGTGCGGAATAGGAATTCCCTGAGCTGGAGGCGAAAAACCTCTTAAGGGAGCCAAGAGAGCCAAACAAACTGGTAGAAATAGCACACCAGATGAGTGACAGCAGCAATGGTGCGGTTCAACTCAAAGATTGATGTCAAAGCATGGTATTATGTAGTAAGTTACCGCCCTAAGCCAGGGCTGAGGCAGAAATACTAAAAATACACCGCCAGCTCAGTTATTCCATCCGAGGACTGCAGCTCCGTGCTTTTTAGCACTCTTCAGTGCGGAATAGGAATTCCCTGAGCTGGAGGCGAAAAACCTCTTAAGGGAGCCAAGAGAGCCAAACAAACTGGTAGAAATAGCACACCAGATGAGTGACAGCAGCAATGGTGCGGTTCAACTGAAAGATTGATGTCAAAGCATGGTATTATGTAGTAAGTTACCGCCCTAAGCCAGGGCTGAGGCAGAAATACTAAAAATACACCGCCAGCTCAGTTATTCCATCCGAGGACTGCAGCTCCGTGCTTTTTAGCACTCTTCAGTGCGGAATAGGAATTCCCTGAGCTGGAGGCGAAAAACCTCTTAAGGGAGCCAAGAGAGCCAAACAAACTGGTAGAAATAGCACACCAGATGAGTGACAGCAGCAATGGTGCGGTTCAACTCAAAGATTGATGTCAAAGCATGGTATTATGTAGTAAGTTACCGCCCTAAGCCAGGGCTGAGGCAGAAATACTAAAAATACACCGCCAGCTCAGTTATTCCATCCGAGGACTGCAGCTCCGTGCTTTTTAGCACTCTTCAGTGCGGAATAGGAATTCCCTGAGCTGGAGGCGAAAAACCTCTTAAGGGAGCCAAGAGAGCCAAACAAACTGGTAGAAATAGCAAACCAGATGAGCGACCGCAGCAATGGTGCGGTTTAACTCAAAGATTGATGTCAAAGCATGGTATTATGTTAAGTTACCGCCCTAAGTCGGGGCTAAGGCAGAAATACTTAAAATACACCGCCAGTTCAGTTATTCCATCATATTTTAAGTATATCTGCATAGCTGAGGCATTAGAAACAACAAAAATCACTCGGCCTCTCGCATTAAATAAACAATGCCTATGTGACGCAAAATCTCTAATTAAATCAATAATATGCTAAAGAAAAAATAAATACCTAGCAAAGTTCTGCAAGTGAAACTGAAGGAACAAGTATGCATTATCAAAGGATGCTTTTTGACGATAACTTCTGATAGGAATGCGAGTGACGTGTGTTATAATAAATAACAGCTTTGTGCTCAGAACTGATACCAACTCTTGCTGTGCTTTCCAGCGTTGATGGAGTGTCCATTTCACAAGCTTTAGCGCCCATGCATTCCATGTTCAAAAGAACCTTGTATTCAAGAAATTAGCACACTTTGTGTTCCTTGAATAGCAAGAATTTTCGGATTTTTTTCCTGATGCATGCTTTCGTGTTTTAAAGTTTTGCTCAGCATCCACTTACAAGAGGCCACTTTTGATGGTTGGAGGAATTATAATTTTTACTTCAGGTTTTAAGTTCGGCCATTTTTTCCGTTACTTGGTTACGATTATGTTTGAATTGCGTTGTGCTGGTATTTTCTATTAGGGTCTTCGATAGCAGTGGCAGAGAACAAGGGGAGAGTCACTGGGGTCATGATCCCTCCCATACCATCAACAATATTATCCTCACGCAGTGCGTTCCAACACTTTTTTGCGAAATGTAGATGATTTCATAATATTTTCAATTTCTTAATTATTTCGAAAAGTAAATGTTTGAAATGCTACTTTTCATTGCGAATGGAATTTATTAGGGACTTTTATGTCGTATGAGTTGGCCATATTCCTGGCCAATTTGGTGCTATTAATTGACACCCAAGCAGTTTCAGAAACTTTCTGCGCCCTAAACCATAGCTTCTCTTAAAGGGTGGGGGGGGGTGTCGTTCATCAGCATGATCCCCCCCCCCTAAAATGAGTCTGTATCTGTATCCGCCTCTGCTCGATAGTTGGCGCAAAACTCAAAAGTGATCAGAGATATGAGGGACTAAATATTCAACTAAGAGAAGATAATAAGTTTACATTTTATTCAAAAATTTTTAATATTTTTACAGCAGAAATGCGAATTTGATTGAGGCAGTGAGAAGCAAAGGTATGTAAGTGACAAAATTAAAAATTTGGAGATAACCAGGAAAAATGGTTGAACCTCTCCTCTGCTTTGGGGCAAGACATAGCACTAGTAGCACTGGCAGGTGCTGCTGTACAGCATGATTTAGAATTTTGCTTTAATGAAAGTCTACCTAGCATCTGAAATTTAAACGCGATTTACTCAAAACTTTAAATAAAGCACTTGTATATCTTTGCTTCTCACTGCCTCATTTGTATTAAATATTCAACGCAACAAGGAAATGAAAAATTATCTGATTCACCAAGGGTACCGGTTGTTTTATGTCGTTAAGTTTTACGACTGTGCATTCAACTATTCATAAAATTTATAGTACAATCTCAAGTGTCTAGGGAATGAATTTTACGCAGCAGTTCAAAAATTTCTAACTGGCTTCAGTAACAAATGAATATTAAATCAATAAAATGTTCAATACAACACGATACCGAAAGGTAGCGCAAAATAATTCTGAACGTTATCTTAATCTTTACGAATAATAAAGCTAAAAGTCTGTATCTGGATGTCTGTGTCTCTGGATATCTAGATGTCTGTTACGCGCATAGCGCCTAAACCGTTTTGCCGATTTTCATGAAACTTGGCACAAAATTAGCTCGTAGCATATGGGTTAGCACCTCGAAGCGATTTTTCGAAAATACGATTTTGTTCTTTTTCTATTCCAATTTTGAGAATATTTTATCGAGCAAATTATCATAACGTGGACGAACAAATTATAACGTGGTCGAGTAAATTGTCATAACGTGTACGAGCAAATTACCATGACGTGGGCGAGCAAAGGAACATAATAAATTGGCGAGAAATTCATCATCCATAATTTTGTAAATATACAGGCGAATCAAATGACCTTTTAATTTTCTAATACGGGCAAAGCCGTGCGGGTACCGCAAGAAAAACATAATAGAAAAATATTTTTTTGAGCAATCACGATTGCTTATTGTTCTCACATGACTGTTTTGATGTCCTTTGATTTTATTTTCCCACCGCCACCCTCCGCACCATCACCGTCGACCGGGTCCTCACGATGCTGCTCCTATAGCGAAAGCCGTCTCCAGGTTGCGTCCATGTCCTACACACACGCGCTTACATACACACACACACGCACATACCTACACACACAAACACATACACACATATACAAACATATACAAACACATACACACAAACACAATCATATACACACAAACACATATACACGCGCATACATACAGACACCTACACATACATACAACTATCCACATATTCATGCCTGCACACAGACACAAACACATATGACTACACACACACACACATACCCCGCCCCCACGCACACAAACACTCATACACGCAACTACCAACACTCATGCCTGCACACAGACACAAACACATATGACTACACACACATACACATACCCCGCCCCCACGCACACAAACACTCATACACACAACAACCAACACTCATGCCTGCACACAAACACACATGCCCACATACACATACCCTCTACACACAAACACACACCCCCCCCCCCACACAAACACACATACCTCCCTCCCCACACACATAAACACACACGCCTACATACACTTAAACTCTCGTGATTGCGAAAAACATAATTTGAATTCAAGATGACAAAATTCAAATTAATTTTTTTTTTTTCATTTTGACTGTTATAGCTGTGAACTTTTGAGGAAGTATTAGTTCCTCTCTACGTGTTTTAGCAGCGTAAAGATGTCAATTCAGTCTTGTATATTTGAGTTACAGGGTTTGTTAAAATTTTCAAGAAAATTAACAACTATCTGTATACTTGTGTAATGTAGGGGAATGTAGGGCAAAGTGAAGTGGGGAAATATTTACTCTGCTTTTAGTCCCACCTATCTGATAATATTTTGACTAAGTCGTATCACGTGTAGTCAATTCCAGTCAGGAAAAACATATCGCCAAAAATTAATACATTTGATAATATAGACAATTTAAAAAAATTGATAGTTGTATTGTAATATTTTGTTGTAAGTTAAAATTTATTTTTGTCACTATTAAATGAGAAAGTTCTTTTTATTGACATTTTAAGTAATTATTGTGACCTCCTAATATTTGTTGCAGTATTAATTTAGTTAATATTAAGCTTATTTGTATTCTAAAAATTTTTTGCAACGGATATGCGGGCAAAGTGAAACAGTTTATTTCGTTGATTCACTCAATCATTTATTAAATCACTTTCATTTTCATTGATTAGCTAATTCATTTACATTTCTTCAGTTGGTAATTCTCTTATTTATTCATTCATTCACTTATTTTTTTAATTAATTCATTCTTGTACTCTCTCATTTATTTTTCTTCGCATATTGACTAATTTTTATTTTTAATTATTTGTTTAATGTTTCAGTATCCTTTCATTTATTCATTCAATCTCTTGTTTACTGATTTATTTGATCAAAAATATTTTTTATAACCGAATAGAAAGTATTTTATTAGAAAAATATTTTTTTTTCACTTTGCCCCATAAAAAAATTGAAAATGTTCTACTTTTTTTTTGAAGGCGTAAATTTACTACCAAAAATAAAAAGTACCATTTCAATGCAAGCTGTAATAAAAAATACCATGTTTTTTCTTTATGTACTGCAATTTTCAAAACAAATTTCCATGTGTTTTTTGAAAAAGCTCACTTATCTTAACTATTTCGCATTCCTCTACATTCCTCCACATACAAAAAACCAAAGAAAAAGTTGTTTCTGAAAAACGTTGTTTGAAAAGAACTTAACTTATTTTCATCCTATCTTTTGAAATTAACAGCAAGTTTGAAAAGAAAGTTTTGAAATTAGCAACATTTGCTTCTCAAAACAATTCTTTAAAAACGGTAAATTTTTGCAGTAAGTTACCGCCCTAAGCCAAGGCTGAGGCAGAAATACATAAAATACACCGCCAGCTCAGTTATTCCATCCGAGCACTGCAGTTTCGTGTTTTTTAGTACTCATCAGCCCGGAATAGAAAGTAACTGAGCTGGAGGCGGAAAACCTTTTAAAGGAGCCAGGAGAGCCAAACTGGTAGCTAATGTTAGCACACCAGACGAATGACCGCAGCAATGGTGCTGTTCAACTCAAAGAATCAAGGCAAAGCTAGATATTTTGCAGTAAGTTACTGCCCTAAGCCATGACTAAGGCAGAAATACATAAAATATACCTCCAGCTCAGTTATTTCATTCGAGGACTGAAGTTTCGTGCTTTTTAGCACTCATCAGACATTATTCCGCGCTGATAAGTGTTAAAAAGCACGAAACTGCAGCCCTCTGATGGAATAACCGAGCTGGCAGTGTATTTTATGAAAGGGAAATTTTTGTTTAGCTTTTTCCAATATATTTTATTATAATCTTAGAGATTACATTATCTGTCAAAGTAGATGTTTTCAGAATCAAGATTATTTATTTAAAAAAAAGGAGGAGGGGGGGCAAAACAAATGATGTACTAAAATAAAATATTGAGAACATATATTATACTGTTTTATTTTAAATATTACGTATATATTTCAATTCCACTTAATTGACTGCAAGTATTACAAAGATAAAACATTTATTTTATACTTAAGTGCACAGAACTTGAAGCGATTTTTATTATTCTGCGATGCAATCGTTCAAGCAATGGAATAATAACAATCATTCCATAACAGAACACTTCCTACTGTCACGTTCTAATGATCTCCAATTCTTAAACGAATCTTCCATACAACTTATTTCCTTTAACGGAAATAATGAAGCTACAATCAGAATGTCTTTGTTACAGATGACGGTTGGCAGGAACGAATCAAAATGTGAGTTTCTGAGAAACGTACAACGCAGGAAAAGATCTGGAGGAGAGAAAATGTTGGATGACATCAATTGTGTCACCACAAAGGACAGCAGAGAAATTTTGCGTCGCATCCCTCAAATTTGATGAATGACATTCCAAAAAAAAAAAAAAAAACCACGAAGAAAAAAAGAAGTGAAATTTATTGACAGTTTTCTTCCTCTAGTATACACGCATCAACATATATTTTTTAACGGACTTCAAAAAGGAGGCGGTTATCAGTTCATACCGTATGTATGTATTTTTTTTTTTGCTTGTCCACTCACAGCGTCTCACCTAGTGAACCGATTTTGATGATTCTTTTTTTAACGCATAGGGGATGGCTCAACTTAGGTCCCATTACTTTGTTTGACCATATTTGTTCTTTAGAAAAAAAGTTATGGTCAAAAAACAGTGAATTTCATGCAATTTCCTTATTAAATGATTAAATATGAAACCCATTGTTATAAAAGTTTGGTGCCATATAACAGTAACATTAATAGTAATTGTAATGATAATTTTGAATAAAGGTTTCTCTGAAGCAAGCATCAAGTTTCTTCAGTGTCATTGCTCCATAGTGGGGGTAAACCTAACCTGGAAGCGAGGTGATGCATCAATCAGGATCTGTTTAGCTTTCACAATACTACCTGGTTAGATTTGCCTCAACTATACAGGATTGCATCACAAGCAACTTGTATGCTGTGAAATGCAAGTTAGTTAGGGAAAACGTAATATTTAAATGGTTGTTATTAAATTAACACACAAATGAGTTCCGAGAGAAAGCAAAGATCAATTTTTAGTGTCAATCGCTTAAAATTTAAGGCGTGCATATAGTTTTTTTTTTTTTTAGTATGGAGCATTTTTATGAAAAAAAAGGTGAAATTTGATGATGGTAACTTCTTATTTTTACTGAAATACCTACATTTACACTAAAAAGAATGAAATAAAAAATTTTTCAAAAAAAAAAAAAAAAAAAAAGAACCGACTTCAAAATTGCTCTAAAAAGTGAAAAATAATTTTATTCGTGAAACACCATCGATAATACTTTTAAACATAATTACTTTCTTCTATATCTAATATATAGAAGAAAGTATTGGATTCGTGCAAATTTTCGAATTTCGAATTTTGACGGATTCGAACGTTTTGAGGTGTGCTGAGTCCATTTCGACCATTTTTGGAAAATGTCTGTCTGTCTGTGTGTGTGTGTGTGTATGTGTGTGTGTATGTATGTATGTGTGTGTGTATGTATGTATGTGTGTCACGTCTGTGTGTGACCAGTTTTTTGTGGCCGCTCTACAACAAAAACTACCGCATGAAATCGAACGAAATTTAGTACACATATGTGCCCCTATGTGAACTTGTGCCCATTAGTTTTTGGCGCGAATTCCTCCAAGGGGGGTGGAGCAATGGGACGTTTTTCGAGTTACGCATGCTTGCTATTCCTCAGGAAGTAACTGGCGGAATCAAACAAAATTTGGTCCATATGTTGGTATTAACAGGAACAGATGCTGATTCAATTTTGGTGTCAATAACTCAAACGGGGGTTGAGCTATAGAACGTTTTTTGTCGTCAATTGTGACTGCTGTATCTCAAGAAATAATGAACGGAATGAAAGAAAAATTTATCGGCAAGTAGCCCTTAGTGGGTATAAGAACTGATTTTATTTTTGTGTCAACAGCTAAAAAGGGGGTAGCGCAATCACCCGTTCTTTTTTTCCATTTTGAGTGCCCTATCTCAAGAAGTAATGCTACGTTCTGGTTGAAATTTGGAATATATGTGAATCCATATGTAAACAGGCTTTGGTTCAATTTTGATGCCGATCGCTCCAAGAGGTGTTGATTTTTTTTTTTTTTTTTTTTTTTTTTGCGAATAAAAAATATTTTTAATGCAACAATAAGAAAGATAAATCGTAATAGATTGTCGTCTGCGTATTTCTCGTGATTTTAATTGCATGGAAATGATCGGAAATATTATCTCAATGATCTAAAATTTTTAACTGTTGCCATCTTATGTTTGTTAACAAATAAAATATTTGTAATTAATTCAAGCAAGGCTTTTAAAATAACTTTCAATTTTCGCTCTTTGCTTTGCTTTTGCAATAATTCAGACATTGGGATGGTCGTCAAGTTTTTGCATGTGTCATTTTGTTTTCATTGGGAATATTGCTTCCTCGTCAAGCATGGGGAGGGATCAGAAAAAAAAAAGAAAAATATAGAAGAAAGTTTCGTGATGGCCACAACATACTAGTTTTTGAAGTTGGCGCAAAAACCATAGGTAAGATCATTCACAGCCATAACTCAACTTCAACTATAAATTTAACCAGGCCTAGTTTCTTCACTACCACATACATTATGCATTGATGACAGCATATTTGAGTAACAATATAAATGTTTCGTTCCTAACTTTGGATGATTTTCTCAAAAAAAACTGAACGAAGCATGGTTTCGCCGGATTTGACTTTTTGTTTTTGCGCCAACTTCAAAAATTATGTTTAAAAGTATTATCGATGGTGTTTCACGAATAAAATTATTTTTCACTTTTTAGAGCAATTTTAATGTCGGTTCTATTTTTTTTGTAAATTTTTTTATTAATTATATATATATATGTATATGTATTATGTATGTATATTTATAAATATAAAATTGACAATAATTGAAATAAAAAATTTTACATTTAAACAGCGCAAAAATGAAGCTAAAGCAGGTAAAAGTAGTTCTATATATGTTATTTAATGTAATTTCACACCCACACGTAGCACAATAGTAAGTGTGTATATTGTATAACAACAACAAGAAAATTCAGCAATATTCATAGAAAAAATACCCGTGGCAAGCATTTATAAAGACCAATTAAATGAAAAGTATCAGTGCTTGAAAAAGTTAAATTCCGACATCCAAGATCTGATAGCCATGTCAGAGCTTGAAAATGAAATAGAAACTTCTGAACATTATAGCGAAAGAATAATAGAATTTCAATATAAGATTGCTAAGTTTTTGAATGAGCGTGCTGCTGAAGGTCAAAAGGAATTGTTTGAGTCGTTAATCTCGAAACATGAAAGTAATTCTCAATCCTTCAAAATTGAGCGTTCTATGAAACTTTCCAAACTTATGCATAAATTTTTATAGGGACTGTAGTTGCTGGCTAGAGTTTTGGGGCCAGTTTTCTAATGCCATTGATAAAAATAAAAGTTAAACTTCTATCGACAAATTTTCCTATTTGAAATCTCTACTTGGTGGCAGTGCCTATAATGCTATTGTAGGGTTTTCACTTACGGCAGAAAATTACAAATATGCTGTAGATTTGTTAAAAGAACAGATATGGTAGGAATAATTTAGTCATTAATGTGCATATGAGTAAGTTGTTTAATTTAAAACCAGTGAAAAATTCCTATCACTTAAGACTTAAGGGAACTTTACGATAACGTTGAAAGTCAAATTCGAAATATAAACCTTCGGTACTATATCCGGTAGTTACGGGCATTTGCTTGCACCTATTTTATTAAAGTTAATACCAACTGAACTGGCCCTGGATTTCAATCGTAAACGATCAAATATGACAGGTATGGATAGTGATGAACTTCTAACGTTTATAAAAAAAATGAAGTTCAATCACGTAAAGCAACAATTCACCTGCAAAATTCCGAAAAATATTCTTCAAGTAGTAAAAATGGCAAAAGTAAACAATAGACTAGTAATTACAAACGAAATATTCCCACGACTTCTACATTAATTACAAATTCTAAAAGCCTTTGTATATTTTTCGATTCGATGAACATGATTCGAAATCATGCAAGTCGAAACCTATTTCTGACAAACGTGAAAAATTGCATAAGACTGGACGATGTTATGTTTGTTTTCGCAAATACCACCTACTCTCAAATTTAAAATTTTAAACAGAGAGTTGCAAAATATGCAATGGCAACTTTCATTACACATCAATTTGTATCAATAAATCTTTCAAACCGCCAATGCAAATGGAGATACTGAGGGAGAAGCTATCATTACTTCAGTTTCTCATTGTTGGAAAAATGTTGCTAATGTAAATGCAAAAGAATTAATTTTGCAAACTTCATGTGTTAAGGTGGAATCTGGTTCGAATTCAAAATTGTCTTTAATTCTTTATGACACGCAGCCAAAAGTCTTATGTCACAAAGAATTTAATTTCAGAACTAAATCCCCCAGTTTTACGGCAAGAAATACTTCAGATATTTTCATTTGGAACTTTTAAACCGCAAATTAAAAATTTTGATGTTGAGTTGAAGTTATCCCATGTAGGTAATAAATATGTATACAATCGACTCCCGTTACAATGCGATCCGACTTTCGCGAAATGACTATAACGCGATTTTTCCCCCGGTAAAGAATTTTAGACTTAACACGAATTCTCCGCCCGCAACACGAAAATTTTCCGAAGGGAATCGCGGTGGTGTGTAAGTATCGGCTTAGTTTTTGGATACTAAAATTTTTTTTTCGGTGAATGGACCTTCATCCCTTTGTCATCACCGAGAGAGTAAGTTCCTATACCATACTAGTCTGAACATCGTTTATACAAATAACTACTCCCCATTTTCCATTTATTTTTTTCATTCTATGTGGGGAAGTTGATGAAATATAATGACACCTAAGAGCGCTGTTTCATTTGAAGTTTGAAGGTAAGAATGAAAAAGAGAAAGTTTCTGACAATTAAAGAAAAACTAAAGATTATGTTGAATAAAACGGTTTTTTTTTTTTAATATAAACAAAAATTAATTTTTTTATGTGAGAAACAGATGATGTATAGTTAAGAAATGGTTTTCAACAGTTTGAGGTGGTGTTTACACGTGTCTTTAATTATATAGGTATGTTTATAAAAGTTTTTACACATACCATTTTCCACAACGCGAACTTTCGACTTACGCGAGGGGTCTTCGAACGCATCCCTCGCGTAAGTCGGGACTCGACTGTACAAGCACAAGCAGACTCTATGGCTGATTTCATTTGTTCATTTTAAATTATAAATGCTTCAAGGATGTGAAGAATTTTCTGCGTAACAATACAGCTCAAAATAATTCTCCCAATGTTAAACATATTTATTGGCATCAGCAAAATGATTACAACCTTAATTTGTGCTTAATTGGACGCAAACAGCATCAGCATTTCCGGAAAACTGCATATTAGAGTGAAAACTTAGTCATGTTCAATAATTTTCTGCAACTCAATGTCGAACTTTATGCTTTACAGGCAGTTCTTCGATCTCGTTACGACTGAGTGAGTATTCTTTTGTTTTTCGTTCTTGTTAGAATCGCTTGCTAACATTGGAAAAGTGTTTAACTGCTTCAGCGGTTTCGTTTTAAATAGAGAATATTAAGAAAAGAAGATTTTACGTGTTTATTTTATGACGTAGTTGACAGAATGGGGTCGTTTCCGAAATTTCAAAAGTATTTTTTTTTTTCTGAAAGAGCATGCTTAAAAATATAGGATCTGACAATATTTTAAATAATTTGACTAAGTTTAATATTAAAAAAAAAATATTTTAATCGATGCGTTTTTATTGCTTATGCTTCTGCGTATGACATCACAAATGATGAACTACCATTTACTGTTGCCATAAACGCAGAGCGCAATATTTAATTTGTTTCTTTACTCACATGTGTTGGTAACGATATGGTTGATAGCAAGCGTAGAGCGCAATTATTTAATTCGCTTCTTGATTATCATAACGTGGAAACGCGGTAGACAGATGCGCCAAAGTACATCGTTTGTGACGTCATAAAGACCAAGCCTCATTTTCAAAATCGGACACTTAAAAAAATTAATTAAAAATTAAACGTTGGGAAAATAAAAGATTTTCTCGCTCCGTGTTATTTTGTTTTGCTTATTCTATCAGTTTCAGTGACTAAAAGTAGTACTTTTGACTGAAGGAAGCAACCCCATTATGTTAAAGTTCTTTTTTCGGAACTTTTAGACCTTTATACTCTTAGAAAAATAGTTTGTGGTGATACTTTTGAAATTCTCAAATTGATCAACACTTATTTCTGAAAAATGACGAAAAAAGTAAATTTAGTAAACGTAGTTTTTTTTTTCTTCTTCAAGTTTAGAAGAATGTTTTTAAAAAATTATCAAAATATCAAAAAAAAAAAAAAAAAACATTTTTCAGTGCTCAATTGCCAGCAAAAAAAATGCAACATCACATTTTACAGAGCTTGCGCAAATTGCTCGAAATTTCGTCTAATTTGTAAAAGTTTACTGAAAAGGGGAAGAATATGAGCTCCTATGTTAGTTAAGCCTGGAGTGAAGAAGTATGAGACAGGATAATTAAAATAATTTTGTTATTACCCTGTATGTTATTATTTTTTTCTTTCAATTCATGGTATTGAAATGGCTTCGGTATTGGCATTTATAGTTTTTTTTTTAGTTTCCTTTAGTTTACACACTATAAAAATTTTATGTAACCTTACTCCATAAAATCGGTGGCAGCTTAGCTGCCTCCAGTGCTCTGGAGTAACTTAACTAATATAACTGGTGTAAAGTTACACATCGCTTGTGGAAGGTTACACCATGTAACTATAACGTAACGTCTCACTCATTTCTGCTTAAAGCTACAACTTAATTTTATTTATGCTTACAACGAAATTTCTTGAAAGGTTACACATTAGCAAAAATTAAACTTTCATCTGACCGTCTTGAACGCGTGCTCATTTTTTATTTTAAGTAGATTCATACTTCAAGTTAACTATTCGATAGTTTATACTATCCAAATATATTAAATGGTCAAATAATGCATAATTTCTTTCTATAAGTTTTAAACTGAAAGTACTAAAATAAATTAGTAGCTTACAGTACTTGAAATTTCGTTGTAACAGTATTAAAAAAAATCACCCTAGAAACACCTTCGTTACTGCTCTTGCTTTTAATTATTCGTTAATTCATTATCTATCAAGTTCATGCTTTTTCACAACCTATATGCACCAATTATTTATCTATTTTATTGTACAAAAAAGCCATTTTTATTCTTCTAAGAGAAAAAAAATCCTGAGTGGGGTCCACACACACAACGCGAGTCCCACAGACAGGTAGCAAATCATGAGCTTTTACCGCTCTGCCACAAAGGTCAGTTTTCGATTCCGCTAATAATAGTTTATTTTCTCGCCGCTGATGCTGATCTTTACGCATGCGCTTTGGATTCTACTGACTACAGGTGGGACTTTACGCAAACCATATTGCAAGGTTCCTCCAACAATTTGAGTTTTTAAAACTGATACTACACACTCCAGAATTCGTGTGATGTTACGCCTATTAACAATGTTAACCTTACACTTTTTTTTAAAGTGTACAAAAAAGTGGTTGCATTGACAGTAAGTTCCAAGCTTGACAATTGAAGCTTTATAACTGTGCCCTGGAATCTGATTAATGGAAAGATGGGTATGGGGCTCCCCTTTCAATGTTTCCACCTCAAACAAGTTCCCAAATATCCTTTCTTTTAAGAAACGAGCTGATGTGTGCATCATATGACTTCCTTTTACGCCAATTTAATGATAACTGTAGTGCCTTGGAGTAAGCAAAGATACACTTTAAATATTTTTACCCCCAAGTATGTTGCGAACTGCAGCAAAAAAAAAAAAAAAAAAAAAAAAAAAAAACGCTTTATACAGATTAATTTTCCCAATATTGGACATTTTAATGTGATTCAATGGTTAACTCTAAAAATCGTCAATAGTTCAAAATAACACTAAATTTAAAAAAAACCGCCAAATTTGTTACCAAGTTGGCGAAAAACCAATTAATAATTAGTGGACTTTCCCACTTAGATTATGATTCCAGGCTTAGAAGGCTAAAAATTTACAGTCTTGAGCAAAGAAAAGACCGAGGGGACATGATTCAGTTGTTTAAATTTATTAAAATGAAAGATGTTACGGGGCTGAAGTTTAGCACTGAAAACAGGACAAGGGGTTATTGTTTTAAGCTATTCAAATCTCAGGCTAACATATGGATATTAGGAAAAAAATTTATTTTAGCAGGGTAGTGGAACCTTGGAACAGCTTACCGGAAGAGGTGGTAATGAGCAAGTTAGTAGATAGTTTCAAGAGGGCCATTGATCTTCACTGGGGATTGTAAATTGACCAAGACCAGTCTAGCTGGGCCCAGAGCCTGTTGTTGGTCATCACTTTTGTATTTGTAAATTATAACACCACTTGAGTTTGCATTGATATTAACAATGATTTCCTCCCAAAAAGGTATAAAAGACCCCCTAAGGAACATCCGAATGCAACCAAAACAGAAGGTGCCCAACTAGACCCTAGTGGGAGTCTACGTACCAAGTTTCAACTTTCTAGCACGTACCTTTCTTGAGTTATGCGACATACACACGCACATCCGCACATACATACGTACATACGGACGTTACGAGAAAACTCGCTGTAATTAACTCGGGGATTGTCAAAATGGATGTCGGGTGTCTATACGTTATCCACGTGTGGTCGAGTCGAAAAAAAATCTCAACATTCATTCGGGGGTGAGCAACGTGGAAATTAGGGCCGATTTTTGGGTCAAAATTGTTTCGTGAATACAATACTTCCTTTACTTCGTAAGAGAAAGTAAAATGGGAGAAAAAACAATGCGTGAAGTACGGAAAAGGTCCAAAAAGTAATATTTTCCAACAATCTAGTCTACCTAATGTTATATAGGTTAGAGGTTCTCGTGGTTGGTGACAATAGGATGACATATTCTCGTTTTCGGATTCTTCCGCATAGCGTAACAAATGGCCCCAGTTCATGGATGAAATCTAGTAGGTCATTTAACAAGATGATTCAAAAGACAAATGGCTAAGTAAAAGAGAAATATTTTCATTGGCTTTTCATTTTATTGGTTAGAAATTCTCTAATCTGGTAAGATTCAGCTTAGTTTTATTTTTATTCGAGATAGACAAAAATACACAATTAAGTAAAACTAGACTGGGTAAATTCCATATAACTAGATATTGCATAATTATGGATTTAAACTCAAAACAATTTATGTGGTAATGTTGCAAGCTAAGAATTTAATTGAGAGAATAAAGAAACCTTGTTTGCTATAAACTGCTACTTTAACTTTAAAAACAATCACGAAATCGAATGCCATGCATACTTAAAAAATTAACCTCATCAGTAGGTAACCTACATACGAAACTTTAGCGTAGATGCGAAAATTTCTGAAAAAAAAAAGTCAAGATAAGGATCTACCGAAACATTAATCATTTACATATGAGTATATCTGTCCTTTGGGTATAGGAATGATATTTTATTAATTCATTTTTAAGTAAAAGAAAACCTTTTAGTTTTGGGTGGAAAACACTGCTGTAGGTAATATTGACTTGTTTGTTGTAGATTGTGAACTCGAAAAGTAATTTGAAAAAAAGAAAAAAAAAATGTTACAACAATTACTTGAAAGACTAAACAACAAAAATGAAAGAAACGTTTGGTGAAAATTATGACACTCTGACTAAAAAAAATAAGTGAGTCATGAAGCTTGAAAGCGCTATTGATCAAAAAACTGCTGAAGGACAAATTAAATTTATAAAATATCATGCCTTTGTGACAGATTTTTTAACTTGGATATTCTTATTGTATCTAAAAGTTTTAATCTCGCATATGAGTTACATATAAGTTAATTTTTATTGCCTGAAAATTTAACAATTCGAAATTAAAGGATCATTTCTAGAAAAAAGGCGAATATGTATTTTTTTAAAGCTCACAAAATAATCAAAAAGTAAGATGATTTTTCCTAAAGCACACGCCATCTATTGATGGTTTTCAACTTGAATTTATTTCAAAGTACTGGATTATTTCAAGCTTCCAATTGTAGATATTGTTCTCATAAAAATATAAACATACCAGAAGAAATAAATCATTTATTACAAAAATAATGATATTCCTGTCAAGTACAGTTCAGCTGTTTCCATGCTTGTGTTATGTGATATAGGCGTTTTATGAAGGATAGATTTATGCTTTGCCAAAAAAAAAAAAAAAAAATGTCACCAGGGAAAAAAAATGCACGGAAGCTGTCTCATTGGACAGATGAATGAGAAGTAAAGAATGTCATCTAATGCCAAACAGAGAGACAAAAAAATTAATTTATGACAGTAGAAGTAAAAGTGACTGAATTGGTCTTAGACGAAGTTAATGTCGTGGAACAAGCTTTCTTAGAACGAGGTTTCAAACTGTAATTAAAACTTTAGTAAGTTTATCTTAAAGGGCACGAGCTTACTTTCACGTATACCACTGTGTTACTTATTCCTATACTGTCCTCCTAAGTAAGAAGAACGTGTCCGGGTCTTTCCACGAAAAAGTCGCCATTTTTTTCTCGCACATGTCACCCCATTTATTTCATTAAAAGCTTAAAATTTGAAAGGGTAATGAGCAAAATATTTTACTTAATCACATATACGTTTGTAATTTTTTACGAAAAAATCATGTTCATTACCCTTTTAAGCACTTATTTTTAATGAAATATACGAGCTGTCAGGGGGATGATATAATGTATGTTTTTTTTTTTTTTTTTTTTGTGGAATGGCCCATCTTAGTTTCAATTAAATAAATAATAATAAAAAAAACCTGGGATCATTTGGCAGACTCACAACTAAACATACATTATATTAAGCTAACTAAGAACAAACACTAGAACTACGAACGATGTGTATCAAACTACAGTAATCTTCCGATTATCTGCGAGTGAATTATCCGCCAGACGGATTATTCGTGAGTCAAATCAACAATCAGGATTAAGTATTTTCTCAGCAAAAAGCAAACACCAATGGCTGCTTTTTTCTTTTTCTCTTCTTTTTGGTTCGAAAAATTGTAAGTTCAAAATTTGCTTTTGTTTTATTTATTTACTTGTGTATTTATTTATTGAGCTTTCTTTATCGTACATACACTTGTTCTTTATTGATAAGTTCTCTCGTGCAAAAATATAAAACAATTTTACTTTACTGTGTACGTTTTTAACCCCCGACACACAAAGGAAGGGGGTTATAAGTTTGACGCGTCTGTGTATCTGTGTGTCTGTCTGTGACACTCTAGTGTCTAAACGGACAGACCGGTTTTGAAAAAAAAAAAAAATCGAAAGAAGAGTTGATGGAGAGTTTGGTTAGCTAGGTTGCATCTTTGGATGACATTCATTAACGAAGATATTAATTAAAAACCTCTAAAAGGTTTTTCACGATTTTGCAGAGAAAACATAGTTAAAAATTTTAAAATTTAATACCAAAATAAAGAGATTTTTTTTCCGCGTCTGATAGAATGTGTTTGGAACTTCCATGTTTCATAGAATTCGAAATATGATGTTTTTTAAAAGTATATTTTAATAACGGCTAAGTCTTTATTCACGCGATTGATAATCGAATTCATTGTTGTCCAACAAGGAAATAAAAAGCAATGATTTAAAATTTTTATTTGATGCCAGTTCATATTTAAAAGCAAATAAAATACTTGACATTGATTTTTAATAGTATAAGGCTTGTAATAGGATTTTCAATTTTCCCTCTTGATTCTATAGTTGCGACTCAGTCGGGGGTTTTTAAAATTTTTATTTTTATCGTTGCTTGTCACTGTTGGTAGAAAGTATTATGCATCAATACAGCCACGATTTTAAGGAACAACAATTTTACCTAATAAGTTTTCCCCTTTTAGCCTTTTTACGCGATTTCTATTATCCGCGGATACAATTCCGCAGATAATCGGAACGCATAGTTTACTGTAGCGGTATATTATTCAAAAAGTATGAACAAAATACAATAAATAAAGAAGTACACAACCAAAAGACAAACTTTTAAGTCACATCTTTATTATTTAAGAAAGCAAGATACGGCTACCTATCTCTCAATTGGCTAATGTTCCAAAACATTACATACTTTTAGGCAACTGAAACATAAATCAGAAAACAAATCATATATTTTTCTATTTTAATATAAAACTATTAGTCAGTCTGAATTATACCAGGTTCGTTCTCTTATACGCCATTACATTCCAGTAAATTATGATTGTTAATGTTTGTTAATTAACAGTTTGTACTCAAGCGTATTTTTTAAATGTGTGCTTAAGCGTAGAAACGCAGCAAAAGTAAAATTCCGCGTTAAATTAAAGCAACATTTTTCTCAATATAAAGTTTCGAAGCTGAATAAGTAAAACAAATTCCAAGTATGAACCATTTCTCTACACTACTTTCACTGGAAAAAATAGGAAACTTAATATGACAAAGATTAAATGAAATTGTTCTAGTTTCTGCGGACAAAAGTAGCAAAAACATAATTTCGATTTAAATTATAGAAAGTTTCTGAATATTAAATTTCAGAACTCAATATAGGTAAAAAAAATACAAGGCATGACCAATTTCTCTAGAATACTCTCACTGTCAAAGTGAAAAAGGAATAGGAAACTGAATTTGAAACAAACAGTAAAGAAATTGTCTGCGTTTTCCCCAAAAAGAAACAAACTGTTTTGCTTTTAATAACTGCAAAAATTGCCTTCGGTCATTTTAAATAAAAAAATAATTCCGTAATTTGTATTGTCATCATCATCATCGTTATTATCAACATTGCTATGATTACTATTATTATTTTCTGTTATTTTTATTTATTTTTGAAAAAAAAGCATAAATAAATAAAACTACTTTATCTAGTATTAGCTAAAACATTGCACTGTTTTTTCCTTACGTAAAAAAAAGCAGTGATGCTAGAACTAATAACAAATTTTTCCATATTTTTAAACGCAGATGAAATTTTGAGTTACTATAAAAATTGTTATGATTTATGTCAGCGATAAGTAACATAATAGCACAAAAGTTTAAGATATTCATTAAGATTACTGCAATTAACCTAGTTACATTCAGAAGATTAAGACATCCCTTTCATTTAAACGGAAAAGAAATGCAAATTGAATATTAATTCACCATAATGCGCTTACAGTTTCATTTGGTAAGTGTTTAATTCTTAAAAATGAGTAATTATCTCCAGAATTCAATTAGAAATTTTTTATGGATTAACCAAATTTCTTTTTAATGCGAAATAGAATCATTGGAATAATAAGCTTAAGCATGTCGTTAGGGAACCTTGTTTCTTTATTTTGTTATGTTACGCTGTTCCGGTAATGTATATTTCATATCTTAGACTTTTCTTAACGAAAATAAATAAGTTCATCTAAAATAATTAAGACATATTTGTTTAATTTTTAAAAAGTATTTCAGAGTTTCAAATCAGTATTAATACTCAGGTATATATATCTTTTGGATATCGCTTCAATGGGATTTTTACAGCAAGAAAGGGAGAAGTAAAATATTTAATGAGCTAATATTTGGAGGAGGAGTGATTATATTAATGCTTTCAGTGTAATTTATGCATAAAACTATAAACTACTTTAATTACTTTCAATCTGTGATGACACATACATTTTTTGAACTCATTCAGTGAAAATCGCTTCGTGCTAGATTTAACGTATTTCTTAGGAACATTCTGAGCGGCTTGCATTTCGTCAATAACGCTGCAAAAAGTACCTTCAAAATGCTTCTGCTATAATTCTTGCTGATTCTTATGTACAATGATATCTTGAATCCAAATATGACCACCGTTTTCCCCGTACACATCCCCCTTTTTGGAAATGCCGTCTCTCAACTTTTTTCAATTTTCAACAGTTTCACTGCCATTATTTTTATTTCGAGATCTCTGTCTGAATGTCTGTTACGTGAATAGCGCCTAGACCGTTTGGCCGACTTTCATGAAATTTGGCACAAATTTATTTCGTAGCGTAGGAGTAAGCACCTCGAAGCGATTTTTGAAAATTCGATTTTGTTCTATTTCTATTCCAATTTTAAGAACATTTTACCGAGGAAATTACCATAACATGGACGAGTAAATTACCATAACGTGAACGAGCAAATTACCGTAACGTGGACGAGCAAAATTACCATAACGTGGACGAGCAAAATTACCATAACGTGGACGAGCAAAATTACCATAACGTGGACGAGCAAAATTACCATAACGTGGACGAGCAAATTATCGTAACGTGGACGAGCAAATTATCGTAACGTGGACGAGCAAATTATCATAACGTGAACGAGCAAATTACCATAACGAGGGCGAGCAAATGAACATAGAAAATTGGCGAGAAGTTCATCATCCATTATTCGTAAATATACAGGAGAACCAAATGACCTTTTAATTTTCTACTGGCGGGCAAAGCCGTGCGGGTACCCCTAGTAAGTTTATAAAGTAGCATTAATATACATATTTATATCTCTAGGGCCGCACCGGATCCATTGTTTATCACTTCTTGATATAGTGAAAAATAATGGGGGTAGTGCATCCCCAGAAATATAAACATACACTATTGCTATATTATCAGCATACTTATCTTAATAATGTCTATGAAAAGTTGAATAATACGCGAAGGTTCTTTACTGAAGGTCTGCAATGCGAAATACATTTATTATTATTATTATTATTTTTACAATGCAAAATTTTTTTCGGATATGGGGCTCGACGGAATGAGTCCTATGTTCTGGTTTAATGCCGAAAAATAAGAGATTTTTTTTCACGTTTATTAAAAGCGATAATATGGTCATAAACTTTAGTATTGTTAAATACTAGACAAAGTGATTATTTTATAAAAAATTCAAGCAACTTAAACAAAATTCATTTGATGAATCATTCATTGAAATTCCGTGGAAAAACTGAACAGTTAACCACATTTTCTTCAGTTGACGCAGTTTTGTTTAAGTGTTTGCTTTCATCAAAGCATTAGTCTCAAAATCAGATTCAAATTAGCACTGTTGTTAGTTTACATTTTTTTGCTTAGCCTCCACGAAATCAAAAACTCACCCTTGAGTTTTATCTGAGGGTTCAAGTTTATTTTGCTACTTGAATATTATCAACATCCGGAGGAAAAAAGGTTTAGTGTAAAGCTTTTGACTGTTCGAAGATTTTTTCACGATAATTTTCTTTTTTCTCCGGAGTAGGTGATGACTGGCGGTACTTGTTAGAAACGCTTTTTAGAAGCCGATTAATCATTTACGAAGAAGAAATAGTATCAACATACAATTTTATTCAGACCTTCACTAAGTATAACAATGTATTGCTCAAGGTTATTCCTTTTTAATTATCTGTCATAATCCATGAATTTTGCTTCCGGTTTTTAATTGTTGCCACAAACAATGAAAAGTAATAGTAATTGTAGAGTACAAATTCTTCCGCTTTTAAATTGTTGCCAAATTGAATAAATTGTTAATATGGATATATGCCTAGGAACGTACAGACGTCCTCGTGACGTCCGTATGTGCATATGTGTGTATGTGTGTATGTATCTCGCATAACACAAAAATGGGATATCCTAGAACGTTGAAATTTGGTACGTAGATTTCTAGTGGGGCTAGTTGTGCACCTTCCCTTTTGGTTGCATTTGGATGTCCCTAAGTGGATCTTTTGCCCCTTTTTTGGGGGGAAATCATTATTAATTTCGATGTAAACTCAAGTTGTTTTATAATTTGTCGGACACTTGGCGATATATTGCCAGTCTTTTGGTCGCCAAGTTTTGTCGCCAACCTGGCGACAAATTTGGCGATTTTTTTTAGAACCAGGTTTCAATTTAGCCACTGTTGGTGATATTTAGAGAGTTAACTATTGAATCACATCGAAATCACCATGTCAGTTTTTAGTTATATTATGAATTTCTGCAAAATGAAATTGTGCGTATGTGTCAATTTACTCGTCAGGTTATTGTTGTACATAACAGTTAAATATTTTCAGTAGTCATCCTTGAAGAATTTTTCAAGGGTTTGTTTTTTCACTTTACATTTCTAATTTTAATAAATATTTCGACATTCTTTTTAAAATACTTACGCACATCGACTCTGTAGTTTGCAGAGCATATGGAAATTCGTAATTCTTCGTAAACTAGAAAGTCGCCCGTCAAGGTATCACAGGTGAAAATTGCTTCTACATTTGAACGAAGTCATTGCCTGTTTGGTGATATTTCGATGGTTGAAATTTTAAACCCTAACTCCAGTGGATTATCCTTAAAATACACTACATAGCGTTCGTTGTTGACCATTTTATCGTTTCTTCATTCTCCTAAAATGACAGACTTACCCGTAAAACAGTTAAGTGATCGGATCGAGTTCAGCCCTGTTAAAATAAAGCATTTCCCTGGCATATCAAACATTACCAAAAAATATTATCAAAGTATCATGCTATGGCACGAGTTTCATTGGTGATGACGTCAGACTGTTACTTGATCAGTGAATTCGCTGTTATATATATGAGGATGAATGCCAAATGAACTTGTAAAGCTTTTAACTCATCAATAATTCTCTATAATTCCCTATTTCTTGATGTAAAAATAAAAATCTTTCTATTTTCTCAATTATTTGAAAACTTTCGTTCAGTTATTATTCTTTTCTGTCTCTTTTTTTACTGGAAAAAAAAAACTTTTATGGGTACGTGTATCCTTATATTCGCTGGGAGCAAGGGCGCCCATATGGGGGGGGAGTGGGCGCTCAACCCCCCCCCCCCCTTGAAATTAGAACTTCCTTGCTTTTATTACTTTTTCTTTGCAAAAAATGTAAAAACATTTCTTCTCCAGTCATTAATTAATAAGTTATTAAAAATGTCAAATATTAATAACTCTAATCTGTACTGAAATCGATTTCCATGGGGAAAATATCCTGCTAAACCATGGGGAAAAGATCTGAGCCCCCCCCCCCCTTAAAATTTTGCATAAGGGCGCCCTTGGCTGGGAGGAATTAAAAATCTCTTTTGAAGGAAACTACAATTGTAACAATCATAATTACAAAATCTTAGATCAATACTGCATTACAGTATACTATATTTACATTGAAGTTGTAAAGCGCCAAAATATTATTCGCCTGTGCTTAAAAAATTACTAAAACCGTCATCGAACTGCGTTCGAGTACAAAAAGAGACAGAATATACTGTTGAGAACTGAAATACGGTGACAGTCCCGTATGTAAGGGAAGTGTGGCAACCCTACACAATACCCGACTCATATTCAAACACAATCATATATTGAAATCTAGTAGGCTGTTCTGCTTGAAGCGTCTCGTCGTGCGATGGGTTCGAGATCTGTATTTGAAATGCTTCTCCGAATCGAGTAGCTTATCAAAGAGCTGCTATTCAGAATTCGAGCGATTGACGGACGAACGCGGGTGACAGAACAACGCACCGTTCCGTATTCGGTGTATTCTGTATTCCCCATTTTGTATTCGATAAAGCTATCTTTCTGAGGGCAGATGGATTTGACAACAGGTTCCTTTCAATCTCTCTGGAATTTAGAATATTTGTGTGTTGCTGTAGAGACTTAAATCTGAACCCTCGAACTCGAGAGAAGTAAGTTTTCGGACCTTCCTCGTTTCGAACGAATTCTAATTATTTAGTGTCATCATGCAGAAAGAAATCGTAATAAGTTGAACAAAATGGTGATGTTTATTTATTTACGGAATTTTATTAGAATATTTTAAAATTTCGCTGAAAATATGTGGATTAAAAATTTGGTTTTTAATTATTGACTGTTATTAAAATAAAGTATGATTGATAGTGAAAATGAGTCACGAATAACGCTTGTTTGTTGTTAGTTACAATTAAAAAAATTTTAAAAATTGAAATTGTTTCTGACGCATTAACATTGTAGAAGTCGAGATTAGGGTCGTTGACGAAATTTTAAAAGTATTTTTTTTTTCTGAAAGAGCATGCTTAAAAGCATAGGATTTGACCATTTGTAAAATAATTTGACAAAGTTTAATATTTAAAAAAAATTATTTGAATCGCTGCGCAGATTCAATTTTCCTTTTCACGCTTCTGCACATGACACCACAAATAATGAAATGCCATTCACTGATGCCATTACCGCAGAGCGCAATATTTAGGAATACATTTAAATATATTTGTTTCAAGAAATTTCTTAATTCCTGCTATATGCTTTAAAGAAGAATCATTCAGACTTATTAACACTACCGTGCCTCAAGAAGTAATATTAGGTCCACTGACCACATTAAGTGATTTACCGGCTATTGACCAATTACAGAGCGAACAATGGATCATGTGACTCTCTCTCCACCAATCGAAAAGCTGATAAACTTTAAGAAACGCTCGGCATTGGATAAAGTGATGACGATGAGCAGTTTTCATTGCTCAATAACTATCTTTCTTTCAGAAACGTAATGTAAAAACGAGGTGATGTGTGCATCACATGACTTCCTTTTACTCCAATTTAATGTCATTTCCCCATTATTGGCAATTTCAATGTGGTTCAATTGTTTACTCTCTAAATATCACCAACAATGGCCAAACTGAAACCAAATTTAAAAAAATAAATAAATGAAAATAAAAAAAGAAAATGCCCAAATTTAACGCCAAGTTGGCGACAAAACTTGGCGACCAAAAGACTGGTGATATATCGCCAAGTGTCCAACAAATTATAACACAACTTGAGTTTACATCGAAATTAACAATGATTTCCCCCCAAAAAGGGGCAAAAGACCCCCTTAGGAACATCCGAATGCAACCAAAATTGAAGGTGCACAACTAGACCCCCACTAGGAGTCCACGTACCAAATTTCAATTTTCTAGGACTTCCCGTATTTGAGTTATGTGAGATACGTACACACATACGCACATACACACGTACATACGGACGTCACGAGAAAATTAGTTTTAATTAACTCGGGGGTCGTCAAAATGGATATTTCTGGTGTCTGTACATTCCTAGGCATATATCCACATGTGGTCGGGTCGAAAAAGAAACTCAACATTCATTCGGGGGTGAGAAAAATGGAAATTAAGGTCGATTTTTGAGTGAAAATTTTTTCGTGAATACAATACTTCCTTTTTTGTAAAAGGAAGTAAAAAATCTCTTTTCAGATCCGTGCACACATAACCATAAGAAAAATTTATAACGGAAAAGTGATCCACAAATTGCGTGTTTTCCGTATTAAACAATAACTAATTACAATATTTAAACTACAAAAATGCTTAGGAATTCCTCTTCCTCCACTCGCAGTGGCTTAACAAACGAGTTGTAAATTTTTGATAAATGATGTTTCAGATCTGCCATTGTTCTTATTGACTTTCACTGAAAGCCTTTGGTGTGGCAAAATGGAAGAGGAAAAGGAGGAAGAAACCTTTAATTGATTTTCTGAAAGTAAGCGTTAAAATACTACCCACGTTGTAGGATTACTTTTTGTGAAATCGCCAGAAGTTTAGTGCTTTTGTATTTACTATCCTTACTAATAATAAAGCTGAAAGTCGATGTCTGGATCTCTTTCTGTCAAGATCTCTGTGACGCGCATAGTGCCTAGACCGTTCGGCCGATTTTCATGAAATTTGGCACAGAATTAGGGTGTAGCATGGGGGTGTGCACCTCGATGCAATTTTTCGAAAATTCGATTTTGTTCTTTTTCTATTCCAATTTTAAGGACGTTTTCCCGAGCAAAATTATCATAAGATGGACGAGTAAATTACCAAGTTATCATAACGTGGAACCGTAACATGGGCAAGCCAATTGGCGAGAAATTTGTCATCCATCATTTGTAAATATACAGTCGAACCAAAAGGCCTTTTAATTTTCTACTACGGGCAAAGCCGTGCTGGTGCCACAAGTAGTAAATACAGCTGCCCGATATATTTTGGAGTTATGAGGGGCCCCTAAACTAGATGCCACGGCATCCTGGGGGTCATTCAGGAAGGAGATCGAAAAATGTGTATAATAGGAATCGACCAGGGTGCCGCGAGAAAATTCTTAATTCTTCAAAGGGTTCCGCGAATTGGAACAGTTTGAGAACCCCTGCTTTTAGAGGAATCAAAAACTCCTTCTTTTTACAAGTGAGTTTGAAAAAGATCAAGATATTAAAAATTTTGCCATGAAGTTATTTAAAAACAATTACATTTCATGTTCTAATTACCTTGGAACATTGGAACAAATTTTGTCTGATGCAGAAAAATTAAAGGTTTTTGAAGATATTTTTAAATAACTTTTGCGAACATTTTTTGATGTATTTTTAAAAATTTTTCCTTTTTTACATTGTTGGATTTATGCCAAAATATTGCTTAAAATTGGAGGAAACTAAAAATTAAAAGAGTTAATTAATTAATTTGATTGTAGAATATTGCATTGTCATCGGGTCTGAGGTCGCGTGCCAAATTTCAAAAGAATCCGATGGCAGGAAGTGGACGAAATTTGAGCTGCAAGATTCCGTTACAAGATACATACATACGTACATACGTGCATACATACATACATACAGGTGAAGCTAGTAAAAGCGTGTTAAAAAAGGAGGGAAGTATTGTAATCGAGCAATCAAGGACGCCCATATAGGGGGGCAAGTGGGGGCTCAAGTCCCCCCCCCCTTAGAAATGAGAACTTCCTTGCTTTTAGTGATTTTTTTCTTTGCAAAAATGTATAAAAATTTATTTTCCAGTAATTAATGAATAAGTTATTAAAAATTGTATAATATAAGTAGAACAAATTTTACGATCTCTAATCTGTACTGAAATCGGTTTCCATGGGGAAAATATTCTGCTAAACCATAGGGAAAATTTTTTAGCCTCCCCCCCCCCCCTTAAAATTTGGCATATGGGCGTCCTTGTGAGCAATTGAGTCAGTGAGAATCAAAGGGATGGAAGTGACAAAAATTTGGAGACAACCAGTACAAATGGTAGGTGAACTTCTCCTCTGTCTTGGGACAAGATATGGTACTAGTAGCCCTGGTAGTTGCTGCTATACAGCATGATTTAGAAAAACTTTTCAATGAAAGTCTACCCAGGACGTTACTTTTAAACGCGTTTTACTCAAAACTTGAAAAGGTTCACTTACATCCCTTCGCTTCTTACTGCCTCAATTGTTTTAGTTAATGTTTACCATTTGCTCTATGGGGTAAGAATTATTATCTTCGTTTTTAACAACAAATAAGAAAATAATTAACCTAAACATTTGTGGATATGGAAACTAATTTGCATCAAAATGTGTCGTTTAACCTTTGATCGTCTAAAGCATTAAAAATATTACTTTCCAAATGTTTTCGCATTCAGAGGGGAAAAATAAAACAAAGAAAACAATTTCCTGTACTTTTCAGCTATTGCATGCTTGAGGATTCTAAATTACCAGGAAAATCGTTTGTTGCAAACGAGTAAATAATAAAGATTCTACAAGGACGGATAAAAAAAACACGAAAATTTTCACTTTTAAGGAAATTGTAGAGCACTCAATTTTAGATTTCTGCCTCTATTTTCAAAATAGATCTAACCTAACTAACCTGACACTGCTATTAAAAATAACTATTTTAAAAAACGCAAATGATGTTTTATATGGGTAATTAGTATTGTTGTATCTGGATAAACAAAGAAACTATAATGTGTAAATAAAATAAAGCAAAGAAAACCCCAGGAAGTAAGTGTCTTATATTCAAATACAGATTATATTAACTGTAAATTAAAAAAACAAACAGACGAATTGAAACTAGAGACAACTTGAAATACATAAGTGCGCCACAATTGCTGACACTATTTTTTAGCTTCTACTTCAGAAAAAAAAAAAAAAAAAAAAAAAACTTTTGACAGTCAGAAAATGTACGAGTATTTCTTATTATTGTACGAATATCGAATGATCTTGCATCTTACTCGACATTTTCTGATTTTTTTTTAACTAAGGACATAGGATGGAATGTTTGAGGAACTAAGAGCTGTGAGAATGTTCTTGATTCCATAGCAATGAATTTGCAAGAATATTTTGGCTGAAATCGAAACGACAATCAAAATCTTTACTAATAATAAAGCAGAAAGTCTCTCTGTCCGGAGGATGTCTGGATGTCTGTAGGATGTCTGTAGGATGTCCGTAGGATGTCTGTGACGCGCATAGCGCTTAAACCGTTCGGCCGATTTTCATGAAATTTGGCACAAAGTTAGTATGTAGCATGGGGGTGTGCACCTCGAAGCGATTTTTCGAAAATTCCATGTGGTTCTTTTTTTATTCCAATTTTAAGAAAAAAAAACTATCATAAATTACGAAATTATCGTAACGTGGAACCGTAACATGGGCACAAGCCAATTGGCGAGATACGAAATTATCATAACGTGGAACCGTAACGTCGGTACAAGCCAACTGGCGAGAAAATTCACTATACATTATTTGTAAATATACAGGCGAACCAAAAGACCTTTTGATTTTTCTATTGCGGGCGAAGCCGTGCGGGTGTCACTAGTGATAAATAAATAAATGAAAAAACTAATATCAGGTGCTATTTTGGAAACAAATCGTTTCAAGTCATAGTCTAAATAACTTTACACTTAATTTTATGAGTTTTGATCATCTATTTCAAGTTTTCGTCGACATTTTGTGTTTTTTAAACTTAGTTAAGGATTGAGATAGTTATACGAATATTTTAATTCCGTAATCGTGAATTCGCTTACAGATTTTGATTAAAAGAGGAACAAGTTACATTTAAAAAATAAAAAAACCGTTAGAATAGTTTGGTTGTATGTGCTTCGATCAAATGTTTCATTTTATATTTATTTTGACATTTTCTGATTTTTTAAACCAAGGGATTAAAACTAAAAATTTATGCAACTGCATGAGTCGCAAGAATTTCTTTTGATTCCAAAATATCGAAGTTTGATGAATATTTTGATTGAAATCGAAGCGACAAAAAATAAAGAAATCAGATTTTGTTTGTAAAAAAAAAAAGAAAGGCTACAAAGAATAGTCTAAATATTTCATCTTTGCTAATAATAAAGCTGAAAGTCTGTCCGGAGGATGTCTGAAGGATGTCTGTGACGCGCCTAGCGCCTAGATCATTCGGTCGATTTTCATGAAATTTGGCACAAAGTTAGTTTGTAGCATGGGGGTGTGCACCTCGAAGCGATTTTTCGAAAATTTGATGTGGTTCTTTTTCTATTCCAATTTTAAGAACAAAACTATCATAAGATGGACGAGTAATTTACGAAATTATCATAACGTGGAACCCGTAACATGGGCACAAGCCAATTGGCGAGATACGAAGTTATCATAACGTGGAACCGTAACACGGGTACAAGCCAATTGGCGAGAAAATTCACCATATATTTGTAAATATACCGGCAAATCAAAATACCTTTTAATTTTTCTATTACGGGCAAAGCCGTGAGGGTACCATTAGAAAATAATAATTCACGTTCCACATTTCTGAAGTACAATACACGAAATATTCCCTTTTATTCGTAATACGGTTGACATGTTACACAACGAAACTTCTTCCAGAGCTTCTCAGAGATTTCCGGAAGAGAAAAAAAACCGGCCACAGTCAACACCCTCGGTTCTTCGAACGGCTGATTACACCCGTGTCTCGCCCTTGATAGGGCAATCCCACAGAAGCGTAAATTTGTCAACACGGGAAAAGGTCTTCCACGCCTTGGTGAACTTAACAAAACGATCTACCATTTGTCCTTCAAAATGTGGGTACGCCCTAACAGTATCGTCTCGGTTCAAATTATACAAGTAAAATGCTTTTTTTTTTAAATACAGTATACTCCCGATTATCCGTGCTAATCGCCGGGCGGCGTAGCACGGATAATCGAAAAACACGGATAATCCAAAAAATCATTTAAGGAATATGCAGGGTAACTATTTAAGGGGAAATTAGAAAAAACTATGTATATACTCACACAAACCAGGAACTTTTCTTCGAAATGTATTGCTTTAAAAAAAAAAAAAAAAATCGGTGATACATTATGTTTTCTTTGTTTGTTTAAATTGTTGCGTATGTCCGTACGAATTTTTCTTACTGCAATTATTTCTCCGTAATCGTAACTTCTTTCACTCATGTAATCCAATAAATGTTCTACAGATTGTAGAGCAGTAGAATGTGAAATTGTATTTTCTTCATGTTCTTCATCTTCGTTTTCGGTATCATCACTTGCGTTTGATTCGGTAACAAGTTCAATGATATTTTCGTCAGTTAGACATTGAAATCCTGATTCACATTCGTCGCTTTTAAACCACTCTTCGACATTTTCAGCGTCAACGGATTCGAAACCTTCGATTTCTTTAACTTCCTCAATGATGTTATCGATATTATCGATAACATCATCGAAGCTTTAGAAAAGTGTGATTCCGAAATGATGCACGGATAATCCGCAGACCGGATAATCCGCACACGGATAATCGGGAGTATACTGTATATATATCATTGGTTTTGGTTTTATGTTTGCTCTCTTTTGTCTCAGTCAGTAAATTTACTGTTTTTTCCCTCAAGAATAAAAGTCATAAAAAGTGGTCTTCCTGTGATTTGAATAAGGATAGTAATATTCTTTTTTGACAGATATTTGCCATCAAATTTTATTTATATCAACAGCGAACGATGTTTTATTAAGTAGAAAGTAGAATAATGCGGCATCAATAGGGTAAATAAATTATTTAAAATGTGGTCTGTACGATCTTTTGTTAGTTATGGTATATGTGCTTTATTCATGTTGGGTTTATGTCCAAGCACATTTGGTTTTATTTGACAGGTATTATTAGGCTTCAAGAGACGAAAATTTTTGTTTTATATGTTTGAAGTCACGCATAGTTTGGAAGAAAATTCAAAATTTCCGTTCCTTACTCAATTTGTTGACGAACATGTTTACTAAAGGAAAAAAAAAAAAGAAACTTCCCCTTGCACTTTCTCATTCTGTATGTTGAGTAAAAAAATAAATAAATAAATAGTACATGAAATATATGCAATATACCAGGCAGCCAGGTTATCACATTCCGAGCAGTTTCGTTCTTCCTGCAGTTTCGTTCTTATTAGAACTCCTCAGTGTGGAATGGTGAATAAACGAACTGGAGATAGATGTCATCTCATTGCAGATGAGAGTGCCAACAAATTGGTAGATAAATTCACTTTATCTACCAGTTTGTTGGCTCTATCAGCTTCCATGACAGACGTTATTAATGTCATTTTTCCTGAGGTGAAAATAAATAAATGATGGAGGGGAAATACATCCATAATAAACATTCTACCAAAATTATAAATTGCCAGTATGTCCTAAAATTTACTAAATATTATTTTTTTAACATACATTTGAAATTACTAATTAAGCCGTACTTTAATTAAGAGAGCTTAATATTATATTCCCATTAATCATTAAAATAGTTGATTGTATGCACAATTAACAAAATTACTACTTTGATATTAAATTGGCCTCAGTTTTTAAATATTAAGTTTTTTCATTTTTTTTATTTCCATGAACAAGGCATTTTGTTATTTCTTTTATTTATGAGTAAAATAATTGGAACTTAGCTGGGCCATTGTTTATGGTTACTTCTAGTAGGTAACACTTTCATGAAAGAATGAAAAAAAAAAAAAAAAAAAAAAAAAAGAAAACAAAAGGTTTCGAAATTGAAAAATATTTGCGTTTAAAAGTTACGTTTTCTGGAGAGTGACCCATATATTATTTATATGCTGAAATTCTGGTTAGACACCTGAAAGCGATATTTTCAGACTATGAATTTGTTCTTTTTAAAATTTAAGTTTTAACCAAATTTTAAATTTTCTAATGGGTAACCGAAGATATTTCTAAAAATTTCACAGCTTTTCAAAGTTAATTAAAATCTAAACAAGTTAAAATTCATTCGAAGCTGTAACAGCAATTAAAGTGCGGCTGATTTTTTTCCAATGCCCTTTAGAAATTTAAAGCAAAACTAACCGAAACATTACATGTTCTTTCATCTCGTGCAATTCAATAAATGTATACAATACTCACTGATAAAAAGAGGACACGTTGTGTATGTATTGACCGGGGTTAACCAGTATAGAAATTCTCTGGTAATGTAAAACTATCAGTCAAGTAATGAAAAAATGATGTGTGTTTACTTGATTCTTTTTTCAATATGAACAATCTTTCATGCACCTCGTAGTGCAATACAAAACATAGCGGGTAATACTGTCAGCCGCGCTTAATCAGGTAGGTAAACGGATAAACGAATACCCAGCTAAAACAAATAAAACCTCCCGGAACCGAATTTTCCCCAGCTTAATCGAATAATTTCCCCGGATCATCGAATAATATTGATTAGCCTTCGCAAATATTTTTCTGAGAAAACTTTTGAATAAATTAGGAATAAGTTAAGTACGAACAATCATTGACGTAAAAATATAAAACTCAATGTTTTGCCATCAGCGGTCGAGAAAAACATTCATATTCCATCAAAACATTTCCTCTATTCTCTCTCTCATTTTTACTTCCTTTTACAAAAAAGGAAGTATTGTATTCGCAAAAAAATTTTCACTCAAAAACCGGTCTTAATTTCCATATTGCTCACCCCCGAATGAATGTTGTGTTTATTTTTCAACCCGACCACACGTGGATATATGCCTAGGAACGTACAGACACCTGAAATATCCATTTTGACGATCCCTGAGCTAATTACAACGAGTTTTCTCGTGACGTCTGTATGTACGTATGTATGTGCGTATGTATGTCGCATAACTCAAGAACGGAATGTCCTAGAAAGTTGAAATTTGGTACTCAGACTCCTAGTGGGATCTAGTTGTGCACCTCTCTTTTTAGTTGCATTCGGATGCTCCAAAGGGTATCTTTTGCCCCTTTTTGGGGGGAAATCATTGTTAATTTCGATGTAAGCTCAAGTGGTGTTATCATTTGGCGAACACTTGGCAATATATCGCCAGTTTTTTGGTCAGCCAAGTTTTGTCGCCAACTTGGCGATTTTCTTTTTAATTTTTTTTTTATTTTTTTAATCTGGTTTCAATTTGTCCACTGTTGGTGATATTTATTTAATGAGTAAATAATTGAATCACATTAAAACTGCCAATAATGAGAAAATGACATTAAATTGCAGTAAAAGGAAGTCGTGTGATGCACCAGCTCGTTTTTTTGAGCAATCACGATTGCTTATTGTTCTCACTTGACAGTCCTTGATGTTCCGGTTCCTTTTCCAGCTTGGACCAGGGCTGCAGCACCACCGTCCACCGGCGGCGGCGCGGCTGGTCCTGACCACTGTCCCCCGGAATCCACTTTTGCTGGGCTTTGACGTCCATGTCCTACACACGCACGGTCATACACAGTCGCCACGCCTTTACACACATACACACGCCTACGTGCACACACGTAAGCCTACACACACAACTATACACACGTAACCTCCCAGGAGGAGGGACATGCTTGGGGGGGGGGGAAGCCGTTTCTAGAAACAATAACTCTAATCAGTAGGGTCTTGTCGCAACTCGTGATTGCGAAAAACATAATTTGAATTCAAAGTTTCGGAATTCAAATTAGAATTAATTGGGGGAAGTAGGTCACAGATTTTACTTTTATTTATTTATTTTTTTTGTCATTCCCATTGCAAAAAAAAAAAAAAAAAAACCTATAAATAGCGCATTCGATAATAAAATTTAATATCACAAATATACACATTTCAGACTATAATAAATTGACAAATATTAAATGTAAAACATGGGTAGACAAAGAGGGAAAAAAAAAAAGTTAGAAAAGTGTTCCCAAAAGACCTTGAGCAAGCAATTCACTGTTACAGAATTTTTCAAAAAATAATGTACTGAAAAAAGGTGCCAAAACAGATTTCATAACTCAAACTGTGAGGTACTTGTTTATAATTTTCATCGGAAACATTTTACCAGTAACATTAATTATTTCTTTTATATCATTATTTATTTTCTATTGAATTATTATTATTACGTAGACAAACGTCTGACATTTTTTTTTTTCATTTTATAAAGGCCAAAAAAAAAAAAAAAAAAAAAAAAAAAAAAAAAGGGGGTCGTTTCCAAAATTTTAAAAGTATTTTTTTCTGAATGAGCATGCTTAAAAACATAGGATCTGATCATTTTTTAAATAATTTATTTAAGTTTAATATTTTTAAAAAAATATTTAAATCGGTGCGCTTTCATTGTTTACACTTCTGTCGTGTGACATCACAAATGAGGAAATGCAATTCAATGTTGCCATTCACAGAACTAAATATTTAATTCGCATCTCACTCACGTGTATTGGCAACGAAAGGGTTGATAGCAAGCGTAGAACGCAATTTTAATTCGCTGCTTGGGCCGTGGTAGCCCGATCGGTAGAGTGTCGGATTCGGGGCCGGAGGGTCCTGCGTTCGAACCTCGATGGTCGAAGACCCACCGTCGTCATTAAAGGGGACTGGGCGACGTTAAATAGGCTCGTGGTCTCAATGTCCTCCAAGTGAAACGATACCTCTGGGGGTGCTAGTACTAGGTAGCTATTAGCTCTTGGACTAGTTCTAAATTCTCATTACCTGTTCGATCTGGTGATGGTGCTGCCATCTATCGGTATATAAAATAAGGGAGGCAAGGCACTTAGTATGCAGTCCTCGACATAAATACAGTTGTAGTCAGTTGTGACTCTGAACAGGAACAGGAATATTCGCTGCTTGATTGTCATAACGTGGAACGTAGTAGAAAGATATGCGCCAAATTGCATCATTTGTGACGTCATAAAGACCACGCCTTGTTTGAAAAATCGGATATTTGTTAAAATTAAAAAAAAAAAAAAAACTGTTGGGAAAATGAAAGTATTTTCTGGGTCCATGTAATTTTTTTTTGCTCATTCTATCCATTTCAATGACAAAAAGTAGTACTTTTGACTGAAGGAAACCACCCCATTGCATGTTAAATCGTATGCTATTTCTTAAACCGACGATATTCGACAGAGCGGGGCCAACATTATATTAGAATTTCACATGGTACTGTTTCAAAAAAAAAAAAAAAAAAAAATCCGAACGCGGAAAAAAGCTCAGATTATTGTGGATAAGAGGAGGAAGAGAGAGGGGGTAAAAGAGTGCTGAAAGATCGAAACCGCACGCGACAAAAATAGTTCTTTCCGATAAAGCAACGAATAATCATGTCATAAATGCTTCACTTTTTTGATCATGTCTACAGGCACATAAACATAGTCCTAATCAGAATCACTACAAACTTTTTAGGAAGACATAAATTGTTGATTATAAGATAAGATCGTAAACAAAGAACAGGACTAAGTAATAAAGGAAAGCAAACTTTCAGTAAGTAGTTATAATTTTGAGGTTAGGCTGCGTTAACCCATTTTTGAACATTTTAAAAAAACCGAAAACTTAGATACTGCATTTTTTGCTCACTTGAATCATTTTATTTCTAACGAGAAATGTATTTTCTTTTCTCGGAAAACAATTTATCTCTTTCTGATTTAGGAATGGTATACTTAAAAGAAGTAAACCATGCGTATAATACGTATGAAATTCCGACAACATTTCTTTTTTTTTTCTTTTGAGAGCTTTTTTAAAAAGATCGATTTTTTTCCTTGTTTCCCCAGTGAATAAAATTTCAGTTTGCATTCGTGATGGTCAAAACTTTTTAGCACTTTTGATCTTAAGAAAAAAATAAGTTCCTTTCTGCTTAAAAATTAAAGTAAATTAAATAACTTTATTATTGCACGAATTTGCAAACATTTGCAGACATGTGTTTTGAACTCCTTCTTCAATAAAAAAGAGGTGAGCTCACGGATGTAAAGACCTCTTCTCTCTCCGATATCTTTACATTCATAAGCTCTTATCTTTTTGCAAGAGAGGTTACTTGTGACCCCGAAATACGTGTCTGCCTTTTTAAAGTTTTGTGCGTTTATAATGCTGTTTAACTTTCTTTTATTTTAAATGTTGCTTTACAGTTAACAAAAGCTTTTGCTATCCTGTCCACTAATCTCAAACTAAGTCAGCCGTCATTTCAAAATTTTCCGGGAAGGGGGAGGGGGGACAAAGGATTTCTTCAATAGATTTCATAGGGAATGAACAGCAAAAATGACAAATTTCATTGTGTTTATAAAATACAGGGGGGGGGGGAGTCAATGAACCGCCCAAATGATGGGTCTGAGCTTAGGCAGACTTTCTCCTCTCACATTGATTCTCATTCAAATTGAACCAAGAACTATTCGTCTTGGACATTTTTTTTATCGACCACTCAAGGCTACGCAATTTGCATGTGTACACAGTCAAACATTGCTGTCAAATTCCAAACGTTTTTAATTAAAAACAATACGGAAAAAGCATTAAAATAATTTGTTTCAAAATCAGCACCTTACAGAACCTTTTAAAGTAAAAACTTGTTCGAAATACAGTAAAATCCCGTTACAAAGAATACCAATACAAGGAAATATTAACTTTTTTGGCACTTTTGTCGGCTTTTTAACAACAATAGTTTGGTGTAGTATAGCCTATTAAGGCCCTTGCGCCAAAAAAAAAAAAAAAAAAAAGAAAAAAAAAAAAAAAAGAACCAACCAACAACGAAATATCCGTTTCAACAAAATAAATTTTCAGACCCAAATTAATTTTCATTACATTACTTGAATTCTATTACGACGGATTTCCTGTTACAATGACTACTAATACAAAGAACTATTAACTTTTTTGGCACCTTTGTCGGCATTTTAACTCCAATAGTTTGGCGCATTATAGCCTATTAAGAAAGACTCTTGCGCCAAAAAACCCGAAAGAACCAACCAACAACGAAATATCCGTTTCAACAAAATAAATTTTCAGACTCAAATTAATTTTCATTACATTACTTGAATTCTACTACGACTTTCCTGTTACAAAGAATACCAATACAAAGAAATATTAACTTTTTTGGCACCTTTGTCGGCTTTTTAACAAATGTTTGCCGCTGTATAGCCTATTAAGGCTCTTGCGCCAAAAAAAAAAAAAAAAAAAAAAAAAAAAAAACACACAACGAACAAGAAAATATCCATTTCAACAAAATAAATTTTCAGACCCAAATTAATTTTTCATTACCTTACTTGAATTCTATTGCAACGAATTTCTCGTTACAGCGAACAAAATTTACAGTCCCCTGAAGTTTGTTGTAACGGGATTTTATTGTAATTGGACCAAAAAACTTTGCAACAGTTTAAAAATAAGAACGAAAGACAAATCACTGTAGAAAATGGTAAGAGTATACAAGCATGCCCTGAACAAATATTACTTTTCCGTGCTTTTTTCAGCGCTTCAGAGACTGCTTCTCAATTTATGTCGATCAAAACCCATCTAGTATTTTCACCGCATCAATTTAGCGTAATTTTCTTTGCTTCCAGATGTTTTCGCTTGATGACGTCGTTTCCCAAACCATTATTTCCTCTCATATTTCATGTTAGCCCTGTTTTACAATTTTTTCACTTTTCATCAAGCTTTAAAATTTAAAATGAGCGCTTGAGATGAAATTGGATAATGCCTGTATATCGATCGATCCGCTCCTGTCTAATAAGTTGCAAATGGTTCGTCCGCTGTCACTTTTTCTTTGGCAATATTCTTCTTAAGTATTTCTTTGACGCGTAGAATTTTCAGACTTCAGTATAATTCCTTTAAGGAGAAAATAAACTGCTGATTTGAAAAGAAAAAAAAATTAAAAACATCCTGCATTCATTTTGAGTTTTGACGTCTTGAATTCAGTTTATATTTTTTGCAATCACGAATTGCGATAGGACCTTACTCAATGGGTTTCTTGTTCCTACAAATGGAATGGAATGAAAATGGCCAAGATATTTGCACTTATAATATTATGACCGGTGATTTTCCAGAATAGGTAAAACGAGGCATATTCATAAAAAAGAAATGGAGATTAGGATGCAGTAATAAAGATAAATTTTGTACCAAATTTCAAGAATGAATGTACTATGAGGTCTCTTTTACTTCTCGGAACAAAAGACAACGTTTTTTGACAAAACATTATTTTTTTTTAATGTCTAAATATCGAAATAATGGGGTAGCTTCCTTCAATCAAAAGTACTACTTTTAGTCATTGAAATGGATAGAATGAGCAAAAAAATAACATTTGTCCAAAAAATACTTTCATTTTCCCAACAGTTTTTTTTTAAATTAATTTTTTAAAATGTCCGATTTTTCAAACAAGGCGTGGTCTTTATGACGTCACAAATGATGCACTTTGTCGTATCTTTATACTACGTTTCCACGTTATGATAATCAAGCAGCGAATTAAAATTGCGCTCTACGCTTGCTATCAACGCTATCGTTGCTAGTACACGTGAGTAAAGATGTGAATTAAACGTTTTGCTCTGTGAATGGCAATACAGAATGGCATTTCATCACTTGTGATGTCATCGCCAAGAAATGTAAACAATGAAAGCTCACCGATTTAAGCAATTTTTTAAAAATATTAAACTTAAACAAAGTATTTAAAAAATAGTCAGATCCTATGTTTTTAAGCACGCTCTTTCAGAAAAAAATACTTTTAAAATTTTGGAAACGACCCCATTCGTCATGAATGTTTTCTTCGGGTTGAATATTAAGATTTTACAATTATTGTTCTGCGTGAACTTTCTAATTTAGGGAGAGTTTTCCCATAATTCTCATTGTATTAAATACTGTTTGATTTAACTTGATTCCTTATATATTTTGTCAGATACTTAAAGCAGCATTACGGATAACGACTTAAAAATGCGATCTCAGAAATGGCTGAAAGTGACCCTAACATTGCCTTGATTTTTAATACTAATTAGTCCGACAGGAGAATTTACTGGTAGATTTAATATTCACATAAATGCCTCAAAGAAAATTGGTGTAAGAGTCTAAGAAGAAAATAAATGAAATCATATAATATATATATATATATATATATATATATATATATATATATATATTATCAGAACATTACAGTTGTCTAATTTTTTTTTATAATTTCAACTTACTGTGCCTCTAATTTTCTGATCCTCATATAAGTAATAGCCGATGATCGAGTAACCCGCGTGTTTCAACAATGAAACTCGCGCCGCGGCATGATAATTTGATAATGTGTTTTGGTAATGTTTAACATGCAGGGAAAGGGTTTATCGTGTCAATGCTGAACTCGATCCGGTAACTTAACTGTTTTACTGGTAAGACTGTGACATTTCAGGGGAATGAAGAAACGAAAGAATGGTCGACAATGAAGTCTACCTACTGGAGTTTAGTGTTAATCCACTGGAGTTAGGGTTACCATTTCAACTATCAAAATATCACCAACAGGCAATGGCTTCGTTCAAATGTAGAAGCCATTTTCACCCGTCATACCTTGATGGGCGACTTACTAGTTGAAAAATAATTGAAATATTTTTTGCAACTTGCGTTACAGAACCGTAACAGTTAACAAAAAATAACTCCAAGGAAAATTCAAATCGGCGCGACCATCTATATTGCATTGAAGCTTGTGGGAAATGTTATTGTTTCTCTCTTTCTATGGCTCGCGTGTGACAGCAGTAAGAGCTTAATTCCTTTGTATTGTCAGGAAGATTTTTGAAATATATATTATTAATGATTATTCCTTCCATTTGAATAAGTTTTTCAAGTACGTTTATTACTTGATTTTTAAAAAATGCATACATCAATTGTTTGTAATCATTCAAGTATTTACGACCTCTGGTATGCCAGGAGAAACGTTTTTCTAAAAAATTGCTTTTCTTACCCAAAATTGTCGTCAACGGGGTTGCCCCCGATGGGAGGTCACAGTGATTTCCCCAAAAGTTCCTTATTCGGCAGCATTTGTCTGAAGTTTTCAGTATGTACCGCCCTATAGCCAGGGCTAAAGCAGAAATACACGAAATACACCGCCAACTCAGCGAATTCCAGCCGAGGGCTGCAGTTTCGTGCTTATTAGCACTCATCAGCTCAGCATAGGAAGTGACTGAGCTGGAGATGGAAAACCTCTTAAGGAAGCCAAGAGAACCAAACAAACTGGTAGCTAATACAGAATTAGCACTGACCAGACGAGTGACCTGAAGCAATGGTTCCCTCGTCATGGTCACTCGTCTGGTCAGTGCTTATTCTGTATTAGGGGCATTCCACGGTATTTTTGACATTTATTTAGAGTCTGTAACGTGACCTTTTTTGCCATAAACTTTTTAATTTACTGTTTGATTAGCATATTATTTTATTTTGATCTTTTTCCTACCAACACACCAGCTCAAATTAAAATAATTTGCAAATCAAACGGTAAATTAAAAAGTTATGGCAAAAAAGGTCACGTTACGGACTTTACATAATGTCAAAAATACCATGGAATTCCCCATTAGCTATCAGTTTGTTTGGCACTCTTGGCTTCCTTAAGAGGTTTTCCACCTCCAGCTCAGTCACTTCCTATCCCGGACTGATGAGTGCTAATAAGCACGAAACTGCAGTCCTCGGCTGGAATTGACTGAGCTGGCGGTGTATTTCATGTATTTGTCTGAGGGCTTGGAAAAATTGACTACATTCCGCATAATTGGAAGTTCTATTCATCGAAATTATCCCCATTTGGCGAAATTTGGAGTTCAATGCGGCGAAATTTGGAGTTCAATGCGGCGAAAATTGGAGTTCAATTCGGCGAAATTTGGAATTCAGTTCGGCGAAAATTGGAGTTAATTCGGCGAAATTTGGAGCTCAATTCGGCGAAATTTGGAGCTCAATTCGGCAAAAAGTATCATCATTCGCCAAAATTTGGAGCTTGATGCGGTAAAATGGGACTGTTCGCCCTCTCAATGTAAGTTAGGGGCGCCCTTGGTCGACAACTCTGTTAATGCAATCCAACAAGAATAAAGTCAATAAAAGATGTCTCCTTTTTACATCTACTTTTCGTTTTGAGAGCATTGATTTTTTTAAATCACTTTAGCGCTTACTTTTTTATTACATTATAAATTTAGGTTTGCACATGAGGATTACAAATTTATTTCTTTTATTTCAAACGTTGCTTCCGAAGAAACTGTTGGGTTTGTTTTTCATCGATTCTTCGCCCGACATGGATGAAATATTTCTTGTCGCCAGGAAACGTTTTGAGAAAACCTTTCATCTTAAAAAACCATGGAATGCTCCAGGAAAAAAATTCTCTCTCATCACGCGCTTAATATTTATTGTCCAATAAACAACATTGTCTCTTGTGTGCTTACGGTTTAAGAGTTTGTTGCAAATCTCAATTTTTTTTTTTTTAGGTATTTGAGCAACTCGGGTAACATAAAATGTTTAGCGAAAGAAAATTGCAACGCGTTGTAACATTTTGAAAACCTTTAGAAGAAGGGGAAAAACCGCTAGAGGGCACTGTCCTCCTTTCTTCATTTTGCGTGTTTGATACTGCTAAAAGAACAGAACTACCTTTGCAAGTTTTCGTTCCTGATATGATGCGATATATTTCTTAGACTGGCGCAGCTGCAAATATGCGTGCATGCGGCATTTTGTGCATTTTTTTGTGATGTACTTCCACCCGTCATTTATTACTCATGGCCAACAACTTGGTTTTGTGACTTAAAAACTGTATTTTTCTTGAACTGCCTCGTTTTCTACGATATTGCGAACTTTACTGAGCCGGGTTAAGACGTGGGTGCACGGGGAATACTGGCCCAGAGCACCAAAATTTGTGAGCATTAAAACTGTATTGCTAAAGTTTGAAAAAATTGTGCTGCGAGCTACAGCAAAAGAAAATGTAATATCTAGAGAAAAAGAATACTTAATTTTTTTTTTGGTTTCACAAATCTAGAGGCACTTCAGGTTTTACACAATTTTACGTTTAAGAGGCAAATGATGGATACTTTTAAGTTTTATTGCAACGAGACATTGTTTAAGGCATCTTATATTCTAATGCATATTTCTCACATGCGTCACTTCTATTTATATCATTCCTACAGATGTATTATAAAAGATAATAAAAAAATTTATATGAAATTTCACCAAGTTAGGTCTTTTTGCGGAAATACGTATCAAAATATTCTATTTCATTTTTTTATAGTATATAGCGAGTAAGGCACCAAATAAAGTTCATTGCCAGAGTTCTCAAAAGTCATAGTCGGACGCTGAAACTTTATCCAAAAAAGAAACACTTGAGTTTTATTGCAGTCAACTAGTGGCACCCACACGGCTTTGCCCTTAGTAGAAAATCAAAAGATCTTTTGGTTCGCCTGTATATTTACAAATAATGTATGGTGAATTTCTCGCCAATTGGCTTGCCATGCCCATGTCACGGTTCCACGTTATGATAACTTGGCAATTTACTCGTCCATATTATGATAATTTTGCTCGGGAAAATGTTCTTAAAATTGGAATAGAAAAAGAACAAAATCGAATTTTCGAAAAATCGCTTCGAGGTGCACACTCCCATGCTACAAACTAATTCTATGCCGAATTTCATGAAAATCAGCCGAACGGTCTAGGCGCTATGCGCGTTACAGAAATCTTGACAGACAGAGATCCGGAGACTTTCAGCTTTATTATTAGTAAAGAAGATAAACTGCACTTGTGTGACATGCAAGTGACTCAAACGATCATTGTTAATGTCTACTAACTCAATCTGTGTCAATATTAAAATGCTCTCTTTCAAGCATCTGATATTATTTTGAATATATTTACGTATCTACTTATATTGAACTCTAAAGAAAATTAGAAACAAATAATAAGGTAGACCGGGCACGTTTATGCAGTGCCCTTTTCCCAAAACAAGTTATAACTGGAGAGCCAACTGTCATATCAGATTGATGCTGCTCCGTTGCAAATATTCTCACGAGTTTTTGAGCATCAGTCGAGCTTCGGTTTAGCATGCGGATAGGAAAATCTGCTTTTTACCAAGTTGAGTAAATTTTGTGTTGAACGTTTTGAAGCTCATGGTGAATAAATAATACAGAGTTAAGAACAAATAAATAAAAATTTGTAGATTTTTTTCCTTTTTTGAGAATTTAATTTGTATGGATAGAAAAGTTATTAAATTTTGTTTCACGTTAAAAATAAACCTAAACTTGCCGATGGGCACGTGTACGCATTTTCATCGGGGCACATTTACGCACATTCTTACTGTGTCTTACTACTCTGTCTTACTTCTAAACGGGCCCGGGACGACTTTTTCGCTTTGTACTGTTTCAAACCTTTAGTATTTTCAAGTTATTCAGTTCTGAAAAATACCATTCATTTTTAACTAAGTAACAGATTCGTATCTTATAGCTTACAATCATATAGTGTTGTCTTCATACCTGTTCAGCTTTTACTTTATACACTATTCAGCCTCTGATACATTTTCTTTATTTTAAAGATGGTGAGACATTGCGTGCAAAACACTAACAGAACCACGTTAGTGAAATCTAACATTGATGAAGAAGATGACTAAATATTTTCTGTTTTTAATTAGCAGTAAGCTCTATAATTTTAGTTTAGCCTATAAAATGTTCTTAAATTAATTATTTGTGATTATCTTATTTTTAAAGTGTTTTAAGAGAAACAAAACATTTAAATTTGGTTAAATAGCTATTTCACTGTTTCCTTGTTATCATTTTTTATATGCGTATACGTGCCCCACTCGATGCATAAACTTGCCCTGTGTTCGAGGCAATTTTACGCAACTTACTTAGACTCGAAATTTTTTTTTCTTTCTTTTCTTTTTTACGGTTAAAAACACAAGCTGAGCAACAACTGAATATACAAATTTTTACTTCATTAACAGCTTCATAAAACCACAATGTCCCTAAAATTTCCAAGGTTAAAACATAAAAATTAGAAAATTCATTGAAAAAAATCCTCGTAAACGTGCCCCAGTATACCCTACATCTTTACATTAAATTTAACGCATTGTAAACACAATAGATGAGCTCATTCATAAAAAAGCAAAGGCAAATACCATGACAAGAGAGATGCGTTATTAGAGGAAATTACGTGAAAAGATACACATCATTAAGGAGAGAAAAAATGCTATTTGTTTCATTTCCCTTTGGCAAATAACTTCTTGAGTGAAGAATTGCACTAAGATAAGTATGATGCATTTTTACATGGCTTTGAATTGGCTAAAACCAGGGCCGTTTGTAACAATTGACAAGTCTAGGGCAAAGGATGGAAAACTCGAGAGGACCGCAGAACAGAAAATAATAAAATTTATAATGGCAAAAATATTATTGTTTAGAATTTCAACTATGTTTAAAAGGTAATATCTCTACATAGTATAAAATGAAGTCTCTAAAACGCGTCTGTGTGTTTGATCTCGCAAAACTCGAGAACTACCCGGCCGATTTCGCTGAAATTTTCACAGTTTGTTCCTTTAAGTCCTGAAAAGGTTTGCAGACCTGTTTGAAAAAAAAAAAAAACTCGATGAATAGTTCTTTTTTATTCCAATTTAGGCCCAATTTTCACGTAAATTCTCGAAAATGGGGGTGAAAAATTGCTTGTGCATATTAATATTGCACATCGTTAGAAAAGGTAGAATTTTCCGCATTCTATGAAATTTGTTCCAATGCTCTAACTTTATTACGGCGGGAGTTATTGGCGTTTTTAGCTCGAATTTTTTTAGGCTTAGCTGAAATTTTGGTACCACTTTCTTCAATAAATCTCTCAACAAAAAGGGAAGGAATTGTCCCACAACTTTCTTTCTGATGCCATTGGAAAAAGCGACCTTTTTTACTCCAGATCGAACTCGACCTTTGGTCGAAAAAATAAGTTTTTATCTCGAAAGGAAAAAAAGTTACAAGCCTTTTTAAATCAAGTTTAAAAAATCTCGATTCCATTCAAATTGTGAACCATTTTCTTTCGCATTTTAATTCCTTAAACTTATTTTATTTTGTGTTTCCATGGTTACGCATTTTAAATCCATCTGTCTGGATTTAATTTCTTAAAAGTATTTTAATATCTGTTGTTTGGAAGAGAAATCATGATGTTTTTAAAAATTATTTCTTACGCCTGATTGTTGAATATACGTCACTTGACACAATTTTTATTTTCATGGTAGACCAGGCAAAGCCGGGCAACGCAGCTAGTTATGGATAAAAAGAGTAATATGTAGTTTTCGTTGCTGTAATTAATGTAACTGATTAAGTCACTTGTATTATACACTAACTGACGCGATCACTTGAAGTATTGATTTTATTCATTAATAGATAGTCTTACTATCCAGGGTGCCCGTGAGAAAGGTTCGTGACGCAAAATGTGGCACTGAATTTTTTCTTTGTGGGGGGGGGGGAGTAAATGGGTCTTAGCTTTGTACCTCCGCAGTACTTGCGAGAAAACACAAGTACTTGACTAACTAATGTTAAGTAATTAACCAGTCAATATTTATTGGAATATCATTACTCTCATTTATGACTTGTTGAATATTCCGTTGATTTAGCGATATATTAACTTGAAAAAATTACGACATAAATGTTCGTGAATTGAAAAAAAAATAAAGCATTTATTTTGCTAGTATTTCAAACAGTGAAAATTTTGTATGCATCTCTTCAAAGGTTTTACCTCTATGATGCCGTGCAAATTAAATTCGTGCCTTTGAAATTATTTTTAAAAATAAAATTAATTAAAGCAGTTTCAGATGGGACTTTGAAATGCATGTACAAATAATGAGCAAACTTTTTTGAATGATTTCATCATTTCATCAACGGTTCCAATAAAAATACACAGCATGTGTCAAAGTGAACGAGTCTGTCTAAATATAAATTATTTTAAACGGACCATTTTTTTACAAGCTAACGTAAACCGATATAAACGAGCTGATGTGAGCATCACATGACTTCATTTTACTCCAATTTACTGTCATTTCCCCATTATTGGCAATTTTAATGTGATTCAATAGTTTAATCTCTACATATCACCACCAGTGGCCAAATTGAAACCAGATTAAAAAAAAAAAAAATTCGCCAAATTTGTCGTCAACTTGGCGACAAAACTTGGCGACCAAAAGACTGGCGATATATCGCCAAGTGTCCGCCAAATTATAACACCACTTGAGTATACATCGAAATTAACAATGATTTCCCTCCCTAAAGGTGCAAAAAATCCCTTTAGAAACAGCGGAATGCAACCAAAAGGGGAGGTGCCCATCTATACCCCACTATGAGTCTACGTACCAAATATCAACTTTCTAGGACAGACCGTTCTTGAGTTATGCGACATACATACGCATATACATGCATACAGACGTCACGAGAAAACTCGTTGTAATTAACTCGGGAATCGTCAAAATGGATAGTTCGCGTGTCTATACGTTCTTAGGCACTTATCCACGTGTGATCGAGTCGAAAAAACACTCAACATTCATTCGGGGGTGAGCAAAATGGAAATTAAGATCGATTTTTAAGTGAAAAATTTTTTCGCGAATGCAATACTTCCTTTTTTGTAAAAGGAAGTAAAAACACAAGTAAAACTATTAAGAGCTCCGTCAAGTTCTTAATTTATTATACCAGATATTTATTCAATTAGTGAAACGTGACAAAAACTACCTACATGTGTAATAAATTATATTAACAGCAATTATTATTATTATTAAGAGTAATACTAATAAGGATAACATTAATAATGATAACATTAACTTCTTTATCTTTACTAATAATAAAGCTGAAAGTCTCTCTGTCCGGAGGGTCTGGATGTCTGTAGGATGTCTGTGACGTGCATAGCGCCTAGACCGTTCGGCCGATTTTCTTAAAATTTGGCACAAAATTAGTTTGTAGCATGGGGGGTGTGCACCTCAAAGCGATTTTTCGAAAATTCGATTTTGTTCTTTTTCTATTCCAATTTTAAGCCCATTTTTCACAGAAATTTAATAAAATGGGAAAGAATCTTTATCTTCTTCTTTACTAATAATAAAGCTGAAAGTATCTCTGTCCGGAGGATGTTTAGATGTCTGGATGTCTGTAGGATGTCTGTAGGGATGTCTGTGACGCGCATAGCGCCTAAACCCTTCGGCCGATTTTCATGAAATTTGGCACAAAGTTAGTATGTAGCATGGGAGTGTGCACCTCGAAGCGATTTTTTCGAAAATTCGATGTGGTTCTTTTACCATTCCAATTTTAAGAAAAAAATTATCATAAGATGGACGAGTAAATTACGAAATTATCATAACGTGGAACCGGTAACATGGGCACAAGCCATGTGTATGCGAGTGCGAGGGCGAGATACGAAATTATCATAACGTGGAACCGTAAAATGGGTACAAGCCAACTGGCAAGAAATTTCACCATACATTATTTGTAAATATACAGGCGAACCAAAAGACCTTTAGATTTTCCTATTACGGGCAAAGCCGTGCGGGTATCACTAGTTATATATAAAATAAGAATTATGGATGTAAGAATTTTTTTTTGTTTTTATTACAATAAAAACTGAAATTATGGTATCTTGAGGCAATGATTGCGCCTTACAAGTATTCCGCTTTCATTCTTTTCGTAATATCTGCATCTATAATTCAAAAGTTAAGTTACTCAAAAGCTGAGATTCGTAGGTATAAAAGAAGGTTTAAACATAATTTATCTCTTACGATTAATTAGTATGCCATACAGCTGGGAAAAGTAGTTGCAAAATTCAAAATGCAGTTTGGCAGCTTTCACGCTTTCTGTTTTATAATCAAACCTTTTCAAAAGCTATGTCTGCATTAAAAAGCTGACTGCGTCTTCCGATCGTATCTTCATTGAATTCTCTTCTCAAATGTATTTGTATTTCTTTGAATCACTGAATTCGACACGCCTTTCGTAACGAGCATTCAAGTTTATGATAACCTTGAAATAGCAACACACTAATTTGAAATGAAGATGACTCTAATTATTGTGTGACGGAGTAGAAAATATTTTAAAAGTAATGAAATTAAACGTTAGCGGACTTTGTTCATCTTCTTTCAGGAATTGAAGGAACGTAAAATGTCTTTTTTCACTTTGCTTAATATTTTAAGCAGTAACAAAATTGCTGGTTTATACTATTATTGCTTCATATTTTATTTGCGGACCTTTGAAAGTTAAATTATAATTTTCCACACAAATTGATAGATTAAAAAAAAAAATGCATTCTTAGTTTTTCGTGTAAGAATCACGAAGTAACCTTGCATTCAAAATATCTAAAAGTAGAATAACTAATGTCTCTTAAAGCACAACAAAGGGAGGGGGAGGGGGAGGTATAAATTCAACCAGCAACAAAATTGTTAATATTTCTAAAAAACGGTAAATAATTATGTTTCTGTCAAAGAATAAAATTCATAGTTCAAAATGTAAATTATCCCAGAGTTAATTTATATCTGCCCATTGAAAGAAAGCTCACCGATAAAAAAACATAAGCTTATTAGAATGAATTTTCATTTTGTCATTCTTTGTCGCTGTTAGTTGACAAATAGCTAAGTTAACTACAGACGAACTCGCTTACAGCGAGCCCTGTTTTAACGAGAACTCGGATTTAAGGAGGAAATCAAAAAGATTTTTTTGGGTACAATGTTAAGTCTATGGGAGCAAAACTCGCTTTTAACGAACGAACCCCGCTTAAAGCGAGCAATGTTTTTGTAATTCATGAAATGTATGTTGATTTTCTCCTCAGAAAACGATCTCTATTTTTGAAAAATACCAAAAACATTTTGAACTCAACTAAAAGTTAGAGAAGGGATATAAAGCATGAGAACAAGTGATGACACGGCCCTTTTTTTAATTCGAGTAGTAGAGGAGTATTTGAAAATTAAATATTTGTTGAAGAGAATGTTACCATTTCTAAGATATACTTTCGAGGATATTGTAGCTGAAAGTCAAGGGGGAGAATAAAAAATTAAAGCGACCACCATGACGACAAATGTGAAGAATTTGAAGTTAAATAGCCCTCGACATACTTGGCTTCTAAAGTGTAGAAAAGCTTCTGTTTTGAAGCCACGGATGCAAATGACGATGTTTTTTGGACCCCACATTCCTTGAAAACAACAACAAGAAAGAGAAAATAAGACTGTTCAAATGAAATAATCAACTTCTTTGGTACAGTACAGAAATATAAAAATAGCAAAGCAAAGATGCGTAAATTTTCATGATTTTTTTTTTTTTTAAGAGGAAATATTGCGGTCCCTTCGCGCTCGTTATAAGTGAGTTCGACTGTAATTGGCTATTTGGTGACTAATTTCAACCTGCATTGTGCACACGTCATGAATGGGAAATTTCTAAAATTTCCTCTGCATGACGTATTTTTGGTGATAGTAGAATTATGGTCACTCAATTGAATGCAACGAATGATCCAAACAATTGAAAGTTGGACGACAATTGAAAATTGAACGTTGAAAGACAGCTAAAAATTGGATAACCAGTAAGAACTGAAAAATTGAATGATCAATAACAGCTGAAAATTGAATGATCAATAACAGCTGAAAATTGAATGGTCAAAGCTGAAAATTGAATGATCGCAGCTGAAAATAGAATGATCAGTAAGAGCTGAAAATTGAATAATCAATAACTACTGAAAACTGAATGATCAATAACAGCTGAAAACTGAATGATCAATAACAGCTGAAAATTGAATGATCACAGCTGAAAATAGAATGATCAGTAACAGCTGAAAATTGAAAAATCAATAACTGCTGAAAATTGAATGATCAATTACAGCTGAAAATTGAATGATCAGCGGTAGAAGAAGAAAAAGTATATTAGAGAATGTTATTTTTTTCGTTTGTAATGTATAACTTTTTCCTCAACGGTCAGCGTTTAATTACATCACATAAGTGGACACTAATCATCAATAACATAATACGAGCATTATATAGCAAGGTATTCATTTCACTTTCTTTGCGCAGACTGAATTCTTGATCTGATGGTCAATAGTACACGAGTTCGATTGTATTTTCTTTTGACATGATTTATCGCAGGAAATAAATATTTACTGTTAACCTCTTCTTTTCTCAGATCACTCTATTGTAACTCTGTTTTTATTAGCTTCTCCTTTTTTATGACTGCATTCGATTCTGATGATTATCTAATGTATTTCTAGCTTTCTAAACACTCTTCGGCGTAAATGTTATTGCTTCTTGACTCCACTGCATTGGACATTTTAAGGAATTTACTAGCGGATCACATTTTATCCGATTAAAGCAATGTGTTCAATTAAATCTATAACTTTTGTCGTCAATTTTGGTAAAGAAAGAAAATGTCTTATTGTTAGCGAGTGATTACAGTAAATCTTCAGATATCCGGATCCTATTAAATCGGATTTCGCTTAATCCGAACAGGCGTTTAGATGTACAAGGTGCAAGAGTAAATGCAATATTTTTTTTTTGTATACCGTATTTTTTATTTAGGAATAGTTCCTTACGCAATTTTGTATTTCCTTCTCTTGAATTCAAAATACACTTTTTACTGTGTACAGTGGTTTGAGTACCTTAGCTCAATTTATGAGTTATTTTGCTTAATCCGTACTTTCATTCGTTCAATTTACCTGGATCCCTATTAGTCTAGGTTCATGAGGTGCTGCTGTACTTATTTCCAATATGTAAACATAGTTCTAAAAGAAGGGGAATCCTTGGTTACTATTAGCATTACATTAAGGCATTTTTGATCATTTTAAGTAAAATGACTAGGCGTTTTCACGAGTGGCTATCTACCATAGGAGCGATGGTGCACCCTGTTAAATGTTATAGAGCACCTACCATGAACGAGACCCCTAAAAGAGAATCCAACCAAAACACCCATTTCTTGCCCAAAAAGTTCAGTGCAGCAGTCTGGGTCATGACAGAAACATCCCTGCTATTTTTATACGACGTGAAACAGGGGAAGTGGTTTAAAAACGGGCTAACACTTTCATTTTGGTACCTACTGATTTGTCTGTTAACTCAAAATAAATAAGCTTAGTGCCAGTAAAACTTAAAACCATTCTTGAAAGTATATTAGTGTAAACTTAAAACTTTATTTTTATATCAGCGGACCCATCAAAAACATAAACATGGCTTCTAGTAATCATCAAACGTAACACTTTCTTAAGCGAGGTAATTCAAAACGTCCAACGTCCTACATAATCGTAATTCCAATCATAATCGTTACCATTTTCACAAACCAAAGTTCTTTGTTTACAATAAGGGTTTAAAAAATTATTTAAAAAACAGTTTTAGTTGTCTAAAACTACATAATCTCAAAAAATGGTAAAAAGACGATTTTTCAAGAGCTGGTCCAAATACGCGCTACTTGCATAAAAATAATTTATCTCGTAATAAATGTAGAAAAAACATGTAAGTTTTGCTCAAAAATTGTATTTGATATTTTACCCGCCATTCATGAGTGTTGTGACTATGTTCACCCTTGAAAAATTCACATAAGGAGAAATTCAAACCATGGAAAGCACTCATGCAAGCTATAGCTGTGATAGTGTGCAGATATTAAAGTAGCCCCCTTATTTTTTTTCTTCCTTTCCTTGAAACAATTGAACGATGTTTATTCTGGACTACTGAAAATCATGTTTCCTCAATGTCGAAAACTCTTTCAATAAAAATTTAAATTCAGCATTTCCTTTTCCTTTTTTTCCTTTCTCTTTTTTGTGACAAAGTTTGACGAGTAGCCCAAAAAAACATGGAAAGATTTACTTGTCTTCAAAGTTCCAATATTTCTTTCGAAAACTACATTAAAGGATTTCTAAATGTCGTCTAGATCCGATCTTAACCTTTTTTAAATATTTGTCTTTAGTTCTGGGCGTCCTAAAAACAGGTTAAAAGAGAAAAAAGCAGCCTTCCTGATTTTGTTTATGCCTTATAAAAACCTATTAAAGCATTAGCATGATTCATAATTAGCAAGAATCAATAATTACTTGGTGTAAAAATGGGCTAACATTTTTGGTCACAAAAAAAAGGACTAGCCTGTATTTGGACCATCTATAGCAGCCTGTTTTTGACCATTCAGTACTTCAAGTCGATGGTGTCGGTAGCCATTACTGAACAAAAAATAGCTCCAAACAAGTACCTTACAAAAAGCGCATGTCTTCTACTACTTTGTTGTGAGAGAGAAGCCACTAACACTTTACTCGACAACTTTAAGCGGGAGAAATTCAGTTTCATACGCCTTGAAAAGTTTTCAGTTTCTCAAAAGTAAATTTTTCTAAAAAAAAAAAAAAATGAAAAAAAAAAAAAAAAAAACAGTTCCCACCTACGCATATGGATCAACAGCCAAGACTATTTGCTCACCTATATTTTACCTAGTAATATTTAGGAGCTCCATTAAATGATTTTCAATATACGATGTAATGTGAAGTAAATAGTCTGCTTCTTAGGATCTTCATTACATTCAGCTGTTTGATCGTACTTGCTAAAGGCACATTATGTAGATTGGGGAGAGGGAGGATCAAAAAAGTAAAATATCGTTCTTGAATACGTTTTTACAGCAACCTTTTTTTCAAACTGGTGTTGCGAAGACAAATTACAGTTATTCAAAATGCTTTCATGCGAACAAAAACTTTCGGATAACTTTCGCTTCATCAACTTTTCCCCTTTTTCTCAGCACTTACCGATGCGTTTTCAAAGTATCGTCTAGATTGGGATAACTTTTATCGAGTTTTTGCCTTTTAAATAATCGAAATAACATTGGTGACGTAAAAACCTGAAGAGTTTTACAGTCCAGAAAATACTGCTTTCAGATCTGTTGGCATTCCATTAAAAACTGAAAAAATAACTTTTTGGGAGAATGAGATGAAAAACCACAACTATTTTCCTAAATTTGATTAATTTGTTGATGAAAGCAAAAATATTTTGACCTACATTTAATCTTCAGTTTAAAAGCAATCGTGTCATATGAATGCAGATATATTCTATGCTATTTGCGATGCTTTTAAGAGGACAGGAAATTACAACACATTATTTAATCAATAATTCAGTACCTCAGAGTACTGACGTAAGTACAAAAATTGTGATTTTCGTTTATTAGTGCATTGTATGTAGGAGCCTATTCCGCATCGTGCCATGCAAACATAATTCTCTAAAAATTCCTTTTCACTTTTTTACCAGGGATAAAAGAGCATGTGTCCTATCCTTTGCATGTGCGAGAAAAAAGTTTCCTGCTCTCCTACTAAATTACCATAATGTGACTTACGTCCTTCTGGTTCTGAGATACAAAATTTATTTAATTATTTATTGCCTATATTATAATATTGACAGCTCAATAACATGAAAAGACAAATTTATAAATTATTTGTATTCAGTAATTTATAAAACAAATTTGGAACTTTTTGTCCCCTAACTTATATTTATGAAAACAATATCCATTGAAAAACAATTCCAACACAGAAAATTTGACATTAGTACGACCAATATTCACCGAGATATGAAACGCAGCGTTTTATGGCTTACATCACTTTACTCTTGCCGTCAATAACATTTTTGGGGGAAAATTTAGCAGTTAACAAGGATTTATAAATTTTTATGTGTGGATAGAGTGTGGTTTCTCGAACTGTTTGAGGTTTTGTCGTGTGTTTTTTAGGGCTCGACCGATGGCATTTTTTGGCCGATGGGCCGATGCCGATTGTTGGTCGATTGTTCAAAGATGGCCGATGGCCGATGGCAGATTGTTTTCCTCCAAATGGCCGATTGCCGATGGCCGATGCCGTTGGCCGATGATAAAAAAAAAAAAACTAACAGAAATAAATTGATAAGATTGTCAGGGATTTAAAGGATCATTGATTCATTTCACTTTACTTCCTTTCTACGAATAAGGAATTGTAATCACAAAAAAAAAAAAAAAAAAAAAATCAGATTTCGACCTTAATTTCTATTTTACTATCACCAAATTTATACTTCACAAGTTTTTTCGGCACATCTGTACATACATATGTACCTATGAATATATAGATAACCAAATATCCATTTTGAACGCCTCCTCAGTTAATTATCGCAAATTCTCTTGTGATGTCTTCATGCGCGTTTAAGTTTTTTAAGGCATGTTTTAAGTATGTTTTTTAAGGCCGATGGGCCGATGTTTCCTGCAAGTTAGCATCGACCGCCGATGCCGATGGCTAAATTGTTGAACCATCGGCGCCGATGCATCGGCCTGGCCGATGCATCGGTCGAGTCCTAGTGTTTTTGCGTATTACGGCATAGCACTGGCAAAAATTTTTGAATAGCAATGAAAAATATAAATACTTTGCTTTTTTACTTCGACAACCTGTCATTCTTCTAAAAGGGCGATAAGTTCCAATCTCATCTACTGTTGATCCCTAAAAACTTTGAACTCGAATATCTCCTTGAGTTTTGGTAGCACAAATGTCAGGTTTTCTGTTTTAGTAATATTTTTCAATTGAGATTATTTCTCTAAATATAAGTTATGAGACCTAGGGCCCGTATAAAAAGTTAAATTTTGTATTTCTTCACTCATTTTTATTTTCGCTTCAAACTTTCAATATCTTAACTCTGCATATGATTTTGAACATTTTGCAATTGGAAGTATGCATCTAAGACTAACGGTTATAATAGTTATAATAACGTGAAATAGAGGTCTTGCAGGTTAAAATGGAACACCCTGTATAAACAATGAATACATACACTAAAAGTTATTGCTTGTGCTAAATGATATTTCAGAAACAGATGTACTAAGTAAAACAAATAATTATGTTCTGAAAATGTTTACATTTCTGCTTTTTTTAAAAATAATTTCTAGCTTTTGTTCCTAAACTGGAAAATAAAATAAATAAATGAACCATAAAAAGTAGTGGGGTACCTTACTCAACTGATGTGTATTTTTGTACAATCGTCCGCTTGCGAAAATTTATTCCATTCAATTCTAGTTTAAGAACTGTCGACAAAAATTACTAATACAATAATGCATAAATGACAATTGATTGAAATCAGGATAATTGGTTCCCACTGCTTTAATTTAGCTTAGGCTTGTTATCTTAAGACCAAATTCAATGCTTTTGGCGCTGTCTAGTTTGTAAGAGTAAGTTAAGATCTCAGAATTAAAACTTATCAAATATTTCCCTCATTACCTTAAGTAACTCATCCAATAAGTTTCTAAATAATTAGTTCACCTTTTAGTATGGAATCAGAACCAGAAGATCCTTCTATTCGGATTTTAATAATCCACGACATGTTCGTTGGAAGATTGTCAGCTTATTCTTAAATTAGTGTTTACAATTAAGAGGAAAAATTTATTCACCTTAGTTCGAGGAGTTTCATGATGATTGAAACAGGACTTACCTAGAAAGAAACGAAAGTAAATATTAATGTTTGGAACATTGTTTTCAACACTACATGGAATAATACAGTAAAATGTATAAAAACAAATGAAAGATTTCGTAATCAAACATTGTAGTCAGGTGATTACTTTGTTACCAAAAGCAATAATTTTGTATCAAATTTAACCACTGCTATCAATTAATGGATTGGCATAAGCTTCTGTATATTTTTGGCAGCAGTTTATTATGTTAACGTGACGCGAGCTCTTTCGTTCACGTGAACTATACTTTTGGAAAAAGAGAAAGATCAGAATTTAAATGGTTTTGAATAAAGTAGGTAGTCTTTTTATTATTAAGCACTTTTATTATACTTGGCCTGATTGTCACGGAGAAATCTGAGGCCCGGTTTTGCTTATATCTCTGCAACTAGACCACTTAGAGACTTCGAGATTTCACTAAATGATTTGTTTAATCTTAAGGTACAACTTAGCGCTAAAAAATTAAAATTCTAGAATAAAATTATTAGTTCGGTTAGGATGGAAAACAGCAAATTTCACGTAATTTCCCTATTAAATGTATAAATATAAAACCCATTGTCACAAATTTTTTTGCCTCGCAACAGTAACGTTAAAAGCAACCACAATGAAAATTTTGAATCAAGGCTTCTATGAAGCATGCCTGAAATTAGCAAGCATAAATCCTAGAGAGGAACAAGGATTAAATTTTAGTGCCAGCTGCTTAAAGTTTTAGACACGTAAAAAGTTTTTCCCTTTTAGTACCGAGCATTTATATGAAAAACTAGGTGACGTTTCGTGAGGGTAAAATTATTCTATTTCTGAAGTACATTTGTACTAAAAAGAATAAAATATTAGAATTTTTAAAAAAATACCAAGCACTTTTCATAATGCACTCAAAAGGACAAAATAACTTTTCTGAGTCAGAAAGGACAATTTTAGCATTTCTGTAGTTTTCGAAAATTCCAAGAAAATGACATCACAAACGAAGAAAAGTGCTGTTCTAGTCATTTCAAACCAAACTTTTCCAATAAGAAATTTATGCATGTTTCAACACTCAAAGTTATGATTGAAATTTAGATAATGATAATAAATCCTCTTCATGACTTGAGCCGCACTTTTCTTCGTTTGTGGTGTCATTTTCTTGGAATTTCGGAAAATTACAGGAATTCTTAAATTGTCCTTTCTGACCCGGAAAAGTTATTTTGTCCTTTTGAGTGCATTATAAAAAGTGCTTGGTATTTTTTGAAAAATTCTGTTATTATAATCAGATAATAAAAATACAACTGTAATGACATCAATGGCAGTGACAATATTCTGAAAACGCAGTTAACTAGTTCTCTAATTAATTTACTAGTAAGGTGAACTAAAACTCAGTTTTAATGGACTCAAACTTTTAAAGAATCATTATTCTAGAAACCTGATGTGTTCCTTAATTTCAAGGCCGCCTCGCCTACTCTCATTTTCTATTGCTCAAGTTCTGCATAAGAGGAAATTAAGTTCCCCCAAAAGGGTAATTGTCTCGGTAAATTTCTTAAAACAGTTTCGCTGAATTTAAAAAAATGTTAATTCTCCAGGTAAATGAATGTTATTAGAATAAAGGGTTTGTCAGAGCGACGTTATTTAAAGCTTTCTTGAAGTATGGGAGAGAAATAAAGAGAAAAACATTCTCAACAGCTGTGGTTAAACTAAATGTCACACGCGCGAATAAAGGTTTAGAATTGTATTTTAAGTTTACAAAAAAAGTATTTTAACTCCAGGAATTCATATCTTATAAAGTTCCAAACAAACTTCATCATGAGCGCAAAAGCTTTGTTTGGTACCAATATTTTAAATGTGTAAATCAGTTTTCACTGCAAAAAAACTGCGAAAAAAAGCTTAGTTGGTTTGAATTTATATCAAAAATTAAAGTCCTAAAAGATGATACCAAGCTAAGAGCAATCTCTATCATTTCCCCTTTAAAACATTTTTTTTTAAATCGAAACCGATTCATCTGGTTATGTGCGCTACACTACCATAAAAAGCACACAGGTACAGAAATACACGTATCAAACTTATAACCCCCTTCTTTTTTCGTCGAGGCAATGGCGGATCCAGGAATTGCTCAAGGAAGGGGCAATTTTTTTACTCTTTGAAACTTCAATTTCTAAACATTTTTGGAAGAGTGTACTGAACCCCATCTCTTGTGTCCTACAGTTATGTTTCTTTCGAAAAATATCCAGACGGAGTCGTTGACCCTATCTCTGATACCATCTAAGATCGTCTAGAATTGAGGTTTTGGAACTCTAATTTCGAAAAACATCCCGTTGAAAGTTCCAGTCTCTATCCCCAGAGTACTAAGAGATGGACTACGATTGCGTTTTCAAGGTTTCAATTCCGGAATAATTGCGAAGACTATGTAAATTTGCTGGTTTTGGAACTTTAATCTAGAAAATATATCTGAAGATAGTTCCAGTATCTCCTCAAGGAACCGCCCTCCTTTGTATCCGTCCTTTTCGTCAAGAATTAAAAGATAGGGCTGAATTTCAGATGAATTTCGACATAAAAATCAAGCTCTCGTGCAGTTATATTTCTCTTTATATTAAAAAAATGTAATGTCAAAGAAATTCTGAAAATTAAGTGTGGCAGACCTGCGTCCAGGAGAGCCCATAGTACCTACAACCTTGAAGTTTAGTACAAAATTACTTCGAGGCCCAGGGGTTTGCACTAGGGTTTTCTTTTTTAAATTTTGAATTAGTTCTTTTGGAATAAATTTTTTAAGCTCAAGTTTCGTGTAAATTATCTATGAAAGGGATGAAAATTACTTGCACATATTAATATTATTTATAGTGAAATTTTCCGCGTTCTATGCAATTTGGTTCAATGCTCTAACTAAATTACGGCGGAAGTTATTTGCGTTTATAGCTCGAATTTTTTTAGCCTTAGCTGAAATTTAGACACTACTTTCTTCATTAAATCTATCATTTAAAAGTGAAGGAATTGTTCCACAGTTTTCTTTTTGACACCATTGGAAAAAGCGGCTTTTTAAACTTCAGATCTAACTCGACCCATGATCGAAAAACTAAGCTTCTATCTCCAAAGGAAAAAAAGTTACAAGCCGTTTTAATCAAGTTCCAAAAAACGCGACGTCTCGTACGTGATCCTCGTCCTGTTACTTCGACAGACGAACTTCGGTCGCGAAAACAAACAATATGGAATACTCTTCAGCAGGCAGATATTCAAACTTTGTTTCACTCCATGCGGAGTCGTGTAGCATCTCTTATTGCGGCGCGTGGTGGCCACACAAAATACTAATTCCTATCTCTTTTTATTGTTTGTTTGGTTTGAAAATGTAATCATTTATTTGTACTATTACCACTCAATTGTGTATTAAATTTCATTCGATTATGATGCTTCCTTCATGGTGCTGCAATTTTCACAAACAGGAGTGCATTTCGACTTTTTCCTTTTGATTTATGAATGCAATACTCGTTCGAAGATCGCTTGTTTTTATATATTCATTATATAAGAGTGTAATAGATACATATACTGCTGTAGTTGGGTGGGAATGAGTAAGAGCGCGTTTTCTCATAAAAGCTTCATTTGTCGAAATGAAGCATTCACGACATTTATAAGATCTATTTATTATTATTAAAACTAATAGAAAATCGCCCGTCAAGGGTGTTGATTGCTGCTACACTTGCATTTGCCTCTTTGAAATTTTATTTTTTATTTTCACGAAAAATGTAATTCTATCATAAATGCAGCAATGTGCTAAAATTATAATAACCGTATGGTTGAAGTTAAACTAGAGAATATTGTTAAGTTGATTAAAGTAACAAAATGACTGAATGTATACCGAGCCAAAATAATTCTTTTCGGTTCAAATCCAGTTTTCGTTCCGACAAGATTAATTTTTTTTTTTTTTTTTTTTTTTAAATTTTTAGTTATTTTCATTATTATTATTATTATTATTTTATTTATTTATTTATTTTTACGGTTTTCGGTTCAATTTCGGTTAGAGTGCTTAGTATTTTCTGAAGGCATTTTTAAAAGCTGGTATAGCATTTGGAATGTAATTCGTATAAGATGACACGCTGATTTTGTTTTTTTTGCCATAAAACCTTTACACTTTGCAAATTTACGTTAATAAACACTATCTAATAGTTGTATTTCATTTCACAAATTCATGTCTTATCTCCCCAAATAAATCATTCGACCTTCGCGATACAGTTGGAGTCAGCATTTTCCACGTCTTTGATTCCGCAGCAACTGCAAATTCATCATTATTAGTATGCTGTCAATCAACCTCGAAATCAAAGACGTGCAGTACACTTCGTTAGAGGTGTCACTTGATCCCTCACAGACGAAAGGAAGGAAGGAAAAGAAAACAGCCCCGGCTTTTCCTGTCGCTACATTTATTCTACTTCGAGTGAATGGGTTCCTTTCTTGTTCTTCGCCCCAGTTAAATACAACCGAACTGAAAAGCTGCTTGTTTGGAATGCTGGGAGCTCGAATGATTTTTTATGGTTCACAGATGTGCTCGTAAAGCAAGCAGTACAATTCCTCGAATGTTCCATCCACCACACCCAAGATGTTCTCAGATTCGAAACTGACTACCAGGGGGAATGGTTTTTGCGACTTAGTAAGTAGAGGTTGAGCTCGAGAAGGGACAAAAAAACGATTGTATAATACTGCATGTGAGAACGGAAATTTATAAGCAAAATTAATAAATTGTTTCGTACTTGATATTTATTCCAAGCTAAAGTATTCAAATAATAAAATCGTCTGGTTTCTGGAATATAGAGAAGGCAAGCAGTTGATGAAAATTCAACATCTAACATTAATGCCGTAATGTATATGTTACAGTTAAAGTATATAATGCAGTTATTTTATAGAATACCTAGTTATTCCATGAAATAACTGATCGTGTCCGTTAAAGTGTGTAATACTCTATTAATTTGACTCTTTAACTAGTTATTATATGAAATAACTAAGTATTCCATAAATTAACTAATGAGAGACAGTTAAAGTGTAAAATAAACAATTTATCTAAAATGAAATAACTATAGGTATTCTATAAAGAAACTAATGATAGACAATTAAAATGTAAAAGAAGCAATGAAAGTAACGTGCAAGCAATCAGTTTACCTTAATGAACTGGCGCCAACACGCTGAACAAGTTCTCTCCCTATGGCCTGGAATAGTTCATAAATGCAATAGGGGTGGCAGGTAAATGTATTTGTCGTGCAAGATATATGATACAGATTATTTTTACACTTTAACGGGCTGCAGATCGTTATTCTATGAAATGACTAGTTAAACCATGAAATACAAGAGAGTTTTACACTTTTACGGGCACGATCAGTTATTCCATGAAATAACTAGGTATTCTATAAAATAACGAATTTCATACTTTAATGGTAACATATACATAAAGATAGTTTTATTTTTTACTAGTGATACCCGCACGGCTTCGCCCGCAATAGAAAAATCAAAAGGTCTTTTGGTTCGCCTGTATATTTACAAATAATTGTATAGTGAATTTTCTCGCCAGTTGGCTTGTACCGACATTACGGTTCCACGTTATGATAATTTCGTATCTCGCCAATTTTCTTGTGCCCATGTTACGGTTCCACGTTACGATAATTTCGTAATTTATGATACTTTTTTTCTTAAAATTGGAATAAAAAAAGAACCACATCGAATTTTCGAAAAATCGCTTCGAGGTGCACACCCCCCATGCTACATACTAACTTTGTGCCAAATTTCATGAAAATCGGCGAACGGTTTAAGCGCTATGCGCGTCACAGACATCCTACGGACATCCTACAGACATCCTACAGACATCCAGACATCCAGACAAACCTCCGGACAGAGAGACTTTCTGCTTTATTATTAGTAAAGATAAGAACCTACAGATTATAACCGATTTCTTGATAAAATTTTACTCTAAACCATCAAAACTAAAGTACTGATGATGTGATCTTTGGAAAAAGATCACATCATCAATTATCCTGCTCATCCAAAGGTCAGCAGGATGGGAACCCCATCCTGCATCCTATTGCTTCCCAACCGCTTTTCAACTGCACCCCACTTAACTAACATGATAAAAGAAAAAGAAAAAAAAAATCCGTTCCCCCCAATCATTCAGATTTTTAATATTGCTTACAAATAATGATTCGCAATATAAGAATGACTTAATGATTTGCAACCAACTATTATATTATAACGTAAAACTAAACCCCCCCCCCCCCCCGAACCACCAAAACAAGCAGTAATTCCTTCTTCGAGTTGCTTTTCAGGCATTTAAAATGCCACTCGGTGGAGCAAGCATCCACGTTGGGAAACATTTCTATATCCCGCCCTATGTTTTGTACCTCAGAGACAAACTAACGTAATTAGCAGTAAAAGTTACTCCCCTAAGCCAGGGCTAAGACAGAACTACATGGAATATACGAGACAGCCAAGTTATCACATCCCGAAATTGCAGTTTCGTACTTATTAGAACTCATCAGTCTGGATTAACTGAGCTGGAGGCAGATATCATCTTATTGAAGCTGAGGGCTCCAACAAACTGGTAGATAAAATAAATTTATCTCACCAGCGAGTGTCCGCAGCATGGTGCGGTTCGACTCGTGAATTAAAGGAAAATATTGAGTATTTAGCAATAAGTTAGCGCCCCTAAGCCAGGTCTAAGGCAGAACTACATGCAGTATATCAGACAGCACAGTTATCACATAGGGATCAGCTTCAATGAGGTGACATCGACCTCCTACTCGGTTATTCATTAATTCTGACCGAGGAGTTCTAATAAGAACGAAACTGCAGTCTCTGGATGTGATAACCGGGCTGTCTAGTCAGGGGCGTGCACAAGGGGGAGAGAGAAGGGACACCCTGTTGGCCCGGATCCAAGCCTGAAGGGGGCCCAATATTTTTAAAACTTGGGGGTGAAATATATCCTTTTCAATGAGTCATAAAAACTTAATTTAAATTTGAATTATTTTCTTAATATTGTTACAAATTCTGTAAATAGTAATTATTTTTGTGATTAATTTGACGTAATCTAGCTAAATTAGGCGTTTACTAAATTATCTTTCATCTAAAATTATTGTAGCAAAGTAACCTGTAAATAGTTTCTTGTAATGAATATACGGCCCCCGTACATTCGGCTGAAGTATACGTCCCCTCATCTCTGAATGATAAAATTTGTGAATGGAAAAGAAATAAAATAACTGTCTAATACGATTTTTCGGGAATCTTGTGGAATATTTGAGAGTTCTCTTTCGGTGTGTATAAAAAGCCGTTACGCATGATAAAAAGTCAGTTTCGATTGAGAATTTGTACTGAGAGTGTATTAGCTCTGTTTATTGCGAGGCATTTCGCTGTGTTATTTTTCGTATTTTGAAATAAATATGTGTGTAACCGTTGAGTTTACGGTGTTGTGTGATATTTGCTTCTGATGATTCATTTAGCAGTTGTTGACAATTTTTCCTGTACATAGTGTAAATAAATTTCCTGTGTTTTTAATCAAGAACTGTGTCGTCCTTTCAAGAAAGTTGGAAGTCGCACCGGATCCGTTACAATATAAATTATAAACTGGTTAGATCCGCGGATACGGATCTCAAAATGTTTTTGCTCAATTGAACTATCCAAGCGTAAAATTTATTACGGAAGGTTTTCCCGTCACTATAATAACACCGTTTCTTCAAAAAATGTAACCTGCGGCGAAAATATAATAAAGACTATGATTTACTCTTTGAAGAAATCTCCGTTAAAATTGATGTAGTAGTAGTAGTAGTTGGAAGGGTCGGGTCAGAGCAGCATTAATGCTTAAATAGAATGTGAAAAATTATTCTATCTTGCTCGGTAGATGTAGGATACAGGAGCAAGAATGTAAAGCTGCTACTTGATAGGCTAGAAATAATTTTTCGCATTTTATTTCAGCATAAATGCAGCGCTGACTCATTCCACCCAAATTACTCCGACCGACGAAATAACAGAGCCGTGAACACCTTTACAAACAGTAAATAGAGACTTTTGTCTCACTTTTTTTTGAAGGATTTCGGGAAAAACCAAAATGAAGAAAAACAGAAACCCCATATCAATAACAAAAACTAACATTAAACTAAATATTAAAAAAAAAAAACATGTCTCATAGGGCAGTTGGCTTCTGAAATGATACCTCATAATTTAAATAGGGAATAAAACCTAATTTAAACTGAATTTAATAGTCTTTTATTCAAATATTTAAATAATTTTAGAATAGAAAAGATCCGTTTAAGATCCGTCAAAAAGTTACGGATACAGATCTTTATTTTTCCTCGGATATTCGCGGATACGGATAGGGATACGGATATCCGGAACATCACTAAAACCGGTGTAATGAGAGCGTGATTCCCGACCTTTATATGCACCAGATTTTTTCCTCGGATATATTTTTAACGTTTCATTAAATCACACGTATTTTTCACCGTTTTCATCAAGATTGTTTTCCTCGAATATAATACAAACAAAAGATAACATGAATTACTTTCATGAATTACTTTCGGCTTAATATTTCAATACAACAAACTTCGTTGGAAATAAATAAGTACCTTTTACCGGATGTCTTTACATCCAAAAGCTCTCTATTTTGCATTGAAAAAGGGGTTTCTTGTAGCGCAGAAACACGTGTCTGCAGTAATCTACTAATTTGGTGCGGCAAAACGTTGTTGATTGCGATTTCCCAAACCAAGTTGTTTTTGATTACTAAACTGAAAATTTTCTTCGATTAAGACACAATTTTTCTAAAGTAAAATGAATATTTCAGCATAAATTGCTGAAGTAAATATTCTAGCAGAATACTGAATAAGCTTTCAATTTGAAAAAAAAAAATATTTTTTTTATTGCTTAGAACTGTAAAAGCCTTTCAAAGGTATGAGAATATTTATAGCATAAATTCCATGCTGACTTTTTACAACATAAAACCTTTAAGAACAATGCGACTTTCCGTAGCTTGAAGGCAGACTTTTTTTCGCATTTCGAATTTGTTAAACCGCTTGGGATGCTGAAACTTTTCTAATGGGGTTCTTGGCGCTGAATATTTCCACGAATTTATAACAATTCTTTCCACATAAATTCCAAGAATGGTGTTTGCTGCGTTTTTCTGACATCTTTGAGAATTCATACCTGTCTTTAACAGTTACTTTGCATAACGATTCATCCTGTTTAGCTGTTTCGGTAAAGACTCAAACGCTTCAAACAATAAAACGTATTTTTTATTCCGTTTCAGTCCCTCGAAAGGCTCTTATGATTTGTCGGAAATGGCAACTTATAAAATTACGTTAAAAGGCGGAATACTTGAAGCTGGTGCAAGAAATGAATGCGTATTTCCTTGTGTGCAGAAGGTAAGTTTTAGGTTTATAAGTAAATAAGAGTTAGAAAAAAATATTATTCAGAGAAAGATCTTTTGAAGTGTTCGAATATTACGCACCATGTTCTACATAAAAATATACCTATTTTTTTCACCCGCCGTCAACTTATATCAAAGGGCTTAATGATTCAGAAATTAAGCGAAATAAAAAAGTGCGCCATTGTTCTTTCAACAACTATGACAAAGCTTTATAGCTTGCAATAAAAGAGAAATTACTTTTTGGATGGGAGGTATTAATAAAAAAAATTACCGTACTTCCAAGATGCTTTTTATTACCAACTAAGAGAGATGAGGTTTTTGATTTAAAAATAATAGTGTTGGGTGACATTTGATGAGCAATAAAAGAGCAGGTTTGTCCACAGAATTTGTATTTTGCAGTTAATTTTACTATTAGTTTTTCAACAAATGCACAACATTTATGTTAAAACAAACAAAACCTGGAAAATATTTTGCATTAAGTCAAAGTTTTCTGTGCTAAGTTTAAAATGATTTCAGGAACTTTATACGACATTAATTTAAAAATAAAAAAAACTAACAGCTCGCTATGCCTTCGATTTTTCATATATTCTGATTTTAAAATGTTCTTGAACTTCGATATCTTTTCGGATACACACGAATTTTTGAAGACACCTTACACGATGTTGTTTCATGAGATAATCTCAAAAGGTATGTTTTTGGTTTTTGTTTGGCAAAATTTAATGGAACATTTATGAATGTATCGTCAGCACCATGCTAAACTAATGAATATGAAAATTGAGACTTTTTAGGAGAGTCAAAACAATATTTTTTTTCACCTGACGCGTTAAGTTATTTCCAATGTTTTAATTTTTATCGATAACTTTAAGTGTAAAACTACTATTTGAAGTAGTTATAACCAATAGGTAGCCCTTTTTGAGCACTACGGCAAACCTTTGAATTTGAAAAACGCGATTCGAGTTTTTTCACATTTGTTAGTTTAGCATGGTGCTGATGATATGAGCTATCGCTTGAAAATAAAATCTTATATACCCTAAGGCTTTCGTTGAGAACAAAAATCAACGTTAGATAACCAAATACGACTTAAAACTACAAAATACAAGTTTCAGGGTTACAAGCAACTATCCCTTTTTCATGTAAAAAAGTTGAGCTTTTTGATGAAAACTTTAGACCCGAAAAAGGTTCCTTGCATCCCCTGAAACATGTGAATAAATATTATATACTTTCTGTGCATTTTAAGTTATTTTTTAAAATTTATTATTTTAGGAAAAGAGTTAACTTTTTAACTTCTCAAATATTTCAGTTTAGTTTTTTTTAAGTATCGGAAGATTAACTAAAATCGTTATTCTAGGAATTAAAAGAGATTACTACTTCGGGATTCCTTTTGAATTTTCAACCTTTTTAAAAAGTTTATTTACTTGTGAATAATAACACGTCTGACAATGAGTAATTTACTGAAGAATTCAATTGCATTTAATTAATTGTTCATTAAATAACATTGAAGTCCTACTTTGAAGATGAAATATTGACAAGAAGGAATAGTTTCAAGGGTCGGATTTGCAGAATTGTATTATCATTTGTAATTATGTGGGAAAAACGCATTCAACGATAACAATTATCGGAGTTTCGTAAACCAAAAAAAAACTTTTAACCGATTAAAACATGCATATGATTTTTAAATCGCATGAGGCTTAAGCAGACTATTAATATTTTTGCTCTTAAAAGTTTCTGTCTGCGTCAAATTTATTGCTCAGAAGAATAAAGATTGTGGAGGAGAGAGGGAGTAAGGTGATCGCATATTTTTTTTCACTTAAACTGTTACATTCAACAATAGTAGCAAACTATATATGTATTAAAAAATCGCTTGTATTTTACTGTTGGTGATTTTTTGTGAAAAGATCAGAAAATAATTCTTAAAAAAGAAGATTGGATGAAGTGTTATGTTTTTTATGCACAACTTTGCTTGAGTGCATTTGGTGCTGATTTTAAATCAAAATAATATTTGTGGCTAGTTTCATAGAATTCCCTTTTACCATCAACAATACTAAAAACCGCGATTAGCAACTGTACATTTCAGCTAATTCACAAATTATTCAAAAGCGAAAATATCTTCATTACGGATGTATCGGGACTCGCCGAACATGAAATATACTCAATATGTTTATGCGAAAGCTTGCTTAATTTAAATTAGTGGTGTAAGTTTGCTTAAACAATTTCAGAAACGACTTTCGGTTGGAACACCCCAAATTTCCCAGTACAGTGAAACCTAAGTTGACCACTTGCGGTGCAGTACTTTGGTGGTCAACTTAGGTGGTCAATTTATAGAGGGTGGTAGTACTTTTTTTTTCTGTCATTTCTTGCAGCATGTATTCATTTTTTGACTTATTCACACTTACACTCTCTGTTCAACTCACTTTCATTGTTTAACATTATTTTGAAACAATAATTAAATATGTTATTCAAATATTTTTGTTCCCCCCCCCCCCCCCTTGTTTTTTACAATGTTAGACAATGTAGCTTTAGAAATTTCACATGTGTCAGCTAATTTTATCTTGGTTTCCCCCTTTTCAGTTAATTTTAATATTTCATGCTTTTTTATCAACCTCAAGTTCAACTAGTTTTCTTCTTGAAGCCATTTTGCGTAATACTTATAACACAAAGAGCAACAGGCTCCTAGTTTATAAAGGCAGTTGAAAATGAAAAAGTTCTATCTCTCAATCCTGTGCACCAGAAATAAATAACTTTACTCTTAAGCACAATTCCAGTGTTGCAACAAAATATTGCAACTGGAAGAAAAGACTTAGCACTTTTCTGCTGACACCTGTTTTCATTGAACGTAGTATAAAAGGCTATATCTCAAATAGAACAAAAAAAGAAAAACAGCTTTAAACACTATGTCATGCATGAAAATGTTCGACCGGGAAATACGGAGCAAGATAACTTTTTTGCGGAGTTTAGCTACTTTTGCGGAGCAGTTGGCAACCCTACATCAAAGCATTAAAGTTATTCATAGAAAGCTATAAAAAAATAATAAAATAAAATAATTTACTTGATTAAGTTTTAAAAAAATACCAAGTGGTCAACTTACAAAGGGTTTTTCACAATATTCCAAACCAAATTTGGTGTACATTAGTGGTCAAGATAGAGAGGTGGTCAAGATAGAGAGGTGGTCAAGATAGAGAGGTTTTCCTTCATTATATAAGATAAGACTAATTCCTTTCCTGACAAAAGCGGTCAACATAGGCAGGTGGTCAACTTACAAGGGTGGTCAACATTACAGGTTTTACTGTATTTCCTTCAGTCATTTTAAGAAACGGGGCACTTCCAGTGTCCCTTAGCTATGTAACGAGACAAGTTTCTTGAAAACGGGACTATCTCGACCAAAAACGAGACGTATGGTCATGACCATTAAGGTGGTTCAAAATACTTGTGAAAAAAAATTTTCCTAGATAACAGGACACCCCTTAATATTTTTAGATTCATGGATAACAATATACTGGAAGAATTTTAGCTTCTTATTTCAACTGAAAGGGGGTGCTCAAGCCCCTCCCCCAAACTTCATACGTATAGGGAGGGGGGTTAAAAAAATTCAGTTAACTGAAAAAACAATGCTACATATTATAATATGCACTAGTAATATGTATATACATTGCAATAAAATAGTTATTTAAAAAAAACAGCTGGGGAAATTAAATGTGTCTAAATTTATGGCATTTTCTATGCTACGGCTAATGTTAAATGAAGGGGTCATGGAGCACCCTCTTAAAATTTGGGTAAGAAGCCAAAACTTTTACAGCATAACACTATTAGTAAGTCTAAAATAAAATAGGGGCTGTCCTGGACTCAAGCTGAAAAAAAGTTATTTTGAACCACCCTAATGTCTATGCGTCTCTGAACTGAACTGAAACTCTTACTGAAATGACCAATGGTCATTTCTGTCATTCATGTACCCACAGATTTTTAAAAACATTTCCACTATTTGTTAACGAAATGTTCCTCATTAACCTTTTCAACGTCATAAAAAATGTTTCTATTTCGCATATGTGAACTAATTATGCTACTACTAACATAAATTCATATATCAACCCATGCCCTTAATTACAATCATGAGCGAAAAAAGAAGAAACTTATTTTTCCCCTTCCCTTCTTTTCGATCTATTATTTCTCCTACATGTTTCGGCATCACCGCATGAAGAAATATAGGGAAGCAAATTTCGATTTTGTGAGCACAATCACTTCGAATCTTATTAACTAGAGCAAATGAAGGTAGTTTGCAAAAAAATTGACATCTCCCGATTTTGATTCATGTGGTACAACCGCATTTCGCTTCTTACTTAATTTCTTTAAATATCTCCGCACATTTTGTGTGTGTGTTCTTTTTTTCTTTCAATTTATAAATTATTCTTCCGCAAAACCACCTGTCTAGAAATGAGAATGTCATAAACGCGTTTTTATCTCATTAAAAATCGCATCACAACTTAAATTACCGACAGTACTGTAACTGAACTGAAAGTACAGATATCATAAATAAATACCTTTGTGGGGCTGAAAAGTAAAGTAATAACAGTGTTAAAAAGCACAAATTGCAGGTTGCTGCAGACACGTGTTTCGGCGTTACAAGTTGTCTGCAGCAATCTGCAATTTGTGCTTTTTGACGTTGTTTTTTCTTACATTATTGAAAGTACAGAGTCCTTTTCTGAATTCTCTTTTTGCCATCCCCGCTGTCTTTTAGAAAACAAAGTTGAATGCACAATTTGAATACCGTATTTTCGGAACATACATCATCAAATATAAAACATTCCTTGAAACTTATTTCTTGAAATCCCACTTCTTTTCCAATTAATCTCACATTTTTAGAAGACTTTCTTTCGGTCAGTATAATGCACATTAAGAAAGTGGAAGCAGAAATTCGATTTGCTGCCTAACTTGTGATTTATCTTGTGCATTTTCTTCTCATTAGTTCTTATTTACGTTTTTAACTGAAAGCGAAATTCGATAAAATATTCCTCGATGATATCGTTGCCCTAAATAACCTACACCAAGCAAGATGCATTGAAATTTCGATATGAATATGCTCCTCCGCAAACATTTTTAGTACAAAATCTTAACGCACACATGGAGTTTTTTCAAGTTACATAAGTTTTTCCAAGCCTTAATTTCTGTCCCAAAAAATAAATAAATAAATAAATAAATAAAGAAAGAAAGAAAGAAACGCAGGATCCCTATGTTCTTCAGAATTACACTTATACTGTACTTAATTGAACGAAATTAGTCTGAATTCTGACTGTTACTAAAAAAAACTACAGGATATAAGTTCATCCCTGCCCAAGGAAGCCCTAGAGAAAAAATTCAGTTCTGGAACGTTTTGTGTTATACAATGGCATACTGCAAGAATATGCTTCAAGTCCGCCAGCGGATAGCTATCCTATTAATTGGACATTATTTTAATACTAATACATGTTTATATAAAAATACTCTCATTAAAATAGCAAAAAATGTGGAAAATTTGATGTTATGCAACGTTATCGGAATGTCTGGGGAGGGGGATGATGAAATGTTTGTTCATACTTTCTATTGTGTAATAGAAAGAAGCTCTCAGTTATGTTGCAAATAGCAACACTGGTGTAAACATTTCCATCAGGAAATAAAACTAATGTTTTTCAGTTTCGGAATTGATTTAGTGTTGCGCTTCAAAGTGGAATATCGATGAGCTTAACGTCTAATTTTCAAAATGTCTCTGAAAAATGAGAAGTGCAAGAGCTAGAATCCCATGAGCTCCCATGCAAACTAAGCCCTGATTTTTTTCGCGCGTTGAATCATTTTGACGCTCGACAGAAGCTATGTGCACAATGAGCAACCTTATATGAATCGGACGCACATTTACCTTTATTTTATTAATATATCTAGTTAAAAAAAAAAAAACAACTCCAGTCCACTTTTCAATCTTTTGCTATTATGTTTTCTGAATTCTCCTCTTTCTGCAGAAAGTTTTTTTTGAGCAATCACGATTGCTTATTGCTTTCATTTGACTGTTTTGATGTGCTATCATTTTATTTTCCCGCCAGCACCCTCTGCAGCATCACCGTTGACCGGCTCCTCACGATGCTGCTCCTATAGCGAAAACCTTCTCCAGGTTGTGTCCATATCCTACACACATGCCCATACACACGCACACACATGCACGCACACACATACACACACTCATGCGTTCACACAAACACAAATGCCTACATACACACACGAACGCCTACACACACTCGCGTGTACACACACAGCGCTGCATACACACACAGCACTGCATACACAACACGCACACACATGCATACATACACACGCACCCACACACATGCGTCTGCACAAACACACACGCACATTCATACACACACACGCTCGTGATTGCGAAAAACATAATTTGAATTCAAGATGCCAAAAATTCAAATTAATATATATATATATATATATATATATATATATATATATATATATATATATATTTTATTAAATTTGCTGAAAAACGAAACATGGCACCTAAGCAAAGAAATGTCTGTGGATCTGACTACGAGTTAGCGAAATTTCCTACTGAATTATTATGGGCATTTGTTTCACAATAAGCAATTTTGCATACATTACTTGCAAAGACGATCGTGAATATCGTAAGGTTGCAATGCAAGTGGAACATATTAAGTCATTTTCGGGTTTTCAGTTTTTCTTTGCTAGAAAATCTACAGATGTTGCTACTATTGAAACGCACTTAGTCATACCTTTATTAATTTTATCTTTCCCCCAAAATTTGGCTGTCACATCAAGTACTCTAGCTTATTAGTTTTTTAGGTGAAATATAATAATGTCAAATATGCTTTTCGGCGTAGTGTTTCACTTACAAGCACACAATGTTGTATCTGCTGAAGTATAATATGAAACAATGTATTTGTAAACATAAGACTAAACTGGGTGACGGATTGAAAAATCACATTTTAATATTTGTTTCCCCATTACTATTTGTAAACTCAGACAAAGAAACAACTTCAGAGCTTTTTACATTGCATGCACATCCACAGGCGGCGAGTGGGGTTTACAAGTGCGGGGGCAAATTTTTTTAAGGAAGCTGAAGAATATTTTAGGCTATTATGAGTAACTAGGGGGGAGGGGGGGGCTCCTCTCGCAAAAATGTTTTGGAAATGTAGTTTTTTAAAGACGCCGTTTTAGTAGAGTTTTGTCTACGTTTGGGGAATGGAGAGCAAGGGGTTTGGGGCTCGCAAAGTTTAAAATATTTTTAAACGTCTTTTTAAACTTCATTTCAGACTTCTCTTTTATTGAATAGAGGAGGAACGAAAGGGTTCTGAGGTTCTCCCAGTATTTTTTTTTTTTTTTTGAAGTGATGCAATCCTAAGAACTCGGTTTTGAACTTCCTTTGGGGACTTCAGAAAAAGATCTCCAGATTTTTTTTTCTTTCTAAATTCTTGTCTTAAAAACGCAATTTTACGCGATCTAAGGGGATTCTCTTACTGATTTTTTTCCCCTGGAGTCTTTATTACGCAAATGTAGGTCATCTTTGAATATTAAAGGAAGGAGGGAGTGCCCTCGGGGATTTTTTCCTGGAAAATTTTAAAAATTGAAGTTTTAAAGCTGCTGTTAATGTTCGGGTTATCTCGCCCAGAATGTTTTGAAATTGAAATCTTAACGTTAAAGATGTCTTTTATGACGAAAAAAGTGCGGGAGCAGTCACCCCCCTTACCTCCCCCCAATCGCCTCCACTGTGCACATCTTCCCTTGCACGTTGAAACTACATTCTCTTGTACACTGAAAATTCCTCCAAATGCCATTTTTCGATAAAAGTTTTTAAAAGTACAAATATGTTTACAAAAATCTAACCAGCGTTGATCTCAACGTTTTTAAAACTAATTTTTTTTTCACCTATGAGTTTTATTTGTTTTTTCAAAAACATTTCTCTAATTCATAATTGCTAATTTTTTGTCTCTTTTTACACATTGCAGTCAACACCGGAACCTTTACAAAGCATAGGGAAAATAATTTCTCGTTATTTTACGAGGAATCAAGTAGTGTGTTTGTGCTACCTCTCCTCAGAGTGATTTGATTGGTTGCGGCAACATTGGCAATTATCGTCTACTGCCAACTTCTTTATTGAGATATCATAATCTATTTTGTGCTATTTATTTTCAACGATAATTTTGCGCAATATATATATATATATATATATATATATATATATATATATATATATATATATATGTATATATATATATTTTTTTTTTTTTTGATAACAGCTCTTTATTAATCCATTTTTAAAGGTTATTCTTTTTAATTTTTACAAGTAAAATAAGTAATAACAATTAAATAGTAATGATGTTGCATGTAATTTGAAATTAAACATTGTTAATCTTAGAATTCCTTAAACACATAAACTGCCCCCTCCCCGGCCGCTCTTTTCCAGGAATACAATTTTTAGTAATGGGCAAAAATCCCCTGATAGTAGGGTTGTTTCCTTCAGTAAAAAATACTACTTTTAGTCACTGATGTTGATAGAATGAGCAAAAAAAAAAAAAAAAGAAATAGCATGAACCCAGAAAATACTTTCCTTTTCCCAACAGTTATTTTTTAATTAATTTTTTAAATGTCCGATTTTTCAAGCAGGACGTGGTTTTTATGACGTCACAAATGAACTAAGCGCGTAATCCACCGGCGCGCTGGATGCTTACACTTGAAGTCTACCGCGTTTCCTGGTTATGATAATTGTGAAGCGAATGAAATATTTCACTCTACTCATGCGATCAACCGTATCGTTGCCAGAACATGAGAATAAAGAAGTTTATTAAATACTGCGCTCTGCGCTAATGGCAACAGTGAATAGCAGTTCATCATTTGTGATGTCATGCGCAGAAGCGTAAAAAAAATTGAGTCTGCGTACCGATTTAAATAATTTTTTTAAATAGTAAAATTTGTCAAATCTTACGTTTTTTAAGCTTGCTCTTTCAGGAAAAAATACTTTTAAAATTTCGGAAATGTCCCCATTATATCCCTTTTTTTTTCCCTTTGATAAAACAATACTTTGCACTAACTAATACTGCTTAACAAATGACAGGTCGGTGCTACAACTTAAATTAACTGAAACTACGTTTAAGTATTCATTGTTTTCGAAGTTAAAAAATAAAAGCTTGATTTAACGTTTCAATGCACTAATCTTCCGCCACTTCCCCTACTCTATTTATTTCACTGGAATACAGAAGCAACTATATCTCCAGAGATTTCAAACGATTTTCTTAATGGAAAATAATTTGAAATGAAACGCAACTTCTGAAACTTTCTTTTTTTAAAGAAAGGAGCTACGTAACATTTCGAAATCGTATTCTAATTAAGTACTGTAATGAAACGAAATCAAAAGAAACGATGTCTTGAATCTAGTTTTCAGGTGGCTGATACTGCTGCTTTTTTTCCCATCTCCAGGCTTTTAAATTCGATCTTTTATCTCTGCTGCGAGAGAATTCCAGAGTAAAGAACTTTTAGCCATTAATATTGCATTAGGTTTCGATTTTTTTATGTTCAATTCATCATTACTTTCATTGGCATTTTATTTAACTAACTGGTATCCATTTTTACTTTTACACACATTTGATGAAGTTAATTGTCACATTTGTTTAAAGAGTCAATTTCTTTGAAGTTTAACTTTTTATTAAAGCCTTACTAATTTTGGTCCGTAAATAAATAATACATACAAACCGGTTTCCAAGTTTTATGTTCCAAAGGCACCCACATCTTTGAAAATCTATATTCTTTCAGGGAAAAAAGTTTCAAAAATATAAAGTTTTAAATAATAATAATTATTATTTTTAACGATGTAATTGTTTTACTATCTTCGATTAAATGCATTTTTTAAAACTGCGCAGTTGATCTTTTTAAGACTTGGATTCGTAAAAGTGTTTCAAGATACTCATTTTTATTAAAGAGCTAAAAATGTGACGTTTTTTAAATGGTGCAATGGTCAACTAACATCGACGATTTCAGTCATTAAATTATTGGAAGCTCTTTTTCCATAGGGCTTTAAATGTATCCGTAAACAAACTGTCAGTTTTTTGTGTTGGAACATTTGAAAAAAGAGAAGTTACAATTATCTTAAAATTATAAAAGAATAAACATGCAACAAACCACTAGTTGCGAATCTTCCAAAAATAATAATAATTAAAAATACTAATCTTACTAATATTATATATGCGAAAGTTTGTCTGTATGGATGTATGGATGTATGGATGGATGTTTGTTACTCTTTCACGCAAAAACTACTGAACGGATTTTGATGAAACTTTACAGTAATATAGCTTATGCATCAGAATAACACATAGGGTAGTTTTCGTCCCGTTATGGGGGGCAAAACCCCCTCAGGGGGGCAATAAAACACAATTTTTGTATAAATTCTCTAATATTGGGATGAAAAAATACTTGCACATATTTACATTATATGTCCATCGAAAGCTCTGATTTTTCTGCTGAAGATGGCACCTGTTCGAAATTTCTAAGTAGAATAAAAAACGAGTTATGAGCTTTTTAGATCTGTGTTCGAAGGCTTTCCTCAACTCAATACAGTATTTAGTGTATCATCTCAACTCCATGTCGATAGCGACAATTGTTGTATTGTTGACTTTCTTTGCTTTTCGTGATTGTTCAAAGCTTTTCTCAAGTCAAATCTTGAAGTAAGATTTTTGTACAAGATTGGCAAATAATACATGATTTGGCTGATGATTTTCCATTTAAACGGAACTTTAATGTAATTAATGGTTTTTATTATTATTTATGCTGATTGAACACTTACTCATTATCCAAACAACCAGCAGATCGGCAAAATTTTTGCAGACAGATTTCCGTACTGATGCATTTGGCAGTTTTTTCAACTCGCTGTTTTTGAAACCGAAGACTACGTCATAATGTTTCTCAGCTTTCACCATGTAAACAAAATATCGCCAATCAAAGAATTTTCAAAAGACTTTTTTTACTGTGTTAAATAATCCAGCAACTAAATTAGGCAAATCCATAAACAGCACAAAAACTTCCATTAATTTTCCTTTATTACTTATTTTGGTAACATTTCGGATGAAACTGTTTAGCGCCATTTTATGGTGACCAAAAATATCTCAGCATCTGGCGACGATATCTCTGTAACGAAAATTAATATCATATCGTTTTACAAAGTAAGGAACGAATGGGGAAGCATCATCGAAGGTACCCCCGAAACGACTTCCGCAAATTCGGTAAAATCGCACCAAGAGCCACAATGATTGAAATTTCCCGAAATAACTAAAGCAAGTATAAGGGGATTACGAGCGCAGCTACTTTTTTTTTAATCACTTCGTACTTCATTAGCCATACAGAGAAGGTTTTAGACTCCATGTTAAAAAAAAAGTATCAACAGATTAATCTTTTTAAACATGAGAAGATTAATTTCATGTTTTTTAAATTTGTATATGCTTAAATATAGTGCTTTCGTTTCTAAATCAGTACTACTTTGTTCTTTATACTTATTGCTATTTTAGTTTTATGGGTAAGGAAGAAACTCGATTTTTAATCACGTCAAAAAGATGTGTTTTAAATTCTTTCAATTAAAACAGAAAACAAAAGCAAGTAACGATTTTTTCTAATAATTATTACTGACCCAGGCAACGCCGGGTATTTTTGCTAGTTAATAATAATTTTAAAAACAGTAGTAATTAAAATAATAATAATAATAACAATAAGAGCAATAATAATAAAAACAATAATAATAATAATTAAAAATAATAATAAGAGTAATAATAATAATAATCGGGTATAACTTTGATATACCCCCCCCCAAAAAAAAAAAAATTACGCGCCAAATCTGGCACTCCCTACGGACTTTTTAGGGTTGCTGTTTCTTATCTTGGTGTTGCCAATTTAGGTTTTTTCAGCTTTTAGGTTTTTGCTGTAACCAAATTTAGTATTTTCTTGTATTTTGTACCATTTTTTGAGTTTTTTTTCTTTTGAAAGTTTTGTGGCAACAATTTTTGGATTTCATATATGTTTTAGCGCCATTTCATTCATTCGCCATTTCTTTGTGAAGTGATCAAGCAGATTTCTGACTTGCTGTATTTTGCCGCAAATCTGGTTGTATTTTCAAATTATATATTTTTTCTATTTATTTTTATCTTTTAGCTTTTAATATGCCTACTGTATATAGTGTTGTTGAAAACCAGGTATTTTGGGCCAACGCCAAAAACAGGTATTTTGCTTGGCGAGAAAAAAAAGTCGCCAAATTTCCGATTTGGGGGGGTATATCAAAGTAGTTCCTAATAATAGTATTAATAATAATTATTATTAATAGTAATAATTTAAAAAAATAATAATAAGAGTAATAATATTAATAATAATTAAAAGTTATAATAATAATAATAGTAATAATAATAATAATAAGAGTACTAATAGTATTAATTATAATAATTATTAAAAAAAAATAAGAGTAATAATAATATTAATAATGATTAAAAATAATAATGATAATGATAATAATAATAAGAGTATTAACTGCAATTATAATTATAATAATTAAAAATGATAATAAGAGTAATAATAGTAATAATATTAATAATAATTAAAAATGACAATGATAATAATAATAATACTCAATTTGCCGAAAGGAACTCCAAATTTTTGCCGAATGATGAAATATAGGTATGCATGCATAAGTAGTTGTGAACAGGAAACATTCGGGCGTTTAAATTTTTCAAAATTGCAATTTTGTTGCCAAATTTGCTGAATCGTCCGACAAAATTTTAATTTTTTGGATGCCACAGCCTCGTGACCTCGAATCGAGGCGCTCATGTTTTCATTGATAGTTTTACAATTCTGATGTTGAAATTGATTTGGAAGTAAAATTCGTTTAAGATGGATATTTAAAATTCTTGGCAATCCTTATATTTGAAACATTTGGCTCACTTTGGACATTGCAACACACAAATAATTCCATATTATCTTACACTAGATTTTCGTCGTTACGTATTTACGTCGTTTACTTTGTGAAATAGCTATCATCAAACCGGGTTAGCTAAACCAGCTGCAGAATATTTACAGCTTCCTGAGCATAGCTCAAGGTTTTCGACGGACAACAAACATCTTTCCACCTGAATAAATAACAAACATTACTTTGTCAGTGTCAGTCATGCTTAATATGCTTAAAGTACGATAGACAAATGTGACTGATAATACTGCGTTTTTTCTGAAGAAAACTGCATTTAATTATTACAGTTCTTCCGGGTAACTAAGCCATTTCGGTTCACTTTCAACTTTTTGGATTATGCGACTTTAAAATAATGTTTAGGAATTATTTAGGTTCTGTAAACTAATTTTGTTGCGGTTAGAGTAGATGACACTTATTCTCGCTCAAATTGAACTTTTCCCTTTTATTTAACATCGTCTGCGCATGAAATTAATTGAGCAACTTCCGTCTTGGTGATAAAACACTTAGTTCAAGTGGTGTAATTTAAATTTAAATGTTTTAGAAGGCATGCGACGCGATTTGAGAAAGTATTTTGTGACAGAATGAATATCTCTACCTTGTATCAAAAAACAATAACTGGTTATGTTGCAAGTAGTGCACATGATGCTTAATAGTACATTTTTAAGTTAAACATTTTCTTTCTTTTCGTTTAAAATCGTGTGTGCGCTTAATTATTCGAGCAACTTCCGTCGCAACGAATATTCGATGAAACATTTATTTCAAGCGATGTAATTTTGGTTTAAATACTTTAGAAGACGAACACTGGAATTTGAGTAAATATTTTTTCTCAGAATAATTATCATGTTCTTGTACGAAAATCAAAAAGAAAACAAAAATTACCGATTCGTGAAAATTTTCGCTCTTTCTCTTTTCATTTTGAATTGCAGATGACGCTTAATATATCGGTTAAATTAAACCTTTTCTTTCCTTTTATTTAACATCATCTGCACATAAATTTAATTTAGCAGCTTCCGTCTCAGTGAGTTGGCGATAAAACACTTATTTCGAGCCATGTAATCTTAATTTAAATATTTTAGCAGCCAGGCACCGGGAATTAAGTAAGTATTTCATCTCAGAACGAATATCACGATCTCCCACAGAATAAAAAGAACCAAAATTACTGATTTTTTCATTCTTCCTCTTTTCTTTTTTGAATTGGGGAACCTTGAAATGATCTCAATCACTGCTCAGGTCCATAAATGGAAACTCCGCGGGATAACCGATCGATTGTCTCTCTCTACCAATTTACTTCCATCTCACTTGGAGGAGAAAAAAAAGGTTCTTTTTAGTTTCTCCCAGCACTTTTTGTTGCATTTATTCATTTCTTGCTATCATCCGCTTCCATGTACAAGTTTTCTAAATGTCAAAGGCGGATGATTAAAATCACATTAGAACGTCGTTTTTAGCACTTCATTAAGAAGAAATTACGTTCATTTCCCTTTATTGTAATTAATAACTACGACTGATGCTCGTTAACGATCTTTTAACAAAATCACATCTTATAAAGTCGTTGCTCGTTAAGTAATTCCTCATAAAACTCATGAAATAAAAAGTAGGAAAAGTGAGTCAATAAATGAATGAGCAAGACAAGTATACTAAGGGACTGAAAAAAAAAATGCACAACTTATTCTTGCATTTAACTGCGCATTAGGTTCTCCATTTCTGAGTTGTGATAAATACGTGAAAAAAATTGCGTCCATTGTTTGCTGCAAGTAAAGTATTCGAATGAATCAGGGGCAAGAGAAAAAAAGGATAAAAACACATTTTACAATAGCATATCGGTATTATTGTCAACAAGGCTCAGAGAAATCGCTTTATATTTATTTCTAGAAAGAATTTTCTTAAAAATTATTTCTAGAAAAAATTTCTAGAAATTTCTATTGACGAAAATATATTTTTGCCCAGAAGCATAGCTTTTTGAAATCCTAGATTTATCAGATTCACAGTAATGGAAATAAGAAAAATAATACAAATATTATGTAATTAATCTTAAATGATTACAGTAATAACGATAGTAATAATAATAATAATAATCGTAATAATAATAACAACAATAATAATCGTAATAATAATAACAACAATAATAATCGTAATAATAATAACAGCAATAATAATCGTAATACTAATAACAATAATAATAATCGTGATAATAATAATAACAATAATAATCGTGATAATAGTAATAACAATAATAATAATCGTAATAATAAATATAATAATAATAATAATAACAACAATAATAATAACAATATAATAATAACAATAATAATAATAATATTAATCGTAATTCGCAACTCCAGCACTCGAATACGATACTTTGTTGTGATTTACAAAATTACAGAAAAGTGTAAAACATTGCGTTCCTCGTGTGTCTGTTGAGGTAAACATAGGCAGTTTGTTATGAGTATTTATTAACGCCTTCGATGTGCCTTAGATTGGTTTCAGCAGCAGATATTGTTTTGTTCCTTTATTAGTATTTTCGAACTTCTCAAAATAATGTTAGTTTTCATTATTTCCCTCTAAAAAGTGAGTTGATTGTTGTTAGTGATTGTAATACTGTTATACCGAATACCGGTATTTTGAGCAACTTTGCAATTTCGTAATACCGGTATTTGATGAGGTAAAAGACCGGTAATTTCGGTATTAGCTGAAAATAACGAATAGTTTCAATTAAAGAATTTTCAATTGAACTTATTAAATATCTACTTATATTTTAAATGTATATCTCTTTTTCCGTGATACAGAAACAAAATTAATTTATAGATGTGAAAATTTGGCTTCAAAAGCACGAACTAATAGAATATCATTAAACAAAAGTAGTGGAAAGATTGAAAAATGACACTGTTATTACTAGATGGCGAGATGAATCGTATTTTCGTGCGCTTTTGTGCACCGTGGTTTTTTTTTTTTTTTTCCATTTCCCTGATCACGTACTTTCATTTTTGGAAAAGATTATTTCGAGTGTAATTTTGAATGCATTTGTGCTGTGAAAATTTTTTTCTAACCATCAATTGCATTAACTTTGTCTCAACTGTAATAAATTTTGACAAGAACTTTTTCTTGTTAGCATAACAAATGGTAGTTTGTTGTCACGAGTATTTGTTTGTTGTCATGTCTCGCTATTTAGCTTTACACTTGAAAGATAATGTTTAGAAATTATAGAATGCCATGAAGTTTTGCATAGAGGTAAAGCTTAATCAATTGAAATATACTTTCAAAAATTTACATACTTATAATTGTAAAGAATTTGGGGGGGGGGGGGGAGGGGAGCGAAAACGAACAACAGAAACTAACAAGATCAAATTTAGTCTTTATCGAAATTTCAAGCCAAAGGGCTAATAAAAAGCAAACACAAACCTCTTCTGTTCAAGAGAAAATGAAGTTAACAATGGAAAGGTATCGTCTCTCGGAAAGAAATTACAATTAGCTATAAATTTAAATAAAAATAATGTACAGAATGTAAAAGAAACAACACATACAAAAGAATATCCAAAAATAATAAGCAAGAGACCGAATTATTTGAAGATGAAGGATTTCTAGAGAATTGGAGGAGATGAATCGCACATTGTTAAAAGTACCACCGACCTGCGTGAATTCAGAAAGAGTACTTTCAACTGTAGGACAGTTGAGCACTAAAATTAGTTCCAGGCTTAGACAATTCAATAAATGCATTATGTTTTTAACGAAAATTGATTTTTTGTTATGACATTTGTTTCTTCAATTTATATTTGTTCACAATACGTTTTCATAAATAATACAATTTTTTGTACAAAATTATAAAGTGTGGCAACGGAACACTATGTTTTCAAGCAATTTTTGAGAAATTTCAATTACCGGTATTAATACCAGTATTCCGGTATTACGTTTTAAAAATACCGAATACCGATGTTGAATTCTCGGTCCGGTATTGCAATCCCTAATTGTCGTAAATAGCGAAAGTGTAAACAGAAAAAAACTCTGGATTAACAAACTTCGCATTGGCATGAAATTAACAAAGAATATGCTCATCTGTTCGAAGCATTTTTTTTTTTTTTTTTTTGAAAGAGGATTGAGTTTTACCAGGTAAATTTTTTATATTTTTTTGTGTGAATTACTATGAGGGTTTCTTCTATTTTTTTTTACCTGAAGCTCGGAGGGAACATTAGCTGAAGAATTAGGGACTTCATTTCCGCCTAGTTTAAAAATAATTAGTTTAACTGACCTTATTTTACTGCAGCATTTAGTTGTAATTCAAAGTATGAAAAATATTTTCTTGAAAACATTATCGCAGAACGAAATGAAAAATGTTTAACCGAGAAAGAACATTTAGAATTCAAACTAGCAAAAATAAAAGCTGAGAATTTTCATCGCCAAAATATAGTGAGCCAACTTTACTTAATTGCTTACACTATCAGCTGAAGAGTTTCGCCAAAAATTTGTATAGGGCATAGTGCGAACAAAGAGCCCTTGGCGAGATTTCGCATATCAGTTAAACCATTTTCATGATGAGTGGATTAAGATGGTAGAAAGGTTACATAATTCGATAAGTTTAAAGAAATAATGGAAGATCAATTAAAAGAAAACTACCACCATATATCCGTGAGAATTTTACTGGCGATTTGAATAGCATGACAGAATTAAATCATAATTCAGAAATTAGAAACATACTAGCTGCGTGCCCGGCGTTGCACGGGCTACCTAATAAATGTAAGAGCAGTCCAGTTGATGCTTTTGTAGTACACTGACACTAGTTTCTAACGCGTTAAGGAATAAATAAATGCGCGTAAAGCAAGGTTTGCAAAACACCAGTAAAACATATTTTTGCCAAAACACCTCATCAACGTTAATAATCGTTATCAATGATACAAGTTATGAGTACATTTTCAGTCAGCACAAAAGGGGAAAATATATGCATTATCAACTATAATCTTTACTCACGTTAAACTGAATTACATCTGATAGACTATATCGGAAATATTTATGCACAATAACAATCCGCTTTTTACATAAAATAGTCTACTACCCGGCGTTGCCCGGGTGTTTATTAATGCAACATACCACTCAGATAAATATTTGGATGGATTCTATCCACATGGTCGTACAAGAATTACATCAATCCGTTTTCAGGTACAAACCCTCAATGAACTCAAATAACTTGAAAATCACTCATTTACTTTACGACGTGCACGGTCCTCCTCGAAAATGAAAGTTATGTCATGTGACGCGTATTTAACAATCAGGCTTGAACAAAAAAAAAAAAAAAAAAAAAAAACAGCAAAATTTTGCTGCAGATTACGGCAAAATAATCGAAAAGTAAACAACTTAAACACCCTGATTACAGGAAAAGCCTTAAAACAAAAGTCTAATTTTATTTCTTTATATTCGAGAAAAAGAAATGGCAACAGATCTTTCATCTCAATGATTTTCTTCACGCTGTAAATTTTAATAAAAGCGTTCATCCGGAAAGTTGAGTTGAAGCACTGAATAATAATTTGAATGGAGGAAAGCCTTCGAAAAATAGGGATTTGATTTTGAAATCTAAGAGTCATAATTAATAATTTTTAATTGATATCTCCGCTAATTATTATCGGAGAATTATGTTAAATAGCCAAACATGAAGACGGGAGGATTACGAATCCATCGATACCTGGTTCGATGGTCAGTTCACTGTCGTTCGGGAGAAGAAGCTTGGACATAGATAGATAGATAGATAGATACTCAGATTTTATATGTATAAGATGAAACAGAAAAATATTTGCATTAATTTCTGACGTTTAGTAATACTTCTTAATTTCTCATTTCTTTCTACGTGGGCCAGAATATCAGCAAGACTAAAAAAAGGAATTCAAAAAGAATAAAACAAAAAAATCATACATACGAACAAAAATTATTAGGCTTATAAGCATGCTCTACGCTACTACATGCATTTGTTTTACCTTTTTCATCCGCCATTAGACGGTAGCTGCAGTGTCCCCTATAGTTTGGTGGAGTTGCGAATAATAATAAGAACAGTAATCTTACTAATATTATATATGCGAAAGTTTGTCTGTATGGATGTATGGATGGATGTTTGTTACTCTTTCACGCAAAAACTACAGAACGGATTTTGATGAAACTTTACAATAATATAGCTTATGCATCAGAATAACACATAGGGTAGTTTTCGTCCCGTTATGGGGGGCAAAACCCCCTTAGGGGGGCAATAAAACACAATTTTTGTATAAATTCTCTAATATTGGGATGAAAAAATACTTGCACATATTTACATTATATGTCCATCGAAAGCTCTGATTTTTCTGCTGAAGATGGCACTTGTTCGAAATTTCTAAGTAGAATAAAAAACGAGTTATGAGCTTTTTAGATCCATGTTCGAAGGCTTTCCTCAACTCAATACAGTATTTAGTGTATCATCTCAACTCCCTGTCGATAGCGACAATTGTTGTATTGTTGACTTTCTTTGCTTTTCGAGATTGTTCAAGGCTTTTCTCAAGTCAAATCTTGAAGTAAGATTTTTGCACAAAATTGGCAAATAATACATGATTTGGCTGGTGATTTTCCATTTAAACGGAACTTTAATGTAATTAATGGTTTTTATTATTATTTATGCTGATTGAACATTTACTCATTATCCAAACAACCAGCAGATCGCCAAAATTTTTGCAGTAAGATTTCCGTATCTGATGTATTTGGCAGTTTTTTCAACGTTGCTGCTTTTGAAGCCGAAGACTACGTCATAATGTTTCTCAGCTTTCACCATGTAAACAAAATATCGCCAATCAAAGAATTTTCAAAAGACTTTTTTTACTGTGTTAAATAATCCAGCAACTAAATTAGGCAAATCCATAAACAGCACAAAAACTTCCATTAATTTTCCTTTTTGCACAATTTCAAACAATCACCTAATTTTATTACTTATTTTGGTAACATTTCGGATGAAACTGTTTAGCGCCATTTTATGGTGACAAAAAATATCTCAGCACCTGGCGACGATATCTCTTTAACGAAAATTAATATATCGTTTTACAAAGTAAGGAAAGAATGGGGGAGCATCATCGAAGGTACCCCGAAACGACTTTCGCAAATTCGGTAAAATCGCACCAAGAGCCACAATGATTAAAATTTCCTGAAATAACTAAAGCAAGTATAAGGGGATTACGAGCGCAGCTACTTTTTTTAATCACTTCGTACTTTATTAGCCATACAGAGAAGGTTTTAGACTCCATGTTAAAAAAAAAGTATCAACAGATTAATCTTTTTAAACATGAGAAGATTAATTTCATGTTTTTTTAAATTTGTATATGCTTAAATATAGTGATTTCGTTTCTAAATCAATACTACTTTGTTCTTTATACTTATTGCTATTTTAGTTTTATGGGTAAGGAAGAAACTCGATTTTTAATCACGTCAAAAAGATGTGTTTTAAATTCTTTCACTTAAAACAGAAAACAAAAGCAAGTAATGATTTTTTCTAATAATTATTACTGACCCAGGCAACGCCGGGTATTTTTGCTAGTAATAATAATAAAATTATCGTAATAATAATAACAACAACAATAATAACAAGAATTTATTGTTTGTTTTATTATTATTATTATTTTTTAAAGATTGCATGAGTTGGAAGCGAATTTTAAAATCCTCAAATAAACTGTATTTTGGAGACGTACCAGAATCCCTTCGTATATTTTACTTACATTTTACGAAACTAAATTAGGTTTTCTCCATAAAATGAATGTGTTACGAAACATTTTTACTTTTTTTGTTTCTTAAAAAGAAATCGCAAAGGTTAGAGAAACTAGACGATTTAAAAATAAGTGGCGGTATAACTTACTCCCAAATGCGCCAGAATAAACAGATGCGATAATCTCTCTACACAAAAAATAGGAAACAAGATAGGGATCAACGTAAGTAAAGCACAAATTCTCAAGAAAGTACAGCATTTCTAACGACTTTCTTAATGAGTAGTGAGTTTTTTGCACTGATGAAGAGGCTTCATTATAGCCTTCAAATAGCTTTAATGCCGCATATTTTTGATAATTTTTGCTTTATTTACGTTGATGTTTCACTTTACACTCAATATAGTTATCATTAATCTCTTATAGAATTAAAAACTGAGCGTATCTATGTATGTCCAAGCTTCTTCTCCCGAACGACAGTGAACTGACCATCGAACCAAGTATCGATGGATTCGTTATCTTCCCGTCTTCATGTTTGGCTATTTAACATAATCCTCCGATAATAATTAGCGGAGATATCAGTTAAAAACTATTAATTATGAAGCTTGGATTTCGACATAAAATCCCTATTGTTCGAAGGCTTTCCTCCATTCAAATTATTATTCAGTGCTTCATCTCAACTTTCCGCAACAACGCTTTTATTAAAACGTATAGCGGTGAAGAAAATCATTGAGATGAAAGATCTGTTGCCATTTTTTTTCTCGAATATGAACAGGTAAAATTCTTGCTTTCGTTTTGAGGCTTTTCCTGTAATCAGGGGATTTAAAATGTTTACTTTTTGGGGTTTTTCCGCAATCTGCCGCAAAATTTCACTGACTTTTTTTTGGTTCAAGCCTGAGTGTTGAACTCGCGTCACTTGACATAACTTTTATTTTCGAGGTGTACCGTGCAAAGCCGGGCGGCGCAGCTAGTAAAAAAATATTTCTTAAAATTTCGATGACAAAGGTTTCAAAAATCAACTTGTACGTGTAGACGGAAAGGGAAAAATGTTACACCACAATAGTTTTATTTACGACCAGAATTTGACAGAAGTCTGATTGCGTTCGCATAAGAGATCCCAGTTGACCGCGTTTAACCGGTAAATAACCAGTAGCCTTCCAATAGAGCTACCGGTTAACTGGCTGTAGCCGAAGTCGTTCCAATAGCTTCGCCGGTAGATCCGCCGGTCGACTGCAATTTAAGCTGGTTCATTGAATCACGTGACATTTTTGACCAATAATGAATATTTTTTCACCTGCGCGTTATTCGTCTGCGCAAGTAGCCGCGTTCGATGGAGCATCGGTTGGTAAGCAACCGGTTAGTAACCACTGACGTCATTAGCTGTCATGTGTTCAACCCACCGCGGTCGACCGGTAGCTCTATTCGAACGTAACCTATGCATTATGTTGTTCTACTAATAAAATTATTTTACTCATAATTGAAAAAAAAAATCTGTACTTTAATATTCGTTATCAGTTATTAATATTCGTATTTCTTCAGTATTTCCCTCTCTTCTCTGCTTTTAAAGCATGCCATTAGCCTTATGTTACTAACTGAGCCCTTATGTTGCGATGCTTAGGTTTAGTTACAATGTGAAAGTTTCAGGATCTTAATATCCTATCCATTCGTAGCTTATTACTTGTAAATGGATTCGACTTGAATATTGTTTTGATAAATAGAAGATAATAAGGTAAAAATGCTTGTTTTGATCATTGTTCTAAGCATATATTCAGTACAAATCTAATCCTTAACCTAAGCACATTCTAATAACTTTTAACTTGCATGCCAGAAGTCTTTGACAGAAAAGTCTTGAATAGCATTTTCAACAAAAATTCTTCGTCTCCTACATATGTACTCATGCGTGCTTAATTTTCTAGAAATACCAAATACATAAAAAAACAGGGTAAGGTTTTCGAAATGATGACTTTATACAAAATTATTTTTGCATGTGTGTTGTGTGCTCTTAACTCTCTGGTTTATTCCTAGACATCAAAGGGAAGGAGATGCTTCTAAATATAAACGGAATAAAAAGAACAAAACGCAAGAATGCTTTCTTTCGTGAATCAGAACTCTCCCATCTACATCTCAGAGACTTGAATACGATCTGTTTGCTACCCCTGGTGCTTTAGTTTCGAAATCTCTTCAGGCTTAAGATTTTGAAACAAAACATGAATGCGAGATTTACTGTAGTAGAATTATGTGTTAACTTTCGGAGCAAAACTTTCATTAAAGTTTGTAAAATTTTATATCTGAATATTTCATTGCATTAAATTGAGCTTATTCAAAAAAAAAAAAAAAAACCTAACACTGTATCAAGGAATAAATTATCAAAAGAAAAAAATAACACTTTATCAAGGAAGAAATTATCAAAAGAAAAAAATAACACTTTATCAAGGAAGAAATTATCAAAAAAAAACAGACGAAAAAACTAACACCGCATCAAGGAAGAAATTCTCAAAAAAAAAAAAAAAAGAAAAAGAAAAAAGGAAAAAAATACTATATCAAAGAAGAAATTATTAAAAAAAGAAAAAAAACACTGCGTCAAGGAAGAAATTTTAAAAAATACCCCCCCCCCTGCAGATTCAAGAAGAAAATATAAACGATACAGGAAAACAAACGTATCGCATATTTGTGATTTAGAAAAATTCAATGACCAAAAAAATGTTTTTAAGATGTAAAATATATAGCATGTTTTTTAACAGATTTTCTATATTTTAGAGTACACTGTAGGAATATAGAAAGCAACTTCTGAGTTAGAACTTCATGAAAGCACAGAAAAAAAACTAAGTGCTTCTTCGTTAGAGAAAACCAAAAAAAGTTTTTTTCTTGAATGTGCATTTAATGTAAATTTAAATTGAAAATGCTTGTTCATGTGTACAAAGTCAATTACAGATGAAAATTCATCTAAAACTCCTTTTCGTCATTGAAACTATATTAATATTTAAAGCAAAAAGACAAAGCAATTTTAGCTTAAGCTGTCAGTTACGCAATTTTCCAGCAAAATCTCGCAACTCACTGAAATGTAAACATTTTAATGGGATTTCGTTAGTTGATAGAAGTATGAAGTTAAAACTTTTTATTACACACTAATGACAAAAAATAAAAACAATTTCGACAATGCTGTCGTAACAATATTCTTCGCAAATATTTTCTGTTTTAAACATATCATGCAGCCATCACGTGATACGATAATTATTGATATGATCATGTTGCTCTCACAGGTGTTGAAGCTAACCCATGACTGCCCAGTAACCTGAAGTGTTTTTACATCAAAATTAAATCCTCCAAAAATAGGAAAGGTTTTAAAGTTAGTTGTTTCCAATTATCTCAGAGTAAAATATTTATGGGATAAATGGAAATACCTAAATTGCACATAAAAACTGCTGGGAAATTGAAAGTCATGAGTGAAGTTTTTAAGTAACCGACCATATAGCAGTAAAACTAATGGTTGAAACCAGTTACTTCGCATTTGTAGACCTGCTGGAGGCTGCCTGCCTACAGAGTTGGGCAAATTTTAATTGCATGAACAATTAAAGATTAACAATTGATTAATTGGTAAACGTAACCACAACAACTAACAATTGATCAATTGTAATTGCGGAAAATCACAATTAACGATTAATTAATTGTTAATTGTAGTTTACTACTGTTAACAATTACTTGTTAATTGTAGTTTGCTACAATTAACAATTTTCAATTGTTTTGTGAATTTTAATTAAAACTAACTCTTAAGAAATTACTGGTTTTGTATGATATACTGTACAGACGAAAGGTCTACGTGGGCGCTGGACGGGTACCATATTATTATCTATTTATACACATGTTAGCAAGTAATAAAAGATCATTGCTCAACAGTAACTTTATTACGAGCAATAAATTATTTACTGCAGCATATGACTTTTCTCAAAAAATCTTATGACTCCAGCGAAATTTCCTCAGAAAAGGCATATTTCAATTAAAAATTCAAAAACATTTTTTTTCCTATTTTTTTTTACTAATAAAAGTCTAAATAACATCTGAGAGAAATTTCAGAAATGTATCTTAATTACGTACACGATTTAAAAAAACAATAAATAAAACAGAGCGGTCTCTGAGACCTCACGTCCCCTGTTAAGTCCTTCTTTCTCACCTCCCCTGTTATGGGTTAAACTAAATCAATGATTTACACAAATTTAAAACACTTAATTAAAACACAAACATTTACGTGTGTAAAAAGCTTGCCTAGACAAGACTAGTTCACGCGGCGAGCAAGCAATTAGCACTGAACGAAAATACGAAATTGAAAAATACTTTTGACTATGTACACTGCACTGTACCTATTGATACATAAAGTTAATTTTTAGTTTTAATTGTTTCATAAAACAATTTAAAAAATTAATTGCAATTATTTTAATTGTGAGAAACGATTAACATACATTAACCCAATTAAATTAATTGCAAAGTGCAATTAATAGTTTAATTGAAATTAATTCAATTGCAATTGATTTAATTGCAATTACTTTTTAACCGACTTCAAAAAGGAGGCGGTTATCAGTTCATTAACCGACTTCAAAAAGGAGGCGGTTATCAGTTCATACCGTATGTATGTTTTTTTTTTTTTGTTTGTCCACTCACAGCGTCTCACCTAGTGAACCGATTTTGATGATTCTTTTTTTAATGGATAGGGAATGGCTCAACTTAGGTCCCATTACTTTGTTTGACCATATTTGTCCTTTAGAAAAAAAGTTATGGGCAAAAATCAATAAATTTCATGCAATTTCCCTGATTAAATGATTAAATTTAAAACCCATTGTTATGAAAGTTTGGTGCCATATGACAGTAACATTAATAGTAATTGTAAGGATAATTTTGAATGAAGGCTTCCCTGAAGCAAGCATCAAGTTTCTTCAGTGGGATATTTTGATAATCGGGAATCTGGCGCTGTCGTCTCATTTTTGGCATAAATAATTTGATTTTGGTAACCCTGCTGATGTATAGTTACCCTATGTGAATTACCGAAATCTTCCCTTCTTCTGTGCTATTGCTCCATAGTGGGGGTAAACCTAACCTGGAAGCGAAGTGATGCAGTGATCAGGTTCTGCTTAGGCCTTCACAATGCTACCATTTGGTTTGCCTCAACTACACACAGTAGTATTTTTATCGTTATTATCTATTCCAATAACAGATGATCGGGGCAAAGTAAGAAAATACAGGATTGCATATCAAGCAACTTGTATGCTGTGAAATGGAAATTAGTTAGGGAAAACGTAATACTTAAATAGAAATTAACTACACATGAATCCCAGAGAGGAACAAAGATAAGTTTTTAGTGCCAATCGCTTAAAATGTAACGCGTGTTTATAGTTTTTTTTTTTAGTACGGAGCATTTTTATGAAAAAAATAAGGTGAAGTTTCGTGATGGTAACTTCTTACTATTTCTGAAATACCTACATTTACACTAAAAAGAATGAAATAAAAAAATTTTGAAAAAAAATAGAACCGACTTCAAAATTGCTCTAAAAAGTGAAAAATAATTTTATTCTTTAAACACCATCGATAATGCTTTTAAACATAATTTTTGAAGTTGGCGCAAAAACGATAGATAAAATCATTCACAGTCGTAACTCAACTATAATTATAAATTTAACCACGCCCAGTTTCTTCACTATCACATATATCATGCATTGATGACAGCATATTTGAATAACGATATAAATGTTTCGTTCGTAACTTTGGATGCTTTTCTGAAAAAAATAAGAACGAAGCATGGTTGCACTGGATTTTACGTTTTGTTTTTGCGCCAACTTCAAAAATTATGTTTAAAAGCATTATCGATGGTGTTTAAAGAATAAAATTATTTTTCACTTTTTAGAGCAATTTTGAAGTCGGTTCTATTTTTTTTCAAAATTTTTTTATTTTAATCAATTAACAAGGCAATCGAAAAAATAATTGATTAATGCTCAACACTGCCTGCCAAGAAAAAATGTTAGAACACTAAATTTTAAAAAACAAGTGTTTTGCAGGGTCATAATCAGACAATTAGGACGCTTACACAAATTGATGAACCCTTCATGGCAACCCTTATAAGTGCATTCCGCGATGTTTGAGAAACATTATTTACATAGTTTTAAAAGTTAATTCGACAGTTTTACTTATTATTTTTGCTCATTTTTAGTCTAAATTCCAAAGAATAACGATAATGTTATTCCTGAAACTGAGTTTGACATCCTGTGGAATGGACTTTTCCCTTAATGTGGCAGATACTGGGTGCTTTAACTGATTAATAAAAACAAAAGTTTTTAAACTAGGAAATAGCGTTTCAAAAACTCTATTTTTAAACAGGATTCATAACATAATTGCAAACGCCAACATTACTCTTAATAGCACAACGAAAGATAAATTTTCTTTTTCGAAAAGCGTTTCATTTTAATGTTCGCAGTAGCATAATGGAGAGGATTATTGTATGGAACTTGTAAAGCCCCGACAACTGCAATTTTCGTCTCATGACGACTTTTTTCCCTCCTCACACTCAAAATCCGGAAGCAGATAAGCATTTTTTCTTTGTTGAGGATTTTTGCATTTTATACAGTAGTAAATGGATTCAGATTACCAAACCTTGAACAGAAATTTTAAAAGTTGCATTGAATAATTTTCTTGCAATGTAAATTACTTTTCAGATTAGCATGCTATTTGTTTCTCTCTCTCTTTTTTTTTGACTCTAAAGTAAATATTTAACTACGTAATGAGCAATTCCACGGGTAACTGACTGACATTTTTGAAGCGAAACAATCCGTATTTTGCAACGTTCAGCGCAAATATATGTTGGGCAAACGATCTTTTGCCCGAGAATATTGTATTTTTTAAGCTAAATTTAACGGTATAATTGAATTCCAGAAATACATTTTGGGTTTTTTTAAATGATTATTAAAAATATAGTAACTGACTGACATTTTAGAAAGAAGTATGTCAGTCAGTTACCATGATTTTAGTATTTTTTAAAAATTGTCCGAAATGTATTTTGCGAATTTACGTATACCATTGAGTTTAGCCTAAAAAATGCAATATAGCACGGGAAAAGGTTGTTTTCACAATGTGTATTTTGTGTTGAATATTACAAAGCGCGTATTGTTTTGCTTCAAAAATGTCGGTCAGTTACCCGTGGTATTGCCCAAACATAACTTCTGGAAAATGGGGGAAAAATTAACTCTCTTTTTAGATTTCTAGTGCCTAAAAATGTATGATATTGTTAAGCTTCTGTTTTCGCTCTTGCCGAATATTTCTTTAAGGACTCAAAAAAAAAAAAAAAAAAAATATGTGTTAGAATTTTTTTTTTTCATTTTTAAGCAAATAAGAGTTTTAAACATATTCCTGAAAAAGTGATAGTTTTAAATATGTCTGGAAATACAGTAAGTGAATGAAATTGTTTGTAAATTTCCTAATAGGAAGTGTTGATTCATAAACATCTAAAATAACGAAACAAATAAATAAAATACCGTTTTAATTTGTCTTAAATGAAGACTAATGTATCGAACCAATTTAAGTCTTAATACCCCTGAAGCAATAACTTCTAAAATGTATGTGCTATGCGTCAAATCAAGAGCCTTGACTGATTACTTGACTTTTGTTTATTTTGGGTAAGTTCGAATAGAGCAATCGGTTAACCCAGGCTTACCGTTCACTAACCAAGAGATTACCGGTTAGTTGATCGCATTTGAAAAAATTCCATGGGCACTCACCGCAATAATAACTAAATTAACGTCATCAAACGTCATGAAATAAACCGTTCGGGTTAACCGGTAGCTGTATTCGAACATGACCTTTATCTTCTTCCACACTTTTAACTTCTATAATTTTAACTAGTAATATTATTTACAAATAACCTTTCATGTACAACTAATCAATTAATAGTAACTGTTCAATTTCCTTTGAGGATTACTGTTATGCATTGCAAAAACGAAAACAACAGAAATCGAGCAAAGCCAGGCAGCTACATAAAATACAAGTCTAGTTCTGAGTTCTCGCTGAGCAAAGAGAAGCAGTCATTTTTTTTCTTGTTAATTAGTTTCCATTTTTTATTCCGAGTTTTCTCGAAATTGGATTATACTTGCCAAAAGATAAACTTTTCATTTTTCACTAATTGTCTTAATTACGCGAAAATAATCATCCCTTTGTTTGTTGTCCTTCTCCCTATTGTCTGAATGCTAACGGTTTTGCCTCACAGAGTGAAACAAATCCCCCGCGTGTATCTAATTTTGTTCTGGAGGCAGCGATCCAAAAAACTGCACGCGTCGCTACAAGCCCCAGAAGAATTAAGTTAAGAAGTTTAAAAATGGTATCTCAGCGCTAAACGAATACTCGCGAGGGGTTTCTTTAATTTTTATGTAAATGAATGTAGGATGCGAAGGAAATGGAAGTAGTTTCGATCGATACCTTTAATTCAGTTAGCGAAATGAAGGTTTTAATCTCAGTCGATTGCAGAAATACTGAAACTGAAATAAATCGCTTTTTCATCAGGTTTAGTTCTTTTATGTTCACTATTAGTACTTTTGGAAATTCTTTAAATCTAGCGTACTTTAAACGAAAAAAACAATTTTTTTTTTCGATAAAGCAATAGTTTATACTGATAACTAAATAATTTAAATAATACATACTTCCAGGGTCTGTTAATATTCAAATAACTTAAAGTATGAGACGAATTTTACATACATTTTAAAATTGGAAATGAAAATATTTTTTTTAATCGATGAAATATTGGTTCACGATTTAGCTATAAGAGTAGTATGATGATCTTGTACTTCAAAAGTTGTTTCCTGCAAAAACAAAAATCCTTGCTTGAAAAGCTTTTGAAAATCGTATAAAAAGACGCATATAACTATACAAATAACTATTTTAAAAAATTCAAATTGATTTCTAATACTGATTTGAAAGAAAGTATGCTTCTTTTGCAATGACAAATGAGGCAGGGAGAAGCAAAGAATATAAGTGCCGAGATTTGAAAATTGGACAACCATTACAAATAGTAGGAGAATCTCTCTGTTTTGGAGCAAGAGATAGTACTAGTACCAGTAACCCTGGTAATTGCTGCTATACAGCATAATTTAGGGGGGGGGGGGAGGAGGAATCCATGATAGCCTACCTAGAATCTGAACTTGAAACGGGTTTTACTCAAAACTTTATAAAACCCATATACAATCCCTTCGCTTCTCGCTGCCTCAAATGATTTCTTTATTCATATTACTAGTGGAACCCGCACGGCTTTGCCCGTAATAGAAAAATTAAAAGGTCTTTTGGTTCGCCTGTATATTTACAAATAATGTATGGTGAATTTTCTCGCCAATTGGCTTGTACCCACGTTACAGTTCCCCGTTATGATAATTTCGTATTTTATCAGTTTTTTTCTTAAAATTGGAATAGAAAAAGAACCACATCGAATTTTTGAAAAATCGCTTCGAGGTGCACACCCCCATGCTACATACTAACTTTGTGCCAAATTTCATGAAAATCGGCCGAACGGTTTAGACGCTATGAGCGTCACAGACACCCTACAGACATCCCACAGACATCCTACAGACATCCAGACATCCTCCGGACAGAGAGACTTTCAGCTTTATTATTAGTAACTAGTGGTACCCGCACGGCTTCGCCCGTAATAGCAAATTAAAAGGTCTTTTGGTTCGCCTGTATATTTACAAATGATGTGTGGTGAATTTTCTCGCCACTTGGCTTGTGCCCACGTTACGGTTACACGTTATGATAATTTCGTATCTCGCCAATTGGCTTGTGCCCATGTTACGATTCCACGTTATGATAATTTCGTAATTTATTCGTCCATGTTATGATATTTTTTTTTCTTAAAATTGGAATAGAAAAAGAACAAAATCGAATTTTCGAAAAATCGCTTCGAGGTGCACCCGCCCATGCTACATACTAACTTTGTGCCAAATTTCATGAAAATCGGCCGAACGGTTTAGGCGCTATGCGCGTCACAGACATCCTACAGACATCCTACAGACATCCAGACATCCTCCGGACAGAGAGACTTTCTGCTTTATTATTAGTAAAGATTACTTGCTCACTTGTTTGCTAAAGTACTCGTATTTTCAAAACTCGAGGAAATAATGAAGTTTTTGCGATCAAGTTTAAGTAATTATTACGAAGCTAAATTTCCTTTTGAAGATATGTATGGTTTAACGGATATGCGTTTAAAGGATACATTATTTACATTGATTGATGATGTGGATTTCAAGGAACTTCGGTGACAGTTAAGTTGATTTCACATTTTGTGCTGCTCTATTTATTCTAATTTTATAACACTAGACTTTGAAGTGGCATATCTAGAAAGAGAGCACTTACGTATCCACGTTTAGTAAAAATTTCCTCATTTACTTAAATGTTCAAAAAGAAAAACCCCGTTCGGGAAAAAAATAAAGGGTTGAGATTGAGGTAAAGTTTGAGGTGAGACGTAGAAATTAGTATAGCTGACCTTGAGGCCGTGTATTTATGAGACTTGTTTCTGTTGAAATAAGAAAAAAAAAGTATTTGTTTGCTTATCTGTGCAGCTACTTCTCGTCGATTGTTTTTCGATTTTATACATAAATATTAGGTCTTCAATGTAACCAACTACGAACGTCCGCTTTACTAATTTTATTTTTGTAAAGAATTTTCTACAGGTTGACAAAAAAAAAAAAAAAAAAAAAACACGAATTTCAATAATAAGAAAAATATATCTCCTATAAGAACAGATATCTCTCTACAAAAATCTATTTTTCATTAAATTTTTCAAAAACCTTATCGTCTTTTCGCAGTTCCTTGTGTTCCTATCTGTCTTGGGAAACAAGTCTTAACTTAGTTGCTTATACTATGATCTGTGTAACTCTTTGTCGTCAACCAGTTATCTTTAAAAGAAAGATGTTGTCGGGGATTAAGCGCTTGAAAGGAAGAGTTAGAGAATTCTTCTCTCTATCAGAAACTAGTGATAAGAACACTGAAATAATTGATACATTGCCCAAAATAATACAAGACCTTTAAATAGATAATCGAAAAGAAGATACTTTTCTTTTAAAGAGAAAAAGAAAAGGCTGTTGTGAAATGTATTTTGACTGGGTATTTTTTTTTTCTCAAAACATTGAAGAAAAAAAAAAAAGCTATATGTGACATAGTTTTTCGAAATGAACGCTTGTAGTGTAGTAGTTAATTACAAAAATTTTGTTACCGTTGAATTGCAGAAATATTTTATTCTTCAGATTATCTAGATAATGTGTAGATTAACTTTTGTAAACCCTTAAAGTGCTGAAAATTTGCTTCATTTTCAAAATTATCCAGATAATCTTCAATGTACCATACTTATTAAACTGAAAATAATAGCTATTCTGGAGAAACAGTAACTTTTTGTAAGATTAAATTAACATAATTTTTTCCCTGATATCTAGAAAATTGTGTTAACGCAAACAAATAATTATCAAATCAGTTGATAGAATCAATCATCAATCAATTTATTTAGAACAATACAAAGAATAAAACGGTTCAAATATCATTACAATTAACGAAATTAATATACTGTTTCGACGATATATTTGCCTTTTAGAAAAACTGACCTCCATATTCAATCAAAAATGACAAAAAAAAAATATATATATATATATATTTTTATATATATATATATATCTTAATATATAAAAATCTTCTGTGCGTACGTTTGTCACCATAAGGTTTTTAAACGGCTGGACTGATTTTGATCAAATTTTTTGTGTGTAATTAAGTTGTGGCAAGCATGGTTTCGAAGCGCGATGGATCGAATCGGAAACGTTTTTGTTAATTAATTAATTAATTTAAACATTGGATGGTAAAATCTCCCAAATTATTAATATTTATTTTAACCTATTGTTGAGCGAGAACTTAAATATTTAACCCGTTGCCAAAGGACAATAAGAAAGCCACCTCTGCTTTTTATAATGAAACTAGCATTCCCGTACCCGGCATTGCTCGGGTAATGGAATTAGCAGGGGTTAACAGTGCTTGGTGCACCTAGTTTCGAAAATCCCCTATAATAATTACTTATTACCTATAACTTTTTCTAACTTGGGGAGGATCCCGTGGCCCCTGAACTCCTTACATATATGCCTTTGTCCTTAACCGATCTTTAACTGTTATTAACGATCCTTTTAAAGTATTGATTATCTTTGCAAACACAGGCCATCCACATTTTATTGATATACCTATGTTTAAGCAAGAACTTCTTTGTATACAACATTTTCAGTTTTTTTTTTCTGGTGCTAAAATTATTAAGCTGCTTGATGAACTGACTTTGGAGAAAGCTACATAACATTGGCCATGTGAAAAAAAGTCTTCTCTTAAATTGGTCCCTGCTACTTTTAATGTCTGTCCTTGTGATTTATTAATGGTTATTGCAAAGCAAACTTTAACAGGAAACTGTACTCTTCTAAATTCAAAAGGATAGTTCGCCTGTGATGATGTTCTTAAAAACTTCGTTTCTAGTTTTGAAGAAATGAAAGCAATAGACAGAAACATTATGATTTGACTTGAGAAAAGCCTCGAAGAACCACGTGAGAAACAAAAACAATATCAAATTTATAGTTCGCTATCGACCAAAAGTTGAGATGAAGTACTGAATAATGATTTGAATGGAGGAAAGCCTTCGAAAATAAGGGATTTGAATTCAATGACAGGTTTTAATTTCTCAGAAATTAAGAGGTTTTAATTAATTTCTCCCGAACTAATTGAGATTTCGAAAAATCCTTTCTTAGTGGTTACTTTCGTAATCATGCAGACATGCCTGCCAAATTTCAAGTCTGAAGCTTCAGCGTTTTCGGCTGTGCGTTGATATATATATATATATATATATATATATATATATATATATATATATATATATATATATATATATATATATATATATGTATATATATATGTATATATATTATCTCAGGACATTGATTTTTATATATCAAGATTTCCTACTGTGACATTTTAATTGAGAACATATAAAACGTAGGGAGAGAGAGAGTGAAGCCTTCATTTCTTGAAAGCAACGATTTTAAGTCCAAAGATATATTTCAAAGCAAAGTACTGGAAGGTTCACGCAAAACGTGTGTTCTGTCGTCGTAGCTGAACTATGTGACCGGATCGACGCTTTAAGTTTTCCTAACCAAATGATCAGAAAGTACCGTATCTAGCAACATTTGTTTCTCAGCTCAAATCCATCTGAGTTTTGGCACCAATGTCAGGAATACTTTAAGGAGTATCAAAGTAATCAGTACATTATTAAAGGAAAAGATGATGGACTTTAAAGACGAAATAAGTTTTATTTTCATCCAGATAAATTACAACAGGGTAGTTCTATACACAAAAGGTCAGTGCAGTGGAAGATCTTTATCTTTGGTGGAAAGAACAAATTATGCAATATATGAAGTTTTAAAACTTTTCGTTCAAAAGATCGGACCGCAATCGGCAGGAGTTAACTTCACTACTGATCGGCTGGATTATAGTAACGTGGTGGCTTGGCGATTTTGGCTATAAACAATAGAATTGTGTGATCATTTGTTTACATTCTAAAATTACTGTTAATGTAATTTATGGTATTTTTTGTTCGTTTGGCGAAATATTTCGAATTGTAAAGAATGGTTTTTCGTTTTTAAAGAGTGTTTAGTCATTTTAGTTGAAGAATGTGTTTATTTTACATCGGGAGGGAGGTTTTGCTTATTCAGAGAACCGTTTTACATTTATCATTTTTTAAACGATATCCTTTCGATTATTTTGTTCTTTTTCATATGGAGGACGTTGCAGCGGGATTTCCCGTTTGTTCTAGATGGATAGTTAGTTTTTTACACTTAATATCTGAGGACGCTTTTTATCCTTTGAGTATGGCTGAAGGAACAAACCATCAAGTACGGGAGAAAAAATAGTTAATGAAACAACTGCTCATTGGGCATCAGATGACTCAAAATTTAATAAATACTATACGCATTCTGACTCCAAGCAGCTTAAAACATTTTCTTATAACTTATTTTTTTCAACAAAACGGTTCAAACTCTCGATAGTTTATTGATATTGTTAAACTTTTCAATTTACAAAGTTTGAACAGAACAACGTCTGTCGGGTCCTCTAGTATATATATATGTTGGGCTGCATTAGTGGAAATGCGGTCAGAGAAAATGGCGTTAAGTAGGGTATTGTATCCAGTAAATGAACACTTTTGCACAATTTTGCTTTTATATATTCAGAATACCGTTAAAACTATAACATTTGGTAAATGACATTAAAATCATTTTTATTAATCCGTGTAATGATTTTAAAGATAAAAAAAGTGATAAAGCTTTTATGCCTCTGCTTTTTTTTTTTTTTTTTTTTTTTTGGTTTAAAGGAAAAGAGTAGCAACGCAGTAAATGAAGCAGTGGAGAAACATAAATTTTTTTAGTTTTTTTGAAAACTGTTGAAAACTTATTAAAAAACAAAAATGAGCTGTTCATTCAGTGCGGTACTGTCTGACCACGGATTGTATGGAAAGACAAACATCCGTTTTACAGCCGGAAATGGACGAATCAATTATTTTTAGCGATGTCAGCTTTTGCAGAAGTAGAGTCTCATTCAAATGAGCGAAATACGCGCATCAAATTTTTACTTTTCCCCCTCATTCAGATAGATTCGTCTTATCAGGACGTTTGAAAATTCCATGCAATCCGTGGTTGGACAGTATATTCATTCATAAGTTGGACTACACTATATCGTTTAAATTACTCCTTTTATTTCCTTTTACTGTCGAGCCCGCTTAATAGAATTAGCCAATTTTCCACAAAAAATTATTCTAGTAAGCGGGATTAAAATAATAGACAACAACGGTTTGGTGAATTGAAAATGTATTACATTAAGCGGGATATTCCTTAACCGATATTTTAATAAGCGGGCTTGACCATGAATTTAACAACAGCTTCGATATTTGCTGTTCTAAAGCTTGAATACGCCATCTTACGGTGATTTAGAAAAATAGCTTGATTTAAAACGCTCTATTATCATCTCATTCTAGACAGGTCAGAATATAGGGTCTGGCGGGGGAAAGTGGTCAATGGGGTAAAGTGGTCATACGTCAAATAAATGACTATAGCTTGGAAATAAATGTTCGAATGAATGTGAAAATTTTATTTTAGGTTCGGGGAGTTAGAAAATACATTTTGAATACAAAATTTCAAAACTGGCAAAATTTTATTTGGTAAAAAAAAATATTTTGTGTAAATATGAAGATTTTAAAAATCTAAACACCTTTTTAAACTTCTTTGGGAAATTTTGTTTGTTAGAATTATGAACAGATTGACGGCACAGGAAGCTTCCTACATGTCTTAAGATCGCTTACTCATTAGCAGTTAGCTGAATATATTTTAGATCATTTTTTAGAACAATTTCAGTAAGATGGGGTAAAGTGGTCATAATATTAGGCTTAACGAACATTGTTCTTCTAATGTCACTTAATAGATATGTATAAGGCAGATATAAATTAAATATTAATTTCACTTAATATGCATTGTTTTTACCGTAAATGGGGTTAAATATACGTGTCTATACATATGCTCACGCATATACTCGTGTAGGCGCGTATATAAACGTATTCACATAAATGCACCAATAAATACGTATATGGGTATCTGCCATCTGGGTATATTTTATTTATGCAGATATACATTCGACTAACACGTATATACTTGCTTTTACTTGTATGTATACGAACACTTATATACTCAGGTAGACACGTGAATACACGTACGTACTCGAGTAGATACTTACATACAAGCATATGACATAGAAGAATACAGGGTGAGTTTCAACTCTTGGGAAAATTTTTAAAAGGTGTTAGAGGGGACAAAAAGAAGCAAGAATCACAAGGAACATATGGTCACAAACACAATGCTGACGCTCTACATGCACGCAAAGCCAAAGACTGATGGATGCAAAACAGGTCACAAATTTGTTTCACTAAGACAATTTTGCACAACATTTTAGGTCGTAAGAAAGTTTTAAAGCGATTGAAGAAATTTGCGACCTGCAGCTGTAATACATGCGTCACAATCACAAAGCACTCTCTGTTTTAATAACGAGACTTTTGAAAAACTTTCATCCGTCGCTGCGCTTTTGTTGCGATGCGTGTATTAGAACTACTACGGACCGTAACTTTTAACAAGTGCTCTAAATATTTCTTAAAAACTAAGGTTTTGAGTAAAATCATCTTTGTGTAAAAAATTTGTGACCTGTCTTGCATCCATCAGTTTCTGGCTTTGTGTGCATGTAGCGCGTCAGCGACCGTAAGCTCCTTATTATTCTTTGCTTTTTATCCTTACCTCTCACACCCCTTAGATTTTTGCTCAAGAGCTTGGATTCACTCTGTAGGCATACATGTATATAGAGCGTATATACTCGTGAATACATATATGTACTGGTGTATACACGTAAATGTACGTATATACGTCTTTTCAGGTTTTTAATTGTGTTCACACGTATACATACGTATATACTCGTGCTTCCATATATACATGTATATACATGAGTAGACACGTACAAACACGCACTGGATGCATCCACGAATTAACTCGTGTATACCCGTATGTACATTTATGTACACTTATGTATATATCCACATGTACACTTGTACATGTGAGTTATATACGTCTACTATTCATGTAACTACTCAGGTATGCACGGTATCTACTCATATATGAGGCCCCTAGTTTCAAAACCGGATACTTGTAGGAGCGGACAAACGCTCAACTTGTAAAAAGTCCGGTTTTGAAACTCAGGCAGACCTTCCCGCCCCATTTCAAGGGGGAAAGAAGCGGTTTTTGAACCTAATATTGAGCAGGCAAATAGGCCTTATGATTCTCTACAAGATTAACAAAAAAAAAGAAAATCGAATTCTTTGCAAGTATCCGGTTTTGAAACTAGGGGCCTCATATGAACGTGATTACTCATGTTTACACGACACGTATATACTCGTGAATACACACATATATTATTGCATATACTTGTAACCATAAAAGTAACTGAAATATACAAATATTAGGGTCATTTAATATGGTTTTGCATTTATTTTTAACTATGACCATATTACCCCATCCCATGGGGTAAAGTGGTCATATATAAAAAGGGAAAAGACAGTGTTATAAAACTAATTAAATCAATAGTTTTTTTTCTAAACTTCAATGTACTTTTAATAATGCAATGTTAAATAACAACAAAAAAAGTTGAAGTGTTTAAATAATTTGTTGTATTTATTATCCACCAAAGTTGAAAACCTACGATTTTATGACCACTTTACCCCACCAGACCCTATACAAAACTTTGAAAAATCCATTCTGAAAGTACAAATGAGAAACCCCACGAACAAAACGAAAAATGACTGCCATTCCCTAATCGTATTACCACTTTCAGTAGCCATTAGTCAGAGACAGGAGCGTCTCCTATACTGCCGTGGGCGGGTAAAGGGCAGTAACTGCAAATCTATCTTTTTTTTTTTTTTTTTTTTTTGAGCAATCACATAGTTTATTGTTGTCACTTGACTGTTTTTGGCGTCCTTTGATTTTATTTTCTCCCCGCCTCCCTCTGCAGCACCACCGTCGGCCGGCCGCCTCACGATGCTGCTCCTCTAGCGAAAACCGTCTCCAGGTTGCGTCACTTACTTGCCTACACATACACCTACACACATACATACATACACACACGTATACATACAGACACACACACGTATACATACAGACACCTACACATGCACACACACCTACACATACACAGAACTAACCCCCCACACACACACATGCCTACACACACATACACAAAGCCACCACACACAAAGAAACATCCCCCCCTCTACACACAAACACACACGCCTACATACATACACACACACTTGTGTTTGCGAAAAACATCATTTGAATTCAAGAGGTCAAAATTCAAATTATTTTTTTTTATTTTTTATTTTTTAAATTTTTGTTATTTTTTGTCTGTTAGCTTTATTGTTCAAGCTTGCTTATTTGTTTGTCCGCTGAAAAAAGGCGCAAAAAAAAACTTATAATTCCAATATTTTCCTATTATTAGTATTAAATCCAGCACACATTTCTTCAAATATCTCGAAAACTCATTTCTGCAGATACTGCCGTTTACCCGCCTACGGCAGTGGAGTGTTTTTGAATCGCGACTCAGTAACATGGACATCTTATTTCCGATAGTAAAATTTTATCTTTCTGTAGAAGAATGTCCAATTTCTTGTTTAAGCTATAATTTCACCATTTACCTAAGTAAGAAAAAAATCCTTTTCGTCTAGATTAATTATGAAGATCAAATGCAGGATTCTAAGTGAGCTCTGACAGTTTTGGATCATGGAGAAATCACGCTCTCAGCTGAGTGCTTTGAGTGTATAATTAAACACCATTCAAAAATGCAAAGAGATATAGTTCATCTTATAAAACTCTCGTATAATTTTACAGAAATAGGTAAAAATGCGTTATTCCAAGGATATTTCTTGTTTTCAGTCGTCCGATTGTACGGCAGAAAAAAAAAATGCATTACACCGTTCCATTTCTGAAAGGAAATGGAAGACAGCAAACCCCAACCATATAAGAATTCTAGTGAGCCAATAAAAGAAAGTAAGCTCTTAAGGTGGGTGTCATAACAGTCAACAAAAACTGATAACCTTAGTCGATATCTTACGTAACCGTTAACTCCACCATCTAAATAAACAAATTTTAACCTTATCTCAAGAACATAAAAGCTTCTAAAATGTGTCATCGATTAACTATGAAGTGCTGTGTAAACTTCAGGTGTGGCCTAGATTTTAAAGGTATTTTGTTCTGAAGTAGTAATGTTTTTATTTTATTCCGTAAGATGTTTTCAATTGAAAAATACAGCAACGATGCTGTTTTGAAATGCCAAATTTTTTTGGACAACTATCGCTTCGCGTTGGCAATATTGGTAACTCCGAGAAAAAAAAAATATTATTCGGAATGTATTGTTATGAAGAACATACTATTGAACACGCATCCAATATATCATAGGATAGACCGGGGCACGTTTACGCGTAGGGCACGTTTACGCAGTGCCCTTTTCCCGAAACGAGTTACAACTGAAGATCCAACAGTCATACCAGTTTGATTCTACTCCCTAGCAAATATTCTCACAAGTTTTTGAGCATTATTCGAGCTTCGGATTGGCATGCGGATAGAAAAATCAGTTTTCTACCAAGCTGAGCAAATTTTGTGTTGAACGTTTTGAAGATTATTGTGAACTAGTGGTTCCCGTGCGGCTTTGTCCGTAATAGAAAAATTAAAAGGTCTTTTGGTTCGCCTGTATATTTACAAATAATGTATGGTGAATTTTCTCGCCATTTGGCTTGTACCCATGTTACGGTTCCACGTTATGATAATTTCGTATCTCGCCAATCGGCTTGTGCCCATGTTACGGTTCCACGTTATGATAATTTCGTAATTGACTCGTCCATCTTATGATAGTTTTGTTCTTAAAATTGGAATAGAAAAAGAACCACATCGAATTTTCGAAAAATCACTTCGAGGTGCACACCCCATGCCACAAACTAACTTTGTACCAAATTTCATGAAAATCGGCCGAACGGTCTAGGCGCTATGCGCGTCACAGAGATCCTGACAGACAGAGAGACTTTCAGCTTTATTATTAGTAAAAATAAATAATACACAGTTAAGAACAAATAAATATATAAAAATTAGCAGAATTTTATTCTTTTTTGAGAACTGTATTTGTATGGCCGAAAAAATTATGAAATTTTGTTGCACGTTAAAAATAAATCCAAACTTGTCGACGGGGCACGTTTACGCATTTTCATCGGGGCATATTTACGCACGTTCTTTCTGTGTCTTATTACTCTGTCTTACTTCAAAACGGGCCCTGGACGCTTTTTTCGCTTTGTACTGTTTCAAACCTTTAATATTTTTATGTTATTTAGTTTTGAAAATCACCATTCATTTCTAATTAAGTAACAGATTCGTATCTTAACGCTATATTATTGTAAGCTATGTCTTCATGCCTATAAAATGTTCTTTAATTAATTGTGTGTATATTTCTTATTATTAAAGTGTTTTAAGATAAATAAAACATTTAAATTTGGTTAAATATTTCATACACTTACTCCTTGCTATGATTTTTACTATGCGTAAACTTGCCTCGCGTTCGGGGTAAGTTTACGCAAACGACTTGGAATGAAAAAAAAAAACATTTTTTTTACGGTTAAAAACACAAGCTGCGTACACTGTTAAAACTACAGGTTGCGTTTGACACCTTTCAGGGGTGAAACGCTTATTCACCAGCGACACCCAATACGGAGCCGGAATGACACCTCTTACTAGGGCGAAAAATGGGCACCTTTTAAAAGACAGGTAGCGCGGGGGAAAAGAAGGAACCTTCGGAGAGAAAAATGGCACCCTCACTGATTTCTACAGTAGATCCTCTTCCCCCTCCCCCCTATTGTGTGCGTTTTTGAATATTATTGTGTTCTATTTATTGTTTGGGTTTATGATAGATAAAGTCTTGGTACTTTTTTCACATTGAATTCATTTTGGATTAAAACTTGTCATTTAAGGCATTTGATCACATTTCTGACTTTCCAACATAATATAGAAAAGTTCATGACTTCAATTCCTCTATCTGAGTTCTAACTCTCATAAAAACCCTTGGATTGCTCAGTAGTCTTAAATGATATTGACATTTACTATATCATGATACTAAAAAAAAAGAGTGTAGGCATTTATGGATAATTTACAAGCACAGCCAAAAATATTCAGTTATATTACAATCACGGAAAAATCAAATCGTTTCATAAAATGCTGGCGTTCAAAATATTTTAATCAAGAGTAACATATTGATACGTATTATATAGTTCGACATTTGAATATCCTATTTGAACATAAGTAATCCAAAAAAGCACTTTTTTTCTTTGTTAAATAGAAACTTTTTTGACATTACAATGTTTAAAATTTCCTCTGTTAAAGCATAAAAATTAGAAAAATCTTTGAAAAAAAATCCTCGTAAACGTGCCCCGGTCTACCCTAATAATGTAGTGAGCGAGCGCAACGAGCTCGGAACGGAACGAGATCCTAATCGAGCAATTTTCGCTCGTTGGTGAGCGTTAACAAACAGGGGCCAAAGCTACGGGACAAAAACCAACTGTATGATAGTGACGAATTCAATGCAGTGGTGCAGTAGGGAAGGGGGGAATACCCCCAGAGGCGTTGGTTTTAACATAAATGCAAATTCTAATACAATAGTTTATGCATATGAAAGGCTGTTTTGAACAAAAAACCCCTTTAAGAAGATATTTTTGATCGAAAAACACCCATCAGAAGGTATTTTTGATTAAAAAAAAAAACCCAGAAGGTATTTTTGATCAAAAGACCCCCTCCAAAAGGTGTTTTTAATCCAAAAAAAAAACTCTTTCCAGAAGGTATTTCTGGTTACGATAGTGGTTCTATGGATTAGTGAGTTACATTCCTTTAGACTTTGGTATAATAATGAAAGTTATATTCAGTAAAAAAATGTGCACTGTTCAATTTTCGCTCTTGAATATTCAAGTGATCTGTCTTTTAGATGAAAAAATGCAAAATTTATATAGACTTTCAACTCAATGTAAAATATTTAATAGAATACGAAATGGACCAACTTTAAAATATTTTATCGGAAGCAGACCGTCTCTATTTGCTAATAACGTCCAGTCAACTCCATTCAATATGGACTGGTTTTGGATCATAAAGAAATGAATATTAAATTTTTAGCAGAACAAAATTTTAGTTTTTTCTGCATTGCAGAAGTGTAAGCATGAAACTTTTGAATGCTTTCATAAAAAATTAAGGCGAACTTTAATAATTTAGAGCAAAAGCTTTCAATTATGTTCTGAAACATAAAACGGCATGTTTAATATTATGTGACCCTGTATTGACACTATTATTATTATTTTTTTTTTTTTTTTTTTTTGATGGAATATTTTCTTATGGAAAAGACAATTGTCCATTGCAAAAACGCGCTAGCACTATTTGCAAATTCAAATGCCAATGTATGCTTAAATAGGATAAATTGAAGCCTGAATAATTAGATCAGCATAGAAAAAAATCTTTCGTTCACTATGTTAAAAAGAACTCTGATACAAGTGCAATTACTTTTGCTAGTCTAAAATTTGCTATCTCATCATTTTATCAATTATGAATAAGTCAAAACTTTATGAATAGGCAATAATAATGTTTATTATTTATTGAAAATTCGTAAATTTTACTTTGGAAGATTTTCTTTTACTCGAAGTTCATTTAATAGATTTAAATAATGATGAATTAAACTAAATTTCCTAATTTAAACTGTTCATACATTTTAGTTGATGAGATTTCATTTAACTTTAAGTGCATTTGATTCATTTAATTAATGGTAAATAAAACTAAATTTCCTTATTAAAACTTTTCATGAATTTTACCTGATGAGATTCCTTTTTAACTCTAAATTCATTTGATAGATTTAAAAATCAATAAAATAAACTAAACTTCTTTACTAAAACTAATCTTAAGATTTTACATTCTAGCTTTTAATGCGTGTAATGGATTTAACTAAGAGTAAATTAAGCTAAATTTCGTGGCTAAAACTATTCATAATTTTTAATTAGTGAGATTTGCCTCAAGTTCCAAAGAAATTTAACAAATTTAATTCATTAAAAATTAAACTGAATTTTACATACTATACATAAATATTCAAAACCGACGATTCATAAAACTTCGTTCTATACAAAGATAATTCAAAAAGTTCAAATCATGTTTTAAATACCGTTCTGACAGGAAAATAATAATTGCTATGTCGTTGTTTGAAACATAGTAATTTGAAAAATCGGAAAATTTTAACAGGTGTGAAGATAATTTCCATAAACAATTACGCAATACCGTTTATACCTTTTAAGCTGCGAAAATCTAATGAATATAACGAAAAGAACAATAAACACCTTTCAAAATGGTAAAATGAGTATTTAAAGAATAATTGCGCAACACAAAATTAACTTCATTGTAGTACTAATTTGCAACGGAATCTTACATTACACGCCTCTCTTCCTCTCATTATTGTACAACTCCAAAAGCGTAAAATCAGCAACTGCATAAAAATATTAACTATTCTTTTTTTCCCCGCAGTGTTTATAACGGAAAACAATTTATCTTTCGCCGTACGTCAAGTAAGCTTCGTAACAATGGAGGAAAACATCCTCAGACAGTCACCAACATGCTTTCATTCAGTGTATGACAGGAAATCATTTAATGGAAAAATTCAAAGACATTTATTTAGGAATTCAAAACAAAGATTGCTGTGGTTCTAAAGAGAGAGGGTAAAACTTTATGTAAAAGAACAAAACGCGGTCTTATCGCGTAAGAGTTAACCATCAAGATGGGTTTGCCAAACGCTGCTAAACAGCAAAAGAAACCGGAAGTAAATAAATTAAAGCATGAAAATATAAAGAAGAAATAGCAACATCCAGTGACGCAGCGAAGGGGGGTTTTGGGGGTTAAAACACTCCTCCCCCAGTGCCATTGGTTTTAACATAAATGTAAATTCTAATACAGTAGTTTATACATATGAAAGTGCTACTTTGATCAAAACACTCCCTTCAGATGGTATTTTTGATTTAAAAAAAATTCCCTTCAAAAAGTATTTTTCATCAACCCTCCGCCCACCTCCAGAAGGCATTTTTGATCAAAAAACCCCTCCAGAAGGTAATTTTGATCACCCCTCCCCCTCCAGAAGATATTTCTGGCTGCGCTAGTGGCAACATCAGAAAGCGTTAATTGCAGATTGCTGCAGACACGTGTTTCGGCGTTACAAGGAACGCCTTTTGCTTTTTCGGTGCAAAAGAAACGAGCTTATGGATGAATAGACATCTCATGGAAATGTATTTTAACTCTTTCAATAGTTTTGCAGATTACACATACATACAGCATATCCTCGTTTAAACTTCAAGACCTCTACTTTCGCAACCATTAGCCCTAGATGCATACTTCCAATTGCAAAAATGTTCAAAATCAGGTGCAGGGTTATGATATTGAAAGTTTGAAGCGAAAAAATGATGAGTCAAAAAAAAAAAATAAATAAATTTTACTTTTTACACGGGACCTAGTACCCCTAACGTATGTTTAGGTAAGTAATCTCCATTGTAAAATACGTACAACATAAAATATTTTGCATTAGTTCGACCAACATTCACCAAGATCTGAAAGGCGGCGTTTTGTGACTTAAACCTCTTTACACTCGCTGTCAGTAGCAACTTTTGGCGGAAAATATAGCGACTAACAAGGATTTAAAATTATAAGTGTGCATACTTTTTTTTTTCAATTTATACGAGTTTTTATAGTGTGTTTTTGCGTATCACGGCAGAACATTTGCAATTATTTTTTGAACAGCAGTGAAAAATATAAATGCTTTGTTTTTTGCTTCGACAACCTGTCACCCATCTGGAAATGGGCGATAAGTTCCAATCTCATCTTCTGCATGGTCCCTTAAAACTTGGAATTCGAATATCTTCTTGAGTTTTGGTCGCAAAAGTGTCGTTTTTTTTTTTTTTTTTTTTTTTTTTTTGAGTTAGTAATATTTTTCAACGGGGATTATTTTCTAGAGACGTACGTTGGGAGACTTAAGGCCATATAAAAAGTTTAATATGAAAATTTTTTTGTCTTATTTTATTTTTCGCTTAAAATTTTCAATATCTTAGCTCTGCATCTAATTGCGACCATTTTGCAATTGGAAATATGCATCTAGGACTAACGATCACAAAAATAGAGGTCTTGCTGGTTGAACGAGAACACCCTAAATATATTATATTTCCAGAGCATTCATACGAGACATGTCGCAGCTAAATTTTGAAATATTTGCATTTTTTCACAGTGATAATACAAATTTTTTAATTATTTAAAACTTTTTTCGTGTTGTATTTAGTCGTATTTAGTTAAACACTGGGTAGTAGTAGTTGTATGAAGGTGAAATTTTATTTCTAAAGCACCAATGAAAATTTTGTTTTCGATACGAAACTCCCAAATTTAAAATACTTTCTGTGACGCAAGAATATACTATTATTTTCGTAACACTTACTCAATTATCAGAAAATATTTCTCAGTGCGTGTCGAAACAGTTTTCGTATTTCAATTATTCAGACCTTTCGAAGAAGCGATCTCATGCTTATTGTACCTTTCAAGGAAGTGTGGGAAAAAGTAGAAAAATTGAACATCAGCCAGAATTTTCTTTCATTTCAGTTCTCACTGGTTGCTTTAACAATTGTGGAAAGATATGTCTCTTCATGTGAAGCATTGTCGTTTGTCAAGTAGCTTGTTAAGTTAACTACTTTGTTTTTAAATCTGGTGCGAAATTTTAGGTTCTTCTCTTTTTCTTTTTTTTTTTTTTGAGCAATCACGATTGCTTATTGTTCTCATTTGACCGTTTTTGGTGTCCGTGCCTTTTTCAACTAGGACCAGAAGCCTTTGCAGCACCACCGCCCACCGTCCTCTGCTGGCGGCGCGGCGCGGCTGCTCCGGTTTTGAGCTATCCGATCTCCTGGTCGGAGGCGTCCATGTCCTACACACACGCACGTTCACACACATGCACACACACGACTTCACACACATGCACTCACACACGCCTACGTGCATACACAGGTCTACGCACACACACAACTATGCACACGTAACCGCCCAGGAGGAGAAGCAGGCTTGTGGGGGGGGGGGGGGGGGGGACAGGAGCCGTTTCTAGAAACAATAACTCCAATGAGTAGGGTCCTGTCTCAGTTCGTGATTGCGAAAAACATAATTTGGATTCAAAATTTCAGAATTCAAATTATTTTATTTATTTATTTATTTATTTATTTATTTATTTTTTTTTGTCGTCATCGTGCTTAACCTTTTTCTAACCTACGCCCGCACTTCATATTAAAATAATTCGTGCTGGCCAAAACACGTAAAAATTTCGAAATATTTCATTCTTTTCAGAATAGAAAGGGGAAAGAAAATTACTAAACAAGTTTTTGTCCTTATTTTTCATGTTTTTCAGTAATTGATTTCTGAATATTTGACTCTAAATTTGTGACATTGTCACTTCTTGGGCTTTTCTATTTTTAACATTGAACAAAACAACGGGCCACATGGATCAGCATCGCGGGCCGTAGGTTAGGCATCACTGAGTTATGGATGTACCATTAAAAATGTCTTTTTTTTAAACTTATTTATTGCAATAGGAGGACAAATTAAAAGAAATAAATTAAAATTTCTAAATAAATGAAAATATCTAAATAAATGAAATGGAAGTGTAAATTAAATTCCGCCACTGGTAATGCATATCGAACGTTCAATTGTTAATACGTTTTCAAAGAATTCTTTAGCAATTTGCGTGACTTCATCGGAAAAAAAAAATCACTGAAAAACAATGTCACCCAGATTTTTCAGATGCTTGATGAACGGCTGAAAATTTGCAACGTTACGTGAAAAAAAATGGTACCATTATTATGATTTATTTATTCATTTATTTTTGAAAAAAAGAAGAAAACAAAATTGCTGAATTTGGACTCAAGAAGCTTAACTGTTAAGCTTTTATGTGCGTAAATTAAATTATTTTTCTTTTTAAATCTTTATACATAAATGGCTACTTCTGTGTGTGTGTGTGTGTGTGTGTATGTATGTATGTCCGGGTAATCTTCAAAACTACTGGACCGATTTTAACCATTTTTTCACCATAGATAGCTACATTATCAGGAAGCAACTTAGGCCATAATTTATTCCTAAAAAACTTAGTTTAAAAACGTTATGATAGAAAACAATAAATGTCATGTAATTTCCTCATTCAATGATTAAATATAAAACCCATTGTTACGAAAATTCGTTGCCTTACAACAACAATATTAAAAGTAATCATAATGAAAATTTTGAATCAAGGATTCTCCGGAGCAAACATGAGTTTAAACTCATTTAAACATTTGGAAACTACTTTTTGCACTCTTTGGAAAACATAGTACAGAGGTTTTTTTTTTCTTTTTTTGTGTGTGTACTATTTAATTAAATAAAGCGCACGGTTTTTTTTAATGATCTTTGTTTTTGTTAGTTCATATTTTGGAAATTCTTCACATTTTTATACGTTTCAATTCATGCTTTTGTTTCTAAATGAATACTCGTTCGTACTTTATACTTATTGCTATTTTACTTTTATGGGTAAGGAAGAAGCTCGATTTTAAACCACGTCAAAGCGATGTTTTGAGTTCTTTCGGGTAAAACAGAAAACGAAGGAAAGTAGCGATTGTTTCTCACAATTATTACTGACCCAGGCAACGCCGGGTATTTTTGCTAGTCCTCATATAAATAATAGCCGATGATTGAGTAACCCGCGAGCTTCAACAATGAAACTCGAGCCATGGCATGATAATTTAGTATTGTGTTTTGGTAATGTTTAACATGCAGGGAAAGGCTTTATTGTGACAAGGCTGAACTTGATCCGGTAACTGGACTGTTTTACTGGTAAGATGGTCATTTCAGGAGAATGAAGAAACTTAAAAATGGTCAACAGTGATCGCTATCTACTGGAGTTAAGGATTAATCCACCGGAGTTAGGGTTAAAACTTAAAACTTAAAACTACCAAAATATCACTAAACAGGCAATTGCTTCGTTAAAATGTAGAAGAAGAGAAGAAATTTTCATCCGTCATACCTTGACGGGCGACTTTCTAGTAGATTAAGATTTGTTTACACTAAAAAGAGCATTATTATCTGCACACACACAAACAAAAATGTTATGATATTGATCCTGAATTTTCCAAATATTGGAAAATATTTTGTCATTGATTTAGACGCATTAGAAAATTTTCACGTGTTTTCAGTTTTATTTATCATTTGCCCAATTTATTGAAATACAACTTTTTATAGATATTTTTGATTTTGTTTTAATGTTCTATTGAATCTTTGAAAAATGTATTAACTTCATATCCGCGATAAATAAAGCAATACTAAAAATGTTTCAGTAAACGAAGTTTTTATAGAAAATTCTATTTTAAATAAGTACTTACAACATTTTTGACTGCATTAATAGAAGTATCTATAGAATTAAATGGAATATAGTCTTTCGTTTTTTGTTTTTTTTTTTTTTAAATCTGAAAACGTAAATTTTTGAGCTCTTAGTGTGATAAAATTGCAATAAAGTTAAAACTATTCGCATTAACTTTCAAATAACATTTTTGTTCTTACTGCAGATCGTATTACTTTTTATGCAAATATAGTTTTGGAATAAGTCTCAAAGATTTTTTCGCTTTTAGATAATTCATAAGCTAAAAGTAGTATTGCGTGATGCAGCGGACTTAGGTTTTTGTAAACATCTTTAAATCTTGGTTTATCGTCTTTGAAGAAATATAAACTCTATCCCCTTTATAAAAAGCTATATTTTAAAGTAGAACTCCAATTTTCGATGCTTTAGAAATATTTCTTTGAAAAATAAAACACGTTTCTTTTATTCATATGTAGAAAGTAAAAAATATTAAATAGTAGAAGTAAGTCACTGCTGAATACAGATAAGTCGTTTTTCTTTCAGTGACTGAGACTTTTTGCCATATTCCATCGCAAAAAAAGTTGGGAAAAAAAGTGAATATAAATTTTAATGATTTGCAAGAGACTATAACACGTAACTGAAATAAATTGTGGCACAAGTAAATTTCGATTTATTTTAAGAGATGTTAGAAGCTTTTTTTTCCCCCCTTCAAAATTTAATACAAAAAGCGCCTTTTTAAAACCAGCTTTCTTTGTGAAATAAGCATGATGATAAGATAAATAAATACCTTTGTGCTGAACAGTACAGTAAGAAAAACAACGTTAAAAAAATCACAAATTTGCCAATTACAGCAGACACGTGTTTCGGCGTTACAGGGAACGCCTTTTTCAATGCAAAAAGTAATCCATAAGCTCATTACTTTTTGCATTGAAAAAGGCGTTCCCTGTAACGCCGAAACACGTGTCTGCTGTAATTGGCAAATTTGTGCTTTTTTAACGTTGTTTTTCTTACTTTATTAAGCATGATGGTTTTATTAATGCTAAACAAAATCACTGCTTTACATTCGTTCGTTTTTCAAATGATCTTGAGATATAGAAATATGTCGCTCCCAGTTTTTCCAGGAATGGGGATGTTTCCTTCAGTCAAAAGTACTACTTTTAGTCACTGAAATCGATAGAATAAGCAAAAATAATAACACGGGGCCGGAAAATTGTTTCATTTTCCCAACAGTTATTTTTTAATTAATTTTTTTAAGTGTTCGATTTTGCAAACAAGGCGTGGTCTTGATGACGTCTCAAATGACGTCGTTTGGCGCATCTTTCTACCGCGTTTCCACGTTATGATAATCAAGAAGCGAATTAAAATTGCGCTCTACGCTTGCTATCAACCACATCGTTGCCAATACACGTGATTAAAGATGCGATTTAAATATTTTGTTCTGTGAATGGCAACAGTAAATGGCATTTCATCATTTGTGATGTCATCGGCAGAAGCGTTAAACAATGAAAGCGCACCGGTTAAAGTAATTTTTTAAAAATATTAAACTTAAACAAATTCTTTTTAAAAAAAGGTCAGATCCTATGTTTTAGACAAACTTTTCAGAAAAAAATATTTTTAAAATTTTGGGAACGACCTCATTCTTAAAAAAAAAAAACCTTTTAAATTTTTTTACCAAAGTCAAAAGAGCTCTTGCCCCATCTTTTGCATGGGCCAGAAAAGTTTTTTTTCTCCTCTGTAAAATTATCATAATGTGACTTACGCCTTTATGCAGGATTGGCAAAAACCCGGGTTTTTTTAAAAAAGGCCCATGGACCCAGGGTTTTTTAGGTTTTTTTAAATAAAACCCAAAAAAAAAACCAACTAAAACTGGGTTTTATAAAAGAAATGTGGGATTTTTTGTCTTTTTTTAGGGAAAATGTGGGGTACTTGTAGCATATTGTAGCGTAAGTATATGTATTAAGCACAAAAATTGTCCTGGGGTGAAAAAAATTTGGAAAATTCAGCGTTTTCTGAAGAAAAGTATAAAAGACAATAAAACCCAAGAATGGTGAAGTTTCAGATTTTTTGTGTTTCCATGATTACCAACAGTTAAGGCAAAGTTACTTCTCGTGTGATAAAATCTATTGTTCGTTTGTTCGTTTTTATTTTTTTTTTCTGCATTTTACTTTATTGTATGCAAAACTACTGTAGAAAACCTCAAGTAGTTTAAAAATCTCTTTTTACTGAATTCCAGCTTAATCAAGACATTTCTTTGAATTTTATGTTGCCTGTTTTTCTATTTCTGTGTACAGAGTAAGAAATATTAAACTTTTTCCTAAGATAATGAAAATACTGTACATCCTATTATGTTTCCTGTCCGACCGTTTGTAAAATGTCTTTATTTCTAAAAAATATACCTTGTTTATTCGCGGTTTGTGACGTGTTGGTTTGTAGAAAACAATTCACATGAAAGTCTTTTAGCTAGAGTAGTTTCCTCTGTACAATCTACAAATATTGAGAAAATCAGACGTGACAGGACGTAGTCAAGATAATTTGAGTTATTTATTGACCACTTAAAGAAAAAAGCTAAATATATTAATTTAAAATCTTTGAAGTTTTTTTTTAATACTGTTAAGAGTTAAGAAATACTATTAAAGTTCAAAATTCACTTTTTATGTCCATTGTCTGTGGTGAAGAACAAATAAGAAAGAAGTTTAAATTGTAAAAGTATTTAAATTAATTATTTTTTTCAAAATCTTCTTAGAAAATTTGAAAAAAACCCAAAAGTGGGCTAAATAATGAGTTTTTTTAAATGGTTTTTTTCAAAAAAACCCATTGGGTCCAACCCAATTGGGCCCAATCCAGCCTACCCTGCCTTTATGGCTCTGAGATACAGACATGTTGAACATTGTAAAAGCAATTTAGAAACGTTCGTGGAAAATAATAGGCAGCGGACATGCCCAATTTCTGCCAGAAACATATCTTGCAAAAACTAGGAACATTTCCCGCTAAAAGTCTTGAAACCTTTCTGAAATTATCCTTGAAACTTTCTGAAAAATTAAGAGATCTCCCCCGCTAAAGCCAGTTATATCTCGGGATCTTTCAAGAAACTTTAGGTAGGCTTAATGTAGTGGTATAGAACGTTCCTTATTTACAAAGAAAGCTCTAGAAACATTTAAGCGACCACGGTCGAAGCTAACAGAGAATTGCAAGCACGAACTAAGAATATTCCATGCCTGCAATTCTTGCAGGGCTGTATACAAAAAGGGGGGGGGGTCTTAGGATTCAACTCCCCATCCCCGAAAAATTCGTATTGACACTTAAATGTTCTTTATATTTAAAAATTTCCAAAAAATATTGTTCCAAAACTCAAATGTCTTTCATATGCATATAATTGCATAAAACGCTTTCATAATAGATAACCCGACGATTTGAATATTAGCACACTTAGCGCAAAGCTCCGTATGAAAGTTTTTTAAACCCTCCCCGAAATTATTTTCTGCTTACGGCCCTGAACTCTTGCCTTCGCAAAGCTGCAGCTATCCAGTAACTTATTCACTCTCATTGAAAGCTTAGTCAATTTGAACGCGCCGTAATCAAGCTGAAGCCGTAACACCTAACAAACACTCTCAGTCAATCTTTCAACTGGTAGTTAAAAATCTTTTTCACAAGAGTGAACAGTCTGCATTCGTGCAACTTGTAGCAATTCGGGAAGCGTTTTTGCAAAAGATACCTGATTTTACAGGGAAATAGAGGAAAACCTGTGAAATCCCGAAACGTTCCACGGAAATAACATTTACGTTTCAGAATTTTTTTTTTAATGAACGTTAAATTGATAATTCACTTTCACAGGGTGGTTTAGAAATTAGCGTGACCACGATTAGGGAGAAACATTTGTTGAAAAATCCCACCACGCAAACTTTGAAATACGGCTGAAAACTTTAAACATTAAACTCTGAGAAGTATTAAATCGTTATGTTAATAACAAAGCGTTGAATTTGGACTCAACTAACTACATTGCTTTCTTCTGAAACTATGAATAAATTTAATTATTTTTCAATTCAAACAAATTGAGAGTTGTTTCAGCAAGAATAAACATTATCATTTGAACAAAATACTTAGGCTCTGTAATGATAATGCTGAAGAATCTAAGTCACACATAGAAATGTTTTCACGTGTGTTATTAATATTCATTAACTATTTGTTCAATGGAGTCGAATAAAACTTGAAAAAGAAATCCTTTGATTTCTTTTTACTTTCTTCTATATCTAATACATAGAAGAAAGTATTGGATTCGTGCAAATTTTCGAATTTCGAATTTTGACGGATTCGAACGTTTTGAGGTGTGCTGAGTCCATTTCAACTATTTTTGGAAAATGTCTGTCTGTCTGTGTGTGTGTGTATGTATGTGTGTGTGTATGTGTGTGTGTGTGTCACGTCTGTGTGTGACCAGTTTTTTGTGGCCGCGCTACAGCAAAAACTACCGCATGAAATCGAACGAAACTTGGTACACATATGTGCCCCTATGTGAACTTGTGCCCATTGGTTTTTGGCGCGAATTCCTCCAAAGGGGGTGGAGCAATGGGACGTTTTTTGAGTTACGCGTGATTGCTATTCCTCAGAAAGTAACTGGCGGAATCAAACAAAATTTGGTCCATATGTTGCCATTAACAAGAACAGGTGCTGATTCAATTTTGGTGTCAATAACTCAAACGGGGGTTGAGCTATAGAACGTTTTTCGTCGTCAATTGTGCCTGCTGTATCTCAAGAAATAATGAACGGAATGAAAGAAAAATTTATCGGCAAGTAGCCCTTAGTGGGTATAAGAGCTGATTTTATTTTGGTGTCAACAGCTAAAAAGGGGGTAGCGCAATCGCCCGTTCTTTTTTTCCATTGTGAGTGCCCTATCTCAAGAAGTATAATGCTACGTTCTGGTTGAAATTTGGAATATATGTGAATCTATATGTAAACAGGCTTTGGTTCAACTTTGGCGCCAATCGCGCCAAGAGGTGCTGATTTATTTTTATTATCATTATTTTTTAGCGAATAAAAATAGTTTTATTAATGCAACAATAAGAAAGATAAATCGTAATAGATTGTCGTCTGCGTATTTCTCGTGATTTTAATTGTATGGAAATGATAGGAAATATTATCTCAATGATTTAAAATTTTTAACTGTTGCCATCTTATGTTTGTTAACAAATAAAATATTTGTAATTAATTCAAGCAAGGCTTTTAAAATAACTTTCAATTTTCGCTCTTTGCTTTGCTTTTGCAATAATTCAGACATTGGGATGGTCGTCAAGTTTTCGCATGTGTAATTTTGTTTTTGTTGGGAATATTGCTTCCTCGTCAAGCATGGGGAGGGATCAGAAAAAAAAAGAAAAATATAGAAGAAAGTTTCGTGATGGCCACAACATACTAGTTTATGTTATATTGACTATTTGAAAAATGTTTTTACTTGTAAGTAGGAAAACGTTTTTGAAGTGTTAAAAATAAAGCAGTACATCTCTACATAGTATTAAATGAAGTCCCCAAAAAGCGTCTGTGTGTTTGAACTCGCAAAACTCGAGAACTACCCGGCCGATTGCGCTGAAATTTTCACAGTTTGTTCCTTTAAGTCCTGAAAAGGTTTGCAGACCAGTTCGAATAAAATTCGATGAATAGTTCCTTTTTTTTATTCCAATTTACGTCTAATTTTCACATAAATACTCAAATATGGGAGTGAAAAATTATTTGCACATATTAATATTACATATCGTTAGAAAGGGTAGAATTTTTCGCGTTTTACGCAATTAGTTTCAATGTTCTAACTTTATTACGGCGGGAGTTATTTGCATTTTTAGCTCGAATTTTTTAGGCTTAGCTGAAATTTAGGCACTACTTTCTTCATTAAATAAATCAATAAAAAGTGAAGGAATTGTCCCACAGCTTTCTTTTTGACGCCATTGGAAAAAGCAACCTTTTTTACTCCAGATCTAACTCGACCTATGGTCGAAAAAATAAGCTTTTATCTCGAGAGGAAAAAAAGTTACAAGCCTTTTTAAACCAAGTTTAAGAAATCTCGATTCCATTCAAATTGTGAACCATTTTCTTTCGCATTTTAATTCCTTAAACTTATTTTATTTTGTGTTTCCATGGTTACGCGTTTTAAATCTATCTTTCTGGATTTAATTTCTTAAAAGTATTTTAATATCTGTCGTCATTGTTTGGAAGGGAAATCATGATGTATTTTTTTTATTTATTTTTTACGCCTGATTGTTGAATATACGTCACTTGACACAATTTTTATTTTCAAGGTAGACCGTGCAAAGCCGGGCAACACAGCTAGTCTCACATATTTTAAATAAGTAATTGTTTTATTGAAATATCTCAGAAATTGGGCAATATTTCAGACTGCAAAAATGAAAGAAGGTGTCGAGTAAAATGGAATTAAATTATTACATTTTTTTTCTGTGAATTAAATTATTTGAGCATACTTAGGGAATGAAATGAGAATTAAACAAAACTAAAACTTATTAACTTATATTTAGCTTTAATTCTTTTTATACAACACATTATATTTTATGCAAATACGATTTTGAAATAAGTTTCTCATGAATTTTTTGCGTCTGGAGAAATTATAAATGCAGCTTTTAGAGTACATAAAGATTTGTATGCATTTTAAACCTAGATTTCAGTATTAGAAGAAACACAAATCGAATTCCCATTATAAAAAAGCTATATTTTAAAATACAACTCAAATTTCAAACGCGTTAGAAATATTTCTTGAAAATATAAAATACATTTCTTTTATACATATTTAGAAAAAAAAAAAAAATACTGAATAGAAATAAATCATCGTTGAATACAGATAAGTCGTTTTCTCTTTAGTGACTAAGATATTTTTCCCAAATTTGAAGGCTTAAGTCGGGAAAAAAAAGTAAAAAGAAAATTTTATGATTTGCAACGGACTAAACAAGTTAGGAAAATAAGGGGAAGTAAAAATAAATTCAATAGCTGTTAGGCCTTTTTTTTAAATTTGATACACAAATGTTCCTTTTTTAAACCAACTCATTTTGTGAAAGAAACATAAAAGTTTTAGATATGATAAACAAAATTACATTACATTCGTTCGTTTTTCAATTGATTTTAGAGTAATAAAACTGTCATTCAGAAACTATTTTTCCTCCTTTTTGGTAAAAAAAAAGTCTTTGCATTTCAAAAATTAATGGAAAAGCATGATACTCGTCCCGAAAAATTCAAATTTGTTTAAATATTCCAATAAAGATACAAAAATCCTGCTTTTTCGCGGATTGAGCGCCAGTTTGAATGCAAATGATTCTACTCAAAAAGGAGTGATGCATTTATAAAAGAAGTAGCTCTTCAATCAAAGCATCAGAGAATGTAAATGTCCCGACTTCACAACCTCAACTGTTTGAATATGGAGCGTGACTGTTTAAGCAAAATAAAAACTTGAAAGGTTTTCTGATCTTTTGGATAATATTACGGTGAAGTTACAAACCATTGGACATAACGAGCACTATAGTTGGGGCAAACCTAACATGGCAGCGTCATAATGCTGTCATCAGGATCTGCTCAGTCTTCACAATGATGCCAGGTTAGGTTTATCCCAATTATAGTTACTAGATACTCATTGGGTAAGGCCTTCTACACGCGAAGTGTTTAGTTGAATCAACTTTCGAGAAAGTTGCCTGTCAACTAGTTGATTGGTGTTTTTTTTTGTTTTCTTCACAATAGGCAACGTATTTGAATCGACGTTTTTTTGTAATAAGCAAAATTTATTCGAGTGGCTGCTCCACAACGCTGTTAAAACTGAACCGAGTCGATTCAGGTAGTTTACTCGAGTGTAGGGCGAACGTTTGGCAATGCACCGATGAGTTGAATGAACTAAACAATTGATTCAACTCATAGGGATGAGGATGGTTGAAGCACATGTGCCTGGTGTTCCTGACGATTTTACTGTCGCGAGAAGGATACGAAAAGTAGGCGGTTCTGTCACTTTTCTACCTGGTTACATATCCTGATAACCACCCATTCAAAAATGATTCAGCTATGTTGCCTCGTGCGAAGAAGGCCTAGAAATTTGTCCAAACAAAACGAGTTATTCTGCCGTGTGCAGGTAAAAAAAAAGTAACTGCAAATTTCTCTTCCTTTCTTTCTTTTTTTTTTTTTTTTGCATTTTTGTCATCCATTGTACGTTATCTTTACTGTGCAAGCTCACTTATTCGGTTTCCGCTGAAAAAAAAAAAAAAAACTCAAAAAAGACGTCTAATTCCAACATTTCCCTATTAGCATTGAATCCAAAACGCGTTTCTTCAAATATCTCGAAAAATCATTTTTGCAGATATTGCCGTTTACCTGCACACGGTATTGTTAAATTTATTTTTTTTAACATTGTCCTACGTGTGTCCGACTAAAATATAGCAATTGCCATGAAATTTGGCATTGTGGTATTTCTGAGGGTGGCTTAAGTGCACTCTGAACACCGGCTGTGAAACTTGAACGTCGAAAGGTTTTTACTTTTTTCCCCTATTGAAAAGTTTTTGATAATTGTAGGGGAAAAAATCAATAAAGCTTGGGAAAGAATAAGCAATTGTCAATAAAGGGATTTTTGTTTATAATCTCTAACACAATTTACCACAATTTTATAAGTTTCCAAGGAAAGTCGCTTTTTGTGGACATCTTTTAGAAGTTAAAACGAAAATTATGCAAGGAAGAACATAATTCTATTATTTTCCTAAAAAAACTTCGTGGTAAAAATTTAATCATATCTCACTCATTCTAAACAAGACTGGTGAAACCCTTTCGTTGATTTCTAATAAAGTTTTCCCAGACGAGTTCAAAATTTATTTGCATCTGCGTCTCAAGATTTCGGTGGACTGGAAAAACTCCCACTGGTTCTTAATCTTCCTCCATTGGTTAGCGTATCACGTGATAAGAATATAGTCTTTTCTTCCAGGGGGATTTAGCTATTCTTTTCAATGATTTTATTTTTCTCTTTTGAAGCACAATTGTTTTATAAATGTTTTATTTTCATTTCTTATCCTTATACTTATTTCTTTTTGCTTCTAAACATTTTCAGGTTTAGGAAGAAAAACTTCTTACTTACTAAGAAGAAAAATGTTTTAACCATTTTCGATGTTAGAACTATAAATTGCTTTATTTTCTTATTTCTTCATGTCACGCGCAATGATGTTGGGGGTGTCGCTAGCGATAATTTATATCGAGTACGACAACTGGTCTCAACTAATTCTTTTAGGGTTAGGATTTGTGATGTGTTGATAAAAAAAAGTTTGTCCGAAATTGTCTGTTGAAAAAATTGGGAATCATTTGTTACAAAATAAAATAATATAAAGCAGTGTTCCGACACAAATGAGTTACACAATTTGGAATACTATATTTTCAGCTCAAACGTTTAAAGCAATTAAATTTAGTGACATTTACTAATTTATAAAACGCATTTTCCTTCCACTTGTAATGTTTCGGAGGGAGGAATTCTAGTAAAAAACTAGTGTTATTATGCTTGGAAAACTATAATATTTTTTTCTATGTTCTTTTCTCATCGCCACATATTTTTTTATTTTGCCTCAAAAATTCATTGACTGATTTCTGAAGCATTTAATAGCACTAATTATACTCACAGTTTGGCTTAGGGCATAATATACTGCGAAATTGTTTTTCCGCTTTGAATTCGCAACTCTAGTAAACTACAGGGGGCGCTGCAGCCTCAGTCTAATGGCGGACGAAAAAGGTAAAACAAACAAATGCTGTAACTTATAACTTACTTTGACGCTATGTGAATGACAGTCATTTATCATCGTGTTTGTAGAAAGCTTTCTTTTCTATTCTTCTGTAATTACATTACACCACAAACTGTCCGAAGCCTGTAATTTAGTCCAAAGAAAACCCGTGGAATGGAATGTTTTACCTTTTCGGCAGTATTGTTAATCACCGAAAGGTTATTAACAATACTGCCAAGTATTCGAGCTCTGGAGTTGCGAATTAATGGACAACAAATAAGTTACTCGCATTCCAGAGACTTCACTTTCAACCTTTAACAAAATATAGAAGCGTATTTAATCACTATTTTACTTTTGAAACAAGGATGGCAATATCTTTTAACTATCCAAAAAAAAAAGACATTTTGTTTGAAAATATAAAAAAATACTATACTCTCGAATCCCTCAATTATAGGGTAGAGAGAGAGGGGCATGTTGATACAGAAAGTGGTGTGACCAAACGCGTGCAGGCAGCCCATGAGAGAAGAAGTTGTAGTGTACTTCAAGTCAGTGTCTGACGACGTTTTAAAGTGACTGAACCACTTATCAGAGTGATGCAACCAAAAATTTGTATGTATAAAGTAAAAAAGTATTTTACAAGCGTTGTATTTGAATGGATTTGTAAAGAAAACAATCCATTCCACACAGATGATTGTTAGTTCATGTAAAAGTGTATTTAAACGTGAGTAGTATGCAATAGTTCCCAATTTTACAATCTTCATAGTTAAGTAGTTAGGTTAACTTAAGCGTCAATATCGCAGTGGAGGCAAGTTTTGGTTGGGGACACATTGATAAAATGTATCAACGTGCCGCAATACATTGAAAAATATCATTTGCCGTTTTATTGTGAAAAAATGGTACGGTATTACAAATGTATAATGGTTCGAGGAAATTTTCTGATTTAGTCATTTGATAATTTATATGATGCAGGAATGATGACATTGCGGGAAGCGGCAATCGCTTATGAAATCGACGAAATGACTTTTCAGTTGTATTAGATAAAATAATGAATCTAAAGGCCGAATTCTCGCAACGGGCTATGCTAATGCTAAGCCTAAACAGATATTTCCAAAGAACGTAGAATTTGAAGAATACATAATACATTCTTCCCAAACTTGCAATGGACCAACTCCAGGAAATATTAAATTACTGGTGTACAAACTGACTAATGGTAATCAGGCATCATATTGAAAATGCCTGATATATGTATAGAAAGGGAAAAAAAAGAAAGCTTCAAATTTTGTTATCCTCACACGCACACAAGTCTAGGAAAGATAGCAGAAAAATAAGCGAAGAAAATTAATAAGCAGAAAAGGCAGGAAAAAGTTTTATAATTTGGCAGGAAAAAAAATAAGGTGAAAAGGAAAAAAGAAAAGATTGACTCCTGAAAAGAGGGACTAAAAAATGTGGATTTAAAGAAGAAGGTTTTGTCTTACGTTCAGTCTGCTTGATCTACTTCAAAACCAGGACAACATCGGATGTAGTGTATTTCATGCAGAAAATTGTGTACATAATCAATGTGAAAAGGGTTCAAAAATGTTTGTATGTATTCACTGATTTTATGCTTTCTGATTCTGAGACGTTCTAGTTGTTCAGCCTTGTATTTTTATTTATCATTTCTTGTATTTCATTTTCACATTTGAAATTCTTTCAGCCAAATGGAATCCCTATATATTTCTACAATAAGTAGACTGTTACAAATTACCTTAACTATATTGTACATGTTATACACTGATAATCAACTTGTTCTCGTGTGGGGAAAGTTGATACATTTGAGGGTTTCATACAAAAAAAAAAAAAAAAAAAAAAAAAATATATATATATATATATATATATATATATATATATATATATAAATACTTTTAAAAAGTGGTGATACTTATAAATTAAAAGTAACATGATTAAATGCGCAAAGGATGAAAATATGCCATTGTGGTTTTGGCGATTCAAAAAAAAAAAAAAAAAAAAAAGAGCAAAGCTAATAAAATAAAAAAATATTTCTATATATTTGAAAAGTACCCTACTCTCCCTTACTTCATTCAAAAATCCAATAGCAACATCAGCAATGAAGTTGAGCAACAGAATTTTCAGTGAATGTTTAATCATCCGACAATCAATTATGCAATGTACTCGATTAACTCCTTTCACTTCTTCAAATCGTTCAATTTTAGAAAAATTTGTTCCCAAGTATATTTGGTTGATCAACTTTGAAGTAAACACCAATTACACAAAGCACTCGATTAAACGATTTCATCAAGAGTCTAAGAGGAACAATTGTAAGTTACAACTATTTCTCTTAGATTTCGATGAATCATAAACTATTCAGCAAGATCTAATTATTTCCATTTGTGCACATTATTTTATCCAATGCAATCCACTGATCAATTTTACAGCCGTCTCTTAGTATAATGATAAACATTTCTACAGTTCTCTAACGAGTAACAGCGACAAATGTTTTAGACATTCTAGTACAGTCCAAAAATAAATTATTTGCTAACTTTCATCAAGAGTATATTTACTAACTATAATTTATTTTTCACAGAATTATCTTGCAATCATTTATTCAATTAATGATTAATTGTTTTCCAGTCGTCTGACAATTTTTTTCCTATAAAACACTACATACCGTTTGTTTAGTAGCTCTCAATCAGTCGGCAGGTACCAATCATTGTATTCAATCAGCTACCTTTTTCGTATATTACAACCCGCTCAAAGCATTCTATTATTCAACTCTTCTTAAAATTTACTGCAAGTTATCTTGCAGTAATTTTTAACTAGCTCTCAGTTATTTAGTAACCAATTATTCAGTATGCTCAGTCAATTGACTCTTTGTAAAATTCTTCAACCATTTGTTACAATGCAAAGCGGTAACCAATGCTTCTTCTAATATTTTTACGTTATCTTATTTAAAGTTGTGTAACAAAATAATTTCCTTTTTTAGGTTTTAAAAATGATGACATCGCTTTACATGTATATTCATCGTATGAATACACTTATACATTGTCCTTATATAATGTAGTATGATTCTAAATAGCACATTTTAGTTCATTTTTTTTTTCATTTAATTTCAGTTAAAGATAGTCTTAAGCTGTTTTATTTCAATATTTTTTTTTTTTTACAGACTAGTGTTTTTTTTTTTTTTTTTTTTTTGTATATAATGCATGAAGACTCCTTAAAATTTGTTTTATTTCCGTCTAGAAACGCATTTTCTATGACGTAACAAGTGCTTTATGATTTATTGGCAGCAGTATTTAAATTACTTCACATTCAATTTACAGAAAATCAATTGTCCTATGTGGTTGATGACACAATTTGAAGTGCACAATCTCTCGCTTTTATGGTTTTCCGAACGTTTTGTGCGGATATGACAGTAATGGCATTCACTTTTTCTTTATTACTTTTATCTCACATTATGAATTTCATACTGGCATATTTAATTTAACCGACGTAGCTCACGGAAGATCAAAACGGATATCCCCCCCCCTCCTTCCCTTTTTTAACGTTTTATCTCACTCATGTTATTTTTATTCCTTGCATCTGTTTAATAATTATAATACATTTTTCAAATAGTACTGTTTTCATCGTATTAGTTATCTAACTGTTACCGTTAAAGTATGAAATCCGTTATTTTATAGAATACCTAGTATTTCATATAATAACGATCTGCAGACCGTTAAAGTGTAAAATAATCTGTATCATATATTTTGCACGATAAATACATTTACCTTCCACCCCTACTGCATTTATGAACTACTCCAAGCCATAGGGAGAGAACTTGTTTAGCGTGTTTCCGCCAGTTTTTATTGAGAAATAATGTTCTTTGTAAGTGTCATTTTAGTAATCCTTGTTGTAACAAATGATTTTATGTTACATTTCCATAAATACCATTTATACGCTGCATAAATTAGATAAACTCCTTTTTTTACACTTTAATTTTGACAATCATTAGTTTATTTATAGAATACCTATGGATATTTCATTTTAGATAAATTGTTTATTTTACACTTTAACTGTCTCTCATTAATTTATAGAATACCTAGTTATTTCATAGAATAACTAGTTAAAGTGTCAATTTAATAACATATTACACACTTTAGCGGACACGATCAGTTATTTCATGGAATAACTAGGTATTCTATAGAAAAACTGCATTATATACTTTAACGGTAACATTACTAAAACAACTTTTTCGTTTGACAATTTAAATTTGAAATCGTTAATATTTTTCTCTGGTATTTGTAGAACACCGTGACCCGCATGTCGTTGGTTCTATGTATACCGTACGACTGAACCAGCATTGTACTAAAAATTTCAATTCTGCGAATAATGTTCGATGAGTAATAGTTTTAAAAATCAATATGGTTCAAGTAGATTTAGTTTTAGTACCGAATTTCTCCTCGCATATTTTGGAACTGCGAAATAGTTTGGAATGTTTTTCATAATTAAAATTTACTTCCTCCTGACGGTTGAAGTCATTAAGAGCTGAAGAAGTCCATAATTCTAATTTGTCATTTTTAGTGGTAATGAAAATGGCGCGAGAGTTTGTCTTTTGTTTTTGGACGTGGAGCGCTTTAACGGCAAAAAATCATGCATGCTGACAGTGGAAGAAATAATTGAACTGCAAAACCGGAACTACAGGATGTGAGATTGTCTGACATTGTAAACAAAATCTAATTAATTTTCTCAACGTTACGTTTTAGCAGATTTCAACTACTAGTGAAATTTTTACTATGAATATATTAAAGTCAAGCAATTTCTGCTTCGTAAAATTTGAATAAGTAACCATAAATAAATAAATACATAAATAAAGGTTTAAGCAGAACAATGGCAGCTGATTTTTCCTTTTCCATGATCAAAATTATTTAATCGTTCCCCCCTCCCTCCCCAAAAAAAGGGTAAAAAAGAGAAAAAAAAAAAGAAACAGATTTTTAAAAAATGTATATAGTATTTTTTTTTTCCTAAAACAAACGTGCTACAAATTATTTGATAAAAAATAAAATCGTTTGTGACCAATTATTTTGAGTAAGATTTGCGGATTGCGTTTTTTTTCCTTATCAAAAAAAAACAACACACACATCAAAGTTTTGGAATAAAAATTTAAAAAATTCATCCCAATAGTCACTTGCGATTTTAGTTCAATTAATCAATCTCTAACTTACGTCAATGTAAGTTTTTCGGAAAATCACATTCCTATTTTCATCAATAACATTTTTTGCTATTGTTACAAATCCTGTAAAAAGTAATAATTGTAGTAACGTAACCTGTAAATAGTTTCCCGTAATGAATATACAGCCCCTTTTCATTCCGCTAAAGTATACGACCCCTATTTCCTTTTGTTTTCATTGATAAAATTTGATAACGGTCAACGCATTTCGAGAAGCGTGTGGAATATTTGAGAGATTTCTTTCGATGTTTATAAAGGCGTCCCACGTGATAAACAAGGGAGTTTTCGATTCAGATTTCGAACTGAGAGTGTGTATTAGCTATGTTTATAGCGAGGCATTTCGCTGTGTTGTTTTCGTATTTGGAAGTAAATACGTGTGTAAACGTTGAGTTTACGGTGTTGCGTGATAATTGCTTAATTGCTGATGAATAATTTTGCAGTTGTTGACGATCTTTCCTGTACATAGTGTAAATAAATTTCCTGTGCTTTTATCAAGAACTGTGTCTTCATTTCAAGAAAGTGGAAGTCGCACCGAATCCGTTACACTATTATTAGAATCAAATAGCTGAATACTAGAGAAATTGGAAATTTTAAACATCTTACAGCGCTTTTTAGTATTATTTTTTAGATAAAGAGGTTAAATTTCTCCCGTAGGTGCTACTGTCAAGCATTTTTGGATTGATTAAAAAATACTTTTGCAATGACCAAATCGGCAAAATCTTTTTATCAACATACTGTACGTAAAAAGTGCTTTCAAATTAACTTTTTACAAGTCACATCGGTCTTTTATTTCAGTTTCTTTATTGCTTTAAATTTTCCCGTAGGCACTATTGTTTACTTTTTTTTTTAACTTTTCAAGTCAATAGAATAAAGTATGAAAGTGTTCGCTCAGATCTTTCCAACAAAAGATTTATTTGAATCGAACGCTTTCTTTATATGTTTCTAGGGCCCCCGACAGATCAACTTAAATACATTTTCCCTTCCAAAACACTACTTTCAAATACAATAAAACCTCGATTATCCGGCCCCTGTTTATACAATTAAAATTTGAAAAGTTAAATATATATATATATATATATATATATATATAATATATATATATATATATATATATATATATATATATATATATATATATATATATATATATATATATATATATATATATATATATATATATATATACATTTACGTAAGGAGTACCTTAAAAAATGATCAAACGATCAAAAAAAAAAATTATTGCTTTATTGTTTAGTTCAAAACTACAAGTTATTCCAAACACAGGGAAAAAGTTTCATTGCTTTAGTTCAAATATTTAAAAAGTTATAAGTAGTTTTAGATCATGCTCGCTATGTGTTCTTATTCAAAAGAAAAACTTTAAATTGATTTTTCTCGGCGATTTTTTTTTTCTTTTTGAATTTTTATGTCATTAGAATCCCTAAGGATTTTTTTCTATTAAAGATACAGCCTTAAAGTAATACTTTTTGAAGTTAGGATAATAATATTTAACAAAACTGTGCCTTGGATAACATTTTATAAATTACTCGGATGTTTAGAGGCATGTTATACTTTAAAAAAAAATTTTTTAACGATTATTTACATAATTAATACTTTGTGATTAGGAGGTTTAACAAGAAGTTCTGTCTAGAACAAGACGAGCCTACTTTCCCGTATACCCATACTACTTTCTATTACCTGATCAATATTCTCAAAAATAGCTAAAATCGCAAATTTTTTTCAAATATATTTTAAAAATAATTTAAGCTGATTTCTAGGAATAAAATATTCCTCACTTATCTAAAAAAATTAGATGCGTAAAAAAAAAATAAAAAATAAAAAAAAAAGCAGCAACTTTTAAACAAAGCAGCTAATACACTTTTTTACATTAAAAAAATCTTTAACAGCTTTCAAAACGAAAAAATAATAATTAAAATTAATAAGCTCATTAAAATAAATTCATCATATCAAAAAAAAAAAAAAATCGTTAATTTTCCCCTTGTTGCCAAAAACAATTTTTAAATGAATTAATACGCTTATCAAAATAAATAAAAACAGTAAAATGTCAACTTAAAGAAATAATTTGTTATTGTCAAAAAAAAAAAAAAATCGTCTGCGCATATCTTTATGTAGAAACATAAATGACTTCGAGTTTATTCACCGAAAACTGAATACCTAAATTAAAACTTTAGCGTAAAAATAAAAACAAGTCAGATCAACAATAATTATTTCACAGTCAAAACCATAGCTGTGGAGTCGGAGTCAATCTCATTTTGGGGTAAAGGAGTCGGAGTCGAATATCTAAGAATCGGAGTCGGTCATTTGTCCTCCGTGTATAAATTTTTGCAAAAGCTACGAAGTCGGAGGAGTCGGAGTCCGATTAATTGTCGGGCACAGGAGTCGGAGTCGGGGTCAAGTGCCCCTAAATTCTTGGAGTCGAAGTCTGGAGTTTGGCGTCAAGAGCTATTTCCAACAAAATTTGTTTGAAGTAAATCCGCCTTCAAGTACTGAATCTACATTGACTTTCAGTTTCCCCATAGGCGCTAATGTTAGGGGATTTGAACTGTTCAAAATTGAACGGAAAATTGTTCAAATCAGAAAGATATTTTATATACAAGTTTTTCATGAAACGCTTTTTCCTACAAAGTTTGTTTGAAGCAAATTCGCCTCACACTTCGGAATTGCCTTGAATTTCCTCGTAGGCGCTAATGTTAAGTTTTTTTGAACTGTTCAAAATTGAACAAAAAATAGTTCAAATCAAAAAGTGAAGTATGGGAATGAGATGTCCTTGCCGAGATCTTTCGAACAAAAAAAAGTTTGTTCGAATCGGACTATTCATTCAAAAGTTATTAGGGGGGGACAGACAGACAGACAGACCGACAGACAGACAGACCGACAGACAGACAGACAGACAGACCGACAGACCGACAGACATTTTTCCCCATCTCAATACCCTACTTTCCAATTTTTAATTTTTCAATATTTATTCAATTATTTTATTTATTTTTGACTTTTTTTTGTTTTTTGCGATATTTTCAAGATGCATTAAGCCTTCTTTCATGCTTTCTTCTTCTTTTTCTGTCTTTTACTGGGAAAGTAGGCTAAAAAAAGGTGATTAAGAATTCGAAGGATTTATAGTCTCATTCGCGGTTTTTAAAATCTTCTGCTTACATTTTACAAAGATGCATTCATTTAAGATTAATTTCCAACTAAGCGAATTCGTCTTGTAAGAAGATTCGTTGTAACTTTTAAGGGAGACTAGTCATACTCCTAATAAAATTAATGAAAATCGATCTCTCGCGAATGATATGAAATCTGTTAGGGAAAGCTGCAAATTTCCAATAAGGTATGAATTATTTCCAAGACATTTTAGCGATTTTGGAGGCATTTTCTATCAATAAACGAATGTAACCTTGCTCTAAAATAACCTTGCTCTAAAATGCTTAACAAATCCTAAAACTTCAGTGGTAGTTTTAGGATTTGTTAAGCATTTCATTGGCTTTCTGTGAGAAAATAGAAGGCCTTTATCGATAGAAGAAGAAAACTATTGAATTGTATTTAATATTTAGTTTTATAACGGAGAAAGACGATTTCTATACTAGCAAGGGAGGGGAAAGGTACTGGTAAGATTTTAGAGCAATATTGGGCCAAATGTAGCATGCATATTTCATATGTGCTGCAACTAATTAAGATAAACGTTAAATGAAAGATATCCGACTAGAGTGCGATCTGTAAAATAAAAGCATATCATTTCATGTCGGAACTAATAGTTGGCTTTGAAATCTTTATATATATATATATATATATATATATATATATATATATATATATATATATATATATATATATATATATATATATATATATATATATAAACAAACTCCACATTTGTATGTCCGGGACAGACTCGGAAACAGTTTGTCCAGGTTAGTGCTGGGAAGGCTTATAGACCGTTTCGAAAAGAAAAAAAAATCTATGAATAGTTCTTTTTAATTAAAAATTTACATTTTGGGCCCAAAAATTGCTCTTTCAACAGGTAATAATATCGTAGCGAAACGATTTTGGTTTCATTCGAAAGAGCGGCAAAAAGAAGAATGGAGGCAATTAATTAACGAGAAAAAAAAGCTATGAGTATTTTAAGTAAAGAAAAACCATTTTTCAACGACATTTGAATTGTTGCCATTTTAGTTCCTATCTCTAATTCTACAATTTAAATTGATTTAACACTCAAAACTCGGCTTATCTTGATTTTTATGATCTGAGTGTGAAATGTTGGCCCTTGACTCCGCCTTGTTTCAGAAGTGTCCATTTTCGTGAAGGGGCGGTACGGAGAGGAAAGATGGAGAATGGAATTTGCAACGTGTGTTTTGTTCTAGAGCTTAAGGAATTAGTCAAAGAGGTAAAAGATTTTAATTTTGTGCGATGAAGGCGATGTCTCATTGGACAGGTAACATCCTACGTAATGATTGGGTCAAAGAAAACACTGCCTCCTATAATTACTTTGAATTGAAAACTGACGAGAGTAGGGTTGAGGTAAAGAATGCAAAGCTTGTCATTTTAACTTTTTCGCCAATTCAATGCAGTTACTGCTGCAGCTTAGACCTTTCAGATCTGGAAATCACATGACGAAAATATATTAGGAGTACATTTTTTTTTTTCATATCTCCAAAAAGTTTCTAAACTCGAAAATATGGCACGCGTCCTTTCTTCCTTCTCTTCCTATTTTAAGGAATGGACTCGTTTTCCTAAATGATTGACAAGAGTCATTTGTTCGCGGTTAGATTATAGTCGATTGTGACATGTTTTTGGCAAGACAGGAAGTTTAATTTTCATATTATAAAACGAGGTTTATCTTGAGTTTTAAAGAGTTATATTGCGACGTGTTTTCACCAATACACGTAGTCATTTTGTCGCCAAAATGATATATTTGGTGAAAACAAATACATGAATATTCTTTTTGAATGAAACCCATGATCCGCCAATTATTTATCGCCAATCTTTGCCCAGCTACCAGGTTCCAACGTCACAGTATTCCAGTAGTATTTTGGTTTTTGAAAGCACATATTTGTTTCCTTTTCAACTCAACCTTTAAATAAACTCATTAACTACTGCTCCTTTCAAAATTTTCTTCCAGCGCGATTAGAAACTTTCAGATAGTTTATCTTTTCACAACTACAAAATCGACAAATATGTGTGTATTTCCTAAACAGTGAATTTGACATCGCCAATCAATCAGTTACGAAATTGTCCTGAATGCCGCAAAAGGGCATTATAATCATTCTTCACCAACTGTTCAGCAGAGGGTCAAAGGTTGAAGAATAATTGATTCACCTGATCATTCCAAACCAATTTAAAGACTCCAAAACTGATTTGGTCGAAAGTTTGCTTTATCATATGTAAAATATTATAGGTTCTTTCTTCTACACAAAACAATACAGAACTGCCCCCCTCCCCTTCTTTTGTTAGCTGTAGACTTAGTTATGTTAGAACAAGAAGGTATATATAACTGATTTCCCTTCTAGGATAAATATTTTCAAGCATTGAGCTCTATCTTTATCTTTTCTTTACTAATAATAAAGCTGAAAGTCTCTCTGTCTGTCAGGATCTCTGTGACGCGCATAGCGCCTTGACCGTTCGACTATTTTTATGAAATTTGGCACAGAATTAGTTTGTAGCATGGGGTGTGCACCTCGAAGCGATTTTTCGAAAATTCGATTTAGTTCCTTTCCTATTCCAATTTCAAGAGGAACATTTTCCCGAGCAAAATTATCATAAGATGGAAGAGTAAATTACCAAGTTATCATAACGTGGAACGGTAACATGGGCAAGCCAATCAACAAGAAATTCATTGTACATTATTTGTAAATATACAGGCGAACCAAAAGACCTTTTAATTTTCTACTACGGGAAAGCCGTGCGGGTGCCACTAGTTATTACAATAAAAACTAAAATAATAGTGGTTTGAGACAATGATATCGCCTTACAAGTTACCATGTTACAAGTTAGTTTGTTGCAGGGGGTGTGCACCTCGAAGCGATTTTTCGAAAATTCGATGTGGTTCTTTTTCTATTCCAATTTTAAGAACAAAATTATCATAAGATGGACGAGTAAATTACGAAATTATCATAACGTGGAACCGCATCTTGGGCACAAGCCAATTGGTGAGAAAATTCACCATACATTATTTGTAAATATACAGGCGAACCAAAACACTTTTTAATTTTTCTATTACGGGCAAAGCCGTGAGGGTACCACTAGTTTGAAATATATCATAATGTTTAAGAACTGTGGATATGTTACCGTTAAAGTATGAAATCCGTTATTTTATAGAATACCTAGTTATTTCATGGAATAACTGATCGTGTCCGTTAAAGTAAAATTTTCTTGTATTTCATGGTTTAACTAGTTATTTCATAGAATAACGATCTGCAGTCCGTTAAAGTGTAAAATAATCTATATTATATTAGGTACTGGTCAGGGATTAAAAAAATGTTCGTGTAAAACCCAGTGTGTCAACAAAAAATGCTTTTGTTTTAGAAATAATGTTCTTTGTAATTCCAAGTGTCATTTTAGTAATCCTTGTTGTAACAAATGATTTTATGGTACGTTTCCATAAATACCATTTATAATGCTGTATAAATTAGATAAATTGCTTCTTTTTCATTTTAATTGTCTATCATTAGTTTATTTATGGAATACCTAGTTATTTCATAGAATAACTAGGTATTCTATAAAATAACTGCATTGTATACTTTAACGGTAATAGATACATTGATTGCAGATAAGACCTTCTATTTGCTTCCTGCATTGAAAAGGAGGTACTTTGTAACCCCGAAACACGTGTCTGCAGTAATTTGCAATTTTGTGCTATTTTACGTTCCTATTTTTTATTTTCATTTGAGCCTATAGTACTCAGAAAAAAAAGAACTTTCGAGAAATGGTTGATTTTTATCCTAAGCAAAATTGTATTCTCCATACGTTTTAATCAAGTCAATGGCTGTCATTTCTGTATTAGTTTAAAAAAAAAAAAAAAAAAAAAAAAAAAAAACAGACATGCAAATTCTAATTAAATAATTATAAGTAGAAATATAAGTAAAAAATAATCTAGATCAGGTACAGCAGAGTCAAAAATTTAACTATCGCTGGAAAAAAAATCAAAAAGAAAAGTAATAAATTGCATACATTTTCTAAAAAAGTTGAGAGTTGTATAATTTTTATTCAGTCACACGATTAAGGAACTGACGATCAAGTACCGACTCACTGTTCTTTGTTTACCTTTCAAAATTCCATAAAGTAATATCTTATGGAACTCCCAACGTTTTAAACCTTTCGACCGACGTTTAAGAAACTTAATCTTTTGCAACATTTTTTTGGAAAGCTAAGCTTCTCCCGTCATCTTGGATGCATGTACTTGATACTTAACTTTGAAAAAGACCCTGCAGTTTGTTTATTTCTTTTTAGTAAAAATTATTTTACTACCATTAATTTATCCTACTTCTCTTATTATTATTATTTATTTACTTCACGCTCACACTGTAAAAACGGGAAACGTTCCTGGAAAATCATGGCCAGCTGATGTGCCCAATTTCCGCCAGTAACATATTTTGCACAAAAAAAAAACAGGAATGTTTACCGCTAAAAGTCAGTAACCTTCCTGAAATAATCCTTATATCGATTTAAATAATGCAGAAATATCTCCGTTTAAATCCAATCATGTTTCTGGAACTTTCTGAGAAAACTTAAGTTGGTTTTAAGTTAGTAACTTGGCGCCTTCCTGATTTGCCAAGAAAAGCTCCAAAAGCATTATTACAACGAGTGCCAAACGTTAAGACAGAATGGGGTTGTTTCCTTTAGTCAAAAGTAGTACTTTTTGTCACTGAAATTGATAGAATACGCAAAAAAAAGTAATATGGACCCGGAAAATACTTTCATTTTCCCAACAGAGTTTTTTTAATTAAATTTTTTAAATGTCTGATTTTTCAAACAAGGCGTGGTCTTGATGACGTCACAAATGATGCTCTTTGGCTCATCTTTCTTCTGAGTTTCCACGTTATGATAATAAAGAAGTGAATTAAAATTGCGCTCTACGCTTGCTATCAATCATGTCGTTGCCAATACACTTGAGTAAAGATGTGAATTAAAGATTTTGCTCTGTGAATGGCTACTCTGAATGGCATTTCATCATTTGTGATGTCATCGGCAGAAGCGTTAAACAATGAAAGCGCACCAATTTAAGTAATTTTTTAAAAATACTAAACTTAACCAAATTATTTTAAATAGGATCATATCCTATGCTTTTAAGCATGCTCTTTCAGAAAAAATACTTTTAAAATTTTGGAAACGACCCCATTGCAAGTACCAAGCATGTCACACGCTTTCGTAGCTGCGGAATCCAAAGACTTATTCGCTCTCATTGGGAGATTAGTTAACCTGAATGGGCCGTAATCACTCTTAAGCCGATGCACTTAATAAATACGTTCAGTTAAAATTTCAACTGGTAGCTAAAAATATTTTTCACAACGGTGAGAAGTCTGTATTCGTGCATTTTGGAGTAATTCAGGAAACCTTTTGACAAAAATACTAAATTTTTACAGGAAATTGGTGAAAACCCATGGAATCCCAAAACTTTTCACAGAAATTACAATAGTAACGTTCTGGAATTTTTTGCAGTGCATATTAATATCAAAAACATCATTCCAAAGAACAGCACATATTTTTGCCGAAGAACTTTTAAATTCAAAACGGAGCTTGTATAAAGTAAAAGAATATTTATCATCGAATATTTGTTAATAAAACATTTTAAACCTTATGATTATTTTCTGCAAACTATGTTTACTTTATGCGCAAGTTAATTGATTATCTGTAATCAAACTACAGAATTTCGAAATTCACCACGTTGCATGATATTTTTGTATCACAGAATGCTTTTAGAAGTCAAATGCAAGAAATCCTCTAATAATGCGAGCGAACAGATTATTAGAGTAAACATATTATTAAAGCTTGTGTCAGAGATTTCTTGTCTCCTGTTGAGCTATGGCTTTTCCAATCTGATGATCCCTTACAAGGGAAGGTTAAAATTGTTGTTACTGTTGCTATAACGGGTTATTTGACATATTATTTGAGTGTCTATACCTTCTAAAAAGTGGTTCGCGACCCACAGTTTGAAAATAATTCAAACATTAAGCATGTTCACACACACACAAAGAAAAAAAAAACTATGTTCAAAACACAGAGAATGTTCTTACGTGAATTTTATTCTTCTTATTTTCAATCTAATCAATTCTACTGATTGTAAAATAAGCTGTTTTTTTTTCTTTCTTTCTTTTCCTTTTAAGCATTAAAGGTATTATATACGTTATAGATGTCTGAGTTTTTCCCGTTTTTAAATTTTTCTATGTGTATAGTTTTCTAGTTCTCTATTTTTAAATTGAAAAAATATTTTTTAAAATCAGAAATGTGCTCCAATTTAATTAAGTTTGTCTATTAAGTGGATAAGAGCAATAAACCTGGGGAGAATGAATGGCGGGAAAACTTCAGAGCTTTCAACAACTTGCTCTTTATTGGTGACGGGAAGATAGGTGCTTCATTTCAAAAAAAAAAAAAAGATGCTCTAAAAATATTTTTCACCCTTTAATCGGGTTAGTGCTCTCGATTCGACAAACCATTTTATGTTGATTCTAAGTCTTATGTATTAGTGTTTTCAACAAGAAGCATTAATAGACTTGCATTAACGCAAAAGTTGACTACCTTAATATTTCAAGAGAAATGTATTAAAATGAAACTTGCAGATTTTGGAATTTATAGCATTGTAGGTTGGAAGCCAGAAGTACGCTTCATAAATTCCTCAACTATCTCTTATGGTCACGTTTGTTGAAATAATATTCATTGCATTTCATAAAAATCCTTTTAAACTTGAAATTTTCATTTTGTTTTAGGGCCATCTCACAGTATTTTGTCCAAATGTAGAATTGGCAACATGACACGTTTTTTTTTTTTGCCATACATGTTTAATTTACTGTTTCGTGAGCACATTGTTTAATTTTGAGTTTGTGTGTTGGTAAGACAAACTCAAAATAAAATGATGTGCTAACGCAACAGTAAATTAAATAGTTATGGCGAAAAAAGTGTCATGTTGCGGACTCTACATTTGGACAAAATACTGCGAAATGGCCCTTTAATTAATTTTTCTGCCACATTTTTGTGTTTTATGTTCTAAAAGAATTAATTTTTCTGCTACATTTTTGTGTTTTATGTTCTAAAAAGAATTAATTTTTCTGCTACATTTTTGTGTTTTATGTTCTAAAAAGAATTAATTTTTCTGCTACATTTTTGTGTTTTATGTTCTAAAAAGAATTAATTTTTCTGCTACATTTTTGTGTTTCATATTCGAAAAAGAATTTTTCTGCTACATTTTTGTGTTTCATGTTCGAAAAAGAATTATTTTTTCTGCTACATTTTTGTGTTTTATGTTCTAAAAAAATTAATTTTTCTGCTGCATTTTTGTGTTTTACGTTTTAAAAAGAATTAATTTTTCTGCTACATTTCTGTGTTTTATGTTCTTTAAAAATATATTTTTTCTGCTACATTTTTGTGTTTTATGTTCTAAAAAGACCTCGAATCGAACACTCTCCTTCGAAAAGATTTACAAACCATTTGCAATTCGAAACGCTCGAAATAAAATTCCTTTCAAAATAAAATTGCTGCAAAGAAACGCTCTCGCAAAAGAGCTGTCCCAGGAAACGCCGGCGCTAGTGCAATGCCACAATAATGGTGAAACATCTCTCTCAATGTTAAACGCGCGATAAAAACAAAACGTGATGGACATTCGATGAACTGCGACCGTAATCTAACGCGGAACGAAATGGAAAAACGGGATGGAGAGAAAGGGGGCAGAGAGGAGAGGAACTAACTCACCGAATGAGGCGTAGGGCTGCAGCACCAGGAGCAGAGAACAGAGTAGCACCGTCCGTAACATGTTCGATGTTCTCTTTAACTGACGACTTTCTTCCGACTCTGCGTCCCTCGCTCTCTCTCTCACTCTCTCTCCTCTTTCGCAATCACAAGATTCCCAGAAGCACCTCGGATCAAGCGGAGAACTCGCTCGCAATTTCTTTTTCATGGGCTGTTTTTAGCGGATGCGGCTGATCGCTAATTAATTTATCGGCTGCGAGGATTGGTTTAGAGGCCGGAAAGGCCAATTACAAAAAAAAAAAGGACACTTTTATGTTAACACGTTATTGACCAGAAATGTTGGATCGCGAAAATTTCGTCATTGGGAATGTGTTTGCACGACCACCCACAAATGTGAGGTTTTGAAAGTTGATTAAATAGCTCGTGTTCCCGCCAAGAATAATTTCTTTTATTTAATTACTTTGAGAAACTTTTGAAACCGCTTTTAAACTGATGAATTGAAGAAAGGCTCGAAAACCTGTGTTGTTTAATAATTAGGAAATCGCCCGTCAAGGTATGACAGGTGAAATTTGATTCTACTTCTTCGTCAATAAACCAATAAAATCATGAATGTACTCTTTAATAACGCTTTTGTTCACAAAATTAAATGCCTTTTGTATTAGTTTATTATCGTTCTACGGGTAAATGCTTCAGTTCGTAATCACTTACAATTTATCAATATCTTATACTAGAAAAATTGCACTATAATTCGCAAACTATAATTAAAAGTGATAAATGTAAAACTAAGAATACAGATGAAAGATGCAGCACAAAGTAAATAGATAATTTTTAATCTCAAAATTGGAAATATTCACAAAATAGAAATCATGCAAATATTTCACCTGACAATTTTTAGTTGGAATAAATGATGTTGATAGTGGAATATTGGTATTTTCTGTTATACATTACTGCACTGACAAACATAACAAAAATAAATTAGATAAACAGACAAGTCTTATTCTAATTCTTACTTGACTAGAAAGTCTCCCATCATGGCATGACGGGTGAAAATTGCTTCTACATTTGAACGAAACCATTGCCTGTTTGGTGATATTTTGATGAAATTTTAACTCTCACTCCAGTGGATAAACCCAAAACTCCAGTCGATAGCGTTAATAAAGTGTTGACCACTTTTTCGTTCTCCAAAAATGACTGTCTTTCCATTAAAACAGTTAAGTTACCGGATCTGCTAGTTCTTCCTTGTCAAAATAAAGCATTTCCCTGCATATCAAACATTGCCAAAAAATATTATCAAATTGTAAATAACTTACTAAATTGTTGGTGCTTCAACAATGAAATTATGCCTTCACGCATGCTAAGGCACGAATTTCATTGTTGGTGATGTCAGAGCATTACTCGATCAGTGATTTTGGCTATTATATATATGAGGATTTTAAAGAGCTTAAGCACTTGCTTAAGTTGAGGCATTTGTGCTCATTTTTGAATACATAATAATTTTAAAATTGAGTATTAACCACGTTATGTACTCATTTTGAAGTAGAAAATGATTCAACACAGTATTTGAAAATATGGGTTCTCATATTTGAAACAAAAGGTTTCAAGAAAATTCGAAAGCATGAATGTACTCATTTTCGAAAACTTCATTTTTCTCAGTGCTTAAACATTACATTTTCTGGTTTGTTCTTTTTCGGAATTGTGTAGAAGGCTGTTACTGTTTGCCTATTCGTCAAAGAAAAATTGTTTTATACAGCTTTTGTTTTTTCAAATGTTAATTCACTGCTCGTTCTACCGTATGTGTATTTTTGGGTTGCGCTGTATCTTTAAAAAGCTTTTATTTGAAGTGAGAAGCCTTGTATTTTGTTGTAGAAGACGTGATAGTTGTTTACGGAATAAAAATTAGTTGTGGTTAGAAATACGAGGGCAAATCAACAAGTCCTTGCGCTTATTTTTTATTCTCTAAAAATAGGTACATACAAGTATTTACAAATACACGTAGCGTACTACGTAACTTACATTATTTCTCCACATAGTCACCATACCGGTTCAGACATTTATTCCATCACAGCGCTAAATTAGAGTTCCCCCAATGGCAAAATTCTTCCTGCTGCTTGTGAAACCACCGTCGGATCGCGTTCTTGGCTTCTTCGTCACATGTGAATCCCTGTCCTATTCTGTCCTGCCAGAAGCTTCTTCAGTGGTCCGAAAACGTGAAAATCATCAAGGGCAAGATCTGGACTGTGAGGTGGGCTTTCCAGATTCTCCCAGTGAAATGACTGGAGCTTAGCGATTGTCTGGACTGCCACATGAGGCCTTGCATTGTCGTGGAGGATGACCACGTTGTCCACATGAAAGAGAGACACTTTTCCCCTACGAGGGGTGCAATGCCCTGTGAAATGCTATGGGCTTTTGTCCCTTGTTCCATAGAAAACGGAGAACACTTCGCTGCTCATAGGCTGTGAACCTCTGAGGAACAACCGCCATTTTAAATGACTGATAGCAGCACCGCTCATCGGAGCAAAAGACTGGTACGGTTCAAGGAACGTTCACTGCTGGGAATGTATATGTTTGCTTTGTATCCACAGCCGTATTTTGGCTGAAAGAAATGGGCGCAAAGACTTTTTGATTTGCCTTTGTATTTTAGATTTTGCTCAGATCATAAATGTGTTAATTCGTTGCTTTTATCTACGAAATTTATTTAGAGTCTAGTTTGTAACTAAAGCTGACAAGATAAAGTAAAAACCAAACTACTTTGTATGTAATGGCATCCCTATTTCGCATTCGCAATCCTCATACAACACCGCTACAAGTGAAAAACCGATGTTTTTGAGTTATATACATGTCCTGGTGCATTTTTATTAGTCCTATTAAAATGTAAGACAGCCACAACAGAAAAAAAATTTATTTTTTTTTGGAGATGTGGCAGTGTTGTACTAGGTGTGAAATATATTTATCGGTAAAAAATCGAATTTCAAAATTGGAAAACATTTTGAAATTCAAAATACATAGGGGTGATTGTGTTTCGGTATTTTACCGAACTTCCGGTATTTTCGGACGTATTTCCGGTATTTTTATGTCCGAAAATACCGAATTATGTTTTTTTTTTTGTTGTGCTTTTATCTCCCTACCTCCGCAATTTCTTTTAATTTTATAATGCTCATCAAATATACCTGTAAGAGCCTTAAGAAGGACACCTATCCCTTAAGATGTACAAATGTCAAGATAATTTGTATAACACCAGCTCAAACGTAACTTTGTAACCCATTAAAAATTTAATAAAATGTACACACAATATTTTGACTCAGAGCTATTTAATACTATGGCAAAGGTGCACTTGGTATGGATACTTTGATGGTACTTTGATGGAGTAATTAATACTCATTTCGTTTGCGCATATTATTTTAAATAATCGTCTGACTTTATGGTTATACGTGCTTTAGCTTATGAAAATGAAAATGTGTGGTACTATTCTATGATATAAGAGAGATCTTTACCTGACACATATTAAAGATATTGATGTAAGCATTAGCTTTTAAATATTCAAAAAAAGTGTCTATTTCGCAAAAAGAAAAGAGAAAAACACTTCTTTTCCATTTCGCTATAAGAAAAATGCTCTTGGATGAATATTTTGATTTAATGAGGTAAATATGTTCCTCTGTCTTTCCAATTCTTTAGTTCAGACTTATGTTTCAGACGCTGTCTGGTTAACAAACGCCTTGATATTGTATGAGTCACATTTAAAGTAGAAGAAATACTTAAAACGCAACACATCTGAAGATAGTTTAAAAAGTACAGTCAACTGATATTTTTGCTGCGATGTTCGAAAAAGCCTAAATTGGCAAATGCAATGGATTCAGTAGCTTAAGTGGTTAAAAGAAATCTCTAATATTTTCCCTGATTTTTTTACTTCCTTGTACAAAAAAGGAAGTATTGTATTCGTGAAAAAAATTTCACTCAAAGATCAACCTTAATTTCCATTTTACTCATCTCCGAATGAATGATGAGTTTTTTTTTTTTTTTTTTCGACTCGACCACACGTGGATAAGTGCCTCAGAACGTATAGACACGCGAAATATCTATTTCCCGAGTTAATTACAATGCGTTTTCTCGTGACGCCTGTATGTGCGGATGTGCATATGTATGTCGCGACCGAGACTCAAGAACGGCATGTCCTAGAAAGTTGGAATTTGGTACGTAGACTCCTAGTGGGGTCCAGTTGTGACTCTTCCCGTTTGGTTGCATTCGGGTGTTTCTAAAGGGGTCTTTTGTCCCTTTTAGGTTTGAAATCATTGTTAATTTCGATGTAAACTCAAGTGGTGTTATAATTTGGCGGACACTTAACATATATATTCAGAGTCTTTTGGTCGCCAAGTTTTTCGCCAACTTGGGTAAAAATTTGGCAATTTTCTTTTTTTTTAAATCCGATTTCAATTTGGCCACTGCTGGTGATATTTAGAGAGTCAACTATCGAATCCCATTAAAATTGCCAGTAATGGGAAAATGACATTTAATTGGGGTAAAAGGAAGTCATGTGATTCATATATTGGCTCGTTTTTCTCTGTTGCTCAGTAGAGTTTCGTAAACAAACAGCAACTGTAAAAACTTTCCTTGTTTCGGACATTCTTCATTTCTCTTTTCAGTTTTGAGTCATTTAAACAAACAGTGCATAAAATCATTGAAGAAGAAGTTTCGTGGAATACGTGAAACTCTTACCAATTCAAATTAATTTTCGAGATGAAATGCGATGTTAAAAATTTTTTAAATATTTTTAACTTACGAAAAGTAATTTAATATTTTCTTCTATTTTTGGCGGAAGTATATAAAACTTTTCCTGTAAAAATTTCTGTTTGATGAATGCGTGTTTTTTTTTTTTTTTTTTTCTGTATTAGCACTTGGATTTTAATCAATGGACTACAGGAAGCTTTAAAAATTCTTCGTTAGAAAACGTAAATTGGAATTTTAATGCTACGGAAAATTACTGTCTGAGTTTGATTTTGTTTCAGTCAGGCCCGTGCCAAGGCTGACCGGCGCCGTCGTGCAAATGTTTTTTGAGCGCCTTTATGCAATGGCGTCCAGCAAAAATATTGTTATCACTTGGAATGAGAGTTTATAGACACATATGACGTAGAAAATAATGCGTTTGGCATTTAATTTATTAAAAAACAATGAGTAAAAATGTGTATTTAATTGTGGATTACAGTGTAAGTTTTTACTTCATATCTCGAAGTTATTTCGATTTCAGTAGCTCCTCTGCTAGCTAAAGCGTTTTGGAAAAAGGAGATATTTTAAATATCAAAGTTAACGCCTCGTATCTCTCAAATCATTAATTGATGAATAATTAATCTAGATTTCAGGAGTGTTAAAACATAACAGAGTACTCCTTATTCTTCTAAATTGAAGTATAGAGGATATCCCGCTTTAAAATCAGAAACTGAAATCCCTTCCCGTAAAAACAACAATTCTAAAATATTTAAGGGATTGAATACGATATCCAAAACAAATACATCGTCCGAAGGTCTTTTTTGACACACAAATAGTTAAAGAAAAAGGAGGAGGCTCGAGTAATTATGGTTAAATCGTTACTTTTTGGAACAAAAAAGCTAACCAAAACTGTTGTCTACAGTATACAAAAATTACGCACAAGTAAAATATATGCAAATGGGCTGTCAGTAGTTTTTAAGTATGACAACTTGAAATAGTCGAATTATCACGAACAATTATTACAAATCCCAAAAAGACATATGCAGTGAAACCTGTGTAAGTTGTCCACTTACGGTGCAATACTTTAGCGGTCAACTTAAGCAGGTGGTCAACTTATAGAGGTTGAATTATATGATAAGATCTGATTCTGTGCCTGAAAATAGCGGTCACCTTAGACAGGTGGTCAACTAACAAGGGTGGTCCACTTTACAGGCTTTACTGTATTACACTAATTACAATACAACATATTCGCCTCAAGATCCAAAATGGGGAATAGAAAATTTCTTGCGCCTCATATACTCAGACTTGTGTACTACCGACATACCGAAATAGCAATCATGGCTCCACATTAGGAAGAAAAATGCTAATGCATGCATTAATTAGCATCACGTGTTTTCTGTGTAAAAGCTTACACTTTTGAATAGCATATTTAGACACAAAAAGGCAATAATTTTTCCTTCAGATAGGCAACGAGAATATTGCTTGTTTCAATGAGCAGTGTCATTTCACCGCCACCATTGGATATAATCAGGGCATGATGAACGCACGGTTCGACAGGTCCATGGAATGGACACCATAACTTTAAGAGCACCAAAATTGGCTAAATGTCTTTATTTCTTCCCGTTTTGGAAAACCCACATGAAAAATGTGCCGATTTTCTTGTGAGAGGGTCACCAAATTTTGCCAGGGCCTGGTCATCACTTTGGCTTGACCGGGCCCTGGATGTATTGAAAAGTTCAATTTTATTCTTTTGGTTGCAGAGAATCCCCCCATTTGGAGCAGTTTCGATTGGCAGAACTCGGAGCCTTTTTGACTCATGCGCCGTCGTGCGGCGCACGACCTCGCACATAGGGACGGCGCGGCCCTGGTTTCAGTTAAAAAATACATTGAACCCTCTATCATTCGTTCTGACTTACATGGAAGATTAGAAAACACGAACTACCACAGTCTGTACTTGCAATCGAGCAATAGTCCTGCAACTCTGAAATAAATTAAAATGATACAAATATCCACTTTCCACTGTGAGCTGATGACATAAAAATTGAACTTGGAATTCCACTTCCTGTCTCCTTTCTAAAAATAGGAGAAGGGTTTTCCCCTCCTCTTGAAACAACCAGGGCCCTATTAAAATATCAGGTTGCCCAATGTCAAATATTTTTTGGGGCCTCCTGTATTTAAGCTTTACAATTTTAGTTATTGGGTAAACCAATTTCAGCCATTAAGAACTTTTTGCCATTTGGGGGCCCTAGCCTAGGCCTAGTCGGCCTATTCAGTAATCAGGCCCTGGCAACAACCTAGTTCTTGAACTTGATGATGTCAAGATGAATAATTACTCAGTAAAAGCAAGAAATTTACCAATCCATTGATAGCAACTAGGACTCAATTTCTAACAAAAAAAGGTTGAGAGCCCTCAACCTTTTTTTGTTAGATTATCATCAATTTATTTTTTTGTTAGTTTTCATCACTTTTCTTCACTCCTTAACAGTCTAAATTCCGTTATATTATGCAAAAAGGAAGTCGCATAAAATTGGAAAGTGCACTGAGATCCCGTGAGCTCCCATGCAAATTGATACCTAATTTTAACAAATCGCAATCCAAATAACTCAGAAATTACAGGAAACACATTTCACTTTTTATTTGATTTTTGGTATGTTTTCTTACCACTTTATCTATTACAGCAACGAACCTCGTTAATCAGTGATCACAAAGCAACCAGCTTAATCATTGTACAAAAGAAATTTATTTCACTTTCTGTATATTTAATTACAACTCGATCTTTTATTACGAATAGCAAACCACGTTACTCAGTAATCCCAAGAAATGTATTTGACATTTTCTGCCTGTTTGATTGAAAATCTATCTCTTACAACAAATAGCCAAACATGCTATTCAGTGATACTAAGAAATGTATGACTTTCTGAATGTTTATTCAGTAAGTTACCCTGAGCTGGCGGTGTATTTCATGTATTTCTTCATGTTTGATGAATAATCTATCTCTTACAACAAATAGCAAATCACGTTACTCCGTAATCACAAGAAATTTATTCGATTATCTGCCTATTTGTTTAGCTATCTGTCGGTTACAACAAATAGCGAACTATTTAACCTGATGATTCTAAGAAATGCATTTGATTTTATGCATGTTTATATTTAAAAATCTGTCCATTACAATAAATGCTGAACTACATAATTCGAATTATGATTAATTACTTACTTATTTACCGCACTATCTATTACAAACAACTACCACGTTATTCAATGAACCGAAGAATTTATTTTTCAGTATCAATTACAACAAATAGTAAACCACGTTACTCAGAGATTACGAGAAATGTCTTCGTATTTCTGTATGTTGCTAAATGTCATGTTGCTAAATGAAAGCACTACACGATAAATTCATTTGAGTACGTACTTTGTGCAATAGAAGTTCTGCTTTCGGGTGTTCCTGTTCAAACCTCAATATGGTATCGTCTAATGTCCAGCTTAAAATTTCAAACTCAGCTTTAATTACAGTTGTAAGTTCATTCGTTTGTCAGCAGAGAAATATCTTTTCCGGTATAGAACACTTGTGTACCACTTGGACGCTTAGTGTCACACGACCAACATTTTTTTTTCAATTCCATTAAATAACTTTTTTTTAATGAAATAGATTTTTTTTAGAAAAAAATTCCATAAAATATCAAATGATACTTTGACAGTAGTTCGATTTTATTTTGGCAAATGCAAAATAACTACGCGGCTAAAAATTCAGAAAACTTTTATGGTAAATATTACTGCCAAATGGAGTATTTACAGTACAGAAAAGAATTTACAGCAAATCGTACCGAAAAAAATAAACGATTGCAGCGCCAACTGATACATCACGTGACTTACAGTGCGAAGCAGATACAGTAAAACCTGTAAAGTTGACCACGCTTGTAAGTTGACCACCTGTAAAGTTGACCACGCTTGTAAGTTGACCACCTGTCTTAGTTGACCATTATTTTCAGGCACAGAATTAGATCTATATCTTTTTATTTAACCTCTATAAGTTGACCACTTGTTTAAGTTGCCCACTAAAGTATTGCACCGCAAGTGGTCAACTTACTCTGGTTTCATTGTACCACCGTGCGTCCCTTCTCTCGATGTGTCTCAACTGATATGGTGGTCAGCAAAGTCGCCTGCCAATACGAAGGTATCTTCGAACCTGCTGCTCGCATATTGCACTTTTTAACTCTCATTTATTCTACCGTAAAATTTTACAGTAAAATATGATTTTACGGTAAAAGTTACTTCTAACATGGATGCCAGTAACTTTTACCGTAAAATTTCAGGATTTCTTTTAACAGAGTAATAGCTGTGACGCTTATAAGGGCCACGGTGACTTTATGTTAGAAGCTTCGCTTCTTATGCTGGAGGTCGTGGGATCAATTCCTCTCTCGTGCCCTGGGTATTAGAAAAGAAAGACATAAATACTTCTAATGACATAAAATTTAGAAAGGGCAAGAAAATAACACTTAAACTAAGACTAAAAATTCTCCAAAAATCGTGAAAAAAAAATAATGTATCGAGTTTTTCTCAAAACAGTATGAAAAAATTTTTTCAGTTTCAGTCTCCTAGTAGTAGTGCTCTTCCGGCGAATTGTCATCTCCAATTTTCGATAAAAAGGCACGATATGCTTGATGCACTGATAAACTTTCTGAAGATAGAGACTTTTTCTTGAACATAAATGATGTTTGTTTTCCATCTGAACATCTTAAAGAACGTCGTTATTGCAATAATTCTTTTTTTATAAATTGTGCTGTACGTCAGAAAAATTATTGCTTTCAACAGTTTTATGACAGTTATCATTCTAGTTCGTTTTATGCAATAAAACATTTGTACAAACTAAAGTTAAATAATAACACAAGTTAAAATTTTACTATTATAATAAATAATCATGAGTATTGTTACTATTACTTATTTTGTACTTTAAAAAAATGAAATAGTTACTTTCATTGAAGTATCATTTAGTATTTGATGCATCTTTCTTCTAAATAAAATTATTTAATTGATAAATTGGTTAATTAATTTCTTTTTAAACTTGGATCGGCGACAAAACCCAAACCCTGAGCGTCCACACCGGACTAGACGCAGTAACTTTACTATAAGAACGTTACAGTAAGCTATTTCTCTGCAGGCGCATTAATAAACCTCCCTCCTAGTACATAAAACAAGTTAAGTTTGAAAAAGCAACTTCGTGACTTCTTCAGGTAGACAATAAGAACATCAAAATAGCATTTGCAGGGGGACCCGTTGCACTGTATTTTGTGGCCCCCTTGGACTATCACTTTTTAAAAAAGGAGTTTGAGAAACATGTGTTAGAAACCACTCCAGGTCGTCATGTGAGCCACTCGCAATGGGGTTGTTTCCTTCAGTCAAAAGTACTACTTTTAGTCGGTGAAATTGATAGAATAAGCAAAAATAATAAAATAGACTCAGAAAATACTTTAATTTTCCCCAATAGTTATTTTTTAATTAATTTTTTTAAATGTCCGATTTTTCAAACAAGGCGTGGTCTTTATGACGTCACAAATGATGTACTTTTGGCGCATCTGTCTGCCGTGATTCCACGTCATGGTAATCACGAAACGAATTAAATATTGCGCTCTATGCTTGCTATCAACCATATCGTTGCCAGTACACGTGAGTAAAGATGCGAAATAAATATTGTGGTCTGTGAATGGCAACACTGAATGGCATTTCATCATTTGTAATCTCATCGGCAGAAGTGTAAACAATTAAAGCGCACCAATTCAAGTATTTTTTTTTTAATATTAAACTTAGTCAAATTATTTAAAAAATGGTCAGATCCTATGTTTTTAAGCATTCTCTTTCAGAAAAAAAAAATACTTTTAAAGTTTTGGAAACGACCCCATTGCGACACGGTAAATCCGCCACTGCACGGGGACTAGTTAAATACTTGAAATAATGCCTAATAATATCTGTACAAGTGGGAACAATATTCTCATTTTTAGAAAGGGTATTAAAGAGTAAAATTTAATCTCTAAACTGGAGAAAATCTTGAATATCATTTTGCAATTGATTGCAATAAAAGAAGTTAATGTGCATATCAGTGCAAGTAATGGATTTAATACATTTTTATTGCCTTAAGAAAAAACAAGAATACAAAGCATTCATTTTACACTTTTCTTCACGTAATGGACAACTTATCTTTGCGTAAGTAATATATATATACATATATATGTATATATTTATATTAGTGCATATTTGTTTTTATTTTAAGTGCAAATTTTAGGCATTTCAGTGCATAAGTCCATACATTTTTAATGCACAAAATCTGTGCTCTAGTTATAGTTATGTAAGCTGGATCATTAAGTTTCAAATCAAACAAATATTTTCAAATGAATTTGCTTGAAATATTTTTAAATCACTGCCTTTAACTTGACCATGAGATTAATAATCATTTTCTTTTATTTCAGTGGGCTGTCAATATCAATCACAATAAAGCCGACTAGCAAATTTGCGTCGCTTTTCGAAACAGTTGTAATTTTGAAATGCGTTAATTTTTCAACAAAAAAAATGTGAATCAGTCCAGAGTGATTTTTATTCACACCTGGTGATTAATATGTTTTGTAAATAAGTTTTCGTAATGCAACGCATTTCTATTATATGTTAGTTTTAAATTTTTCTCTTAGAGGCCACATTACTTACAAGCTTTTTTTTTTTTTTTTTTTGAGCTTCTAAGGTTGCGCTAGCTCGTACTAATAATTGCTGCTAAACACGTGGCTTGCAAAATGTTGTAACACTATGACAAAGAAAAGAGACACTACTGTCCTTACGTTGCATCTCTTCTCTATCTCTTCTCTACTATTAATAAAGCTTAAAATTCTGTCCGGATTTCTGTCTGGATCTCTGTGACGCGCATAGCGCCTAGACCGTTCTGCCGATTTTCATGAAATTTGGTACAAAGTTAGTTTGTAGCATGGGGGTGTGTACCTCGAAGCGATTTTTCGAGAATTCGATTTTGTTCTCTTTCTATTTCAGTTTTAAAAACAATTTCCGTAGCAAAATTATCATAGGATGGACGAGTAAATCACGAAATTATCATGACGTGGAACCCCGTAACATGGGAAGAGCGAATGAACATAGCCAATTGGCGAGAAATTGATCATCCATTATTTGTACAGGCGAACCAAATGACCTTTTGATTTTCTACTACGGGCAAAGCCGTGCGGGTGCCGCTAGTTTTAAATAAACTAGAAATTTAGTTAAGTGAGAAGAAGATAGCTCATGCTGCAAATATGATATTGGAATACGGGGAAAAAAAGTAAGTTGAATGACGTACTAACTTCTTTTTGCGTTCAATATACCAACAGCCAGTTGATCCCATCCAAAGACTGCAATTTGGTCCTTGTTATAGACTCATCATAGGGCCGTGGTGGCCCGATCGGTAGAGTGTCGGATTCGGGGCCGGAGGGTCCTGGGTTTGAACCTCGATGGTCGAAGACCCACCGTCGTCATTAAAGGGGACTGGGCGACGTTAAATATGCTCGTTATCTCAATGTCCTCCAAGTGAAACGATACCTCTGGGGGTGCTAGCACCAGGTAGCTAGTAGCTCCTGCACTAGTTCAAAATTCTCATAAACTGTTCGATCCGGTGATGGTGCTGCCATCTATCGGTATACAAAATAATGGAGGCAAGGCACTTAGTATGCAGTCCTCGACATAAATGCAGTTGTAGTCAGTTGTGACTCTGAATAGGAATAGACTCATCAGTCTGGATTGGCGAATAGCCGACGGGAGGCAGTCATCTCATTGAAGCTGAGAATGCCTACAAATTGGTAGCTAAAGTAAATTTAGCTCAGCAGTGAGAGTAACCAGCCATGATGCGCCTGAACTCGTGAATTGAAAGCAACGCTTAGGTATCAAGCAGTAGCCCTTTAGCCAGGGCTAAGGCAGAACTACTTGCAATATACCAAAAGCTTGGTTATCACACTGCAGTTTCGTCTTGCAATCTCGTCCGGGCTGTCGGTATACTGCATGTGGTTCTGCCTTACCCTGGCTACAGGGCGGTAATTTACTGTTAAATAAGTTACCAACACAAATACGCCCTACGAAAATACACGCACATACAGACCACCACATGCCTATTCACACAGACGTCTACACACACACATATCTACACACACACATCTACACACACACACACCACTACTTGCACACATACAGATCTACACACATTCACTCGTGATTGCCAAAAGCGTAGCTTGAATTCGAGATGTCAAAACTACAAATTTTCTTTTTGTTCTTTTTTCTTTTCTTTTGTTTCTTTCGTTTTTCCTAAATTCAGCATGAAATTTTGAAGTTTGTTGTCGAGTCTATAATTTTTGTATTTTTTAATGTTGTTTGCTTTACCCCGGCGTGAATTTTCTACTCAATTATTTTGTATTTTAATTGATTACAATTCGCTTGTTTCGAATATTTTGATTTGTTTTTATATTTTACTCGATTTTAAAGTTTTACTCTACTTTTCTGTATGTCTACATAGCAGTTTGTGATCGCTTAGATTATATATATATATATATATGTATGTATGTATGTTTATCTATCTATCTTTTTTTTTTTTTTGTATTCAAATTTATAGTCTACAAAAGCGTTACGTTTAAAAACCGCTACTAAAAACAAAACACGACATTTTTGCTCACGTTGTTGAATTATTCTTTAATCTTCTCCTGATAGTCGTTTGCGTTGAGTAATTGAAATTGTTCTACTCATTCGTTTCTACATTTCAATTAGTTTTCAATTAATTTGTTTTGGTGATTTAAGTACTCTACATTTTTTTCTCGGTTAACTTGTCTGATTAGTTTTCTTGAGCCCCTGGTGAAATGAAATAGTTTTTATTCTTGTTTTTCTCTTAGAGTTGCGTTAATTTTTTTGCTTATCTTTCGCAACTTCGGATGTACTTGGTTCTTTTTTTCTTCTTTTTTTTAAATAATCTTTTATACTGAGCGTTGAAGAATTGTGTGTGTGTGTGTGTGTGTGTGTGTTTCCTTATTCCTGTTTAACATCGCTCAACCATATTAAAAGTACCTGTATTTTTCATTCTTATTAATGAAATCAATATTCTTGCAATTTTTTCTTTAATTGTATTAATTTCATCGTTTACAGTTACAGCTCCCCTTATAAAAGACAATAAGTTCGATATAGATTTTTTTTTTTTTACTGTTTCCAAAAGCAAGTAACAAGACGACTGAAGATCATAAATAACACAAAGCAAATCTCTATCTTTACTAATAATGAAGCTGAAAGTCTGTGTCTCTGGACGCGCATAGCGCCTAGACCGTTCGACCGATTTTCATGAAATTTGGCACAAAATTAGTTCGTAGCATGGGGGTGAGCACCTCCAAGCGATTTTTTGAAATTTCGATTTTGTTCTTTTTCTATTCCAATTTTAAGAACATTCTACCCAGCAAATTATCATAACGTGGAGGAGTAAATTTCGAAATTATCATAACGTGGAATCGTAACATGGGCGAACAAATGAACACAGCAAATTGGCGAGAAATTCATCATCCATTATATTTGTAGACTAGTGGTACCCGCACGACTTTGCCCGTAGTAGAAAATCAAAAGGTCATTTGGTTCGCCTGTATATTTACAAGTAATGGATGGTGAATTTCTCGCCAATTTGCTCGCCCATGTTACGGTTCCACACTATGATAACTTGGTAATTTAATCGTCCACCTTATGATAATTTGCTCGGTAATGCGTTCTTAAAATTGGAATAAAAAAAGAACAAAATCGAATTTTCGAAAAATCGCTTCGATGTGCACAGCTCCATGCTACAAACTAATTTTGTGCCAAATTTCATGAAAATCGACCGAACCGTCTAGGCGCTATGCGCGTCACAGAGATCCTGACAGATAGACAGAGAGATATTCAGACAGAGAGACTTTCAGCTTTATTATTAGTAAAGAATATACAGGCTAACCAAATGACTTTTTAATTTTCTACTACGGGCTAAGCCGTGCGGGTACCGCTAGTTAGAAATAAAAGAATTGAAGTCCATTAACTCAGGGCGACTCTCGCCACAGAATAGCACTCCCAAATCGAAGTATAAGGAAGAGCGGGGCACTTTCGGAGATGCAAAAAGTTCTCCCCAAGATTACATAGAGAGCACACAGAGAGTTCAATACGACATTGATGCGGAAGAAGTACTTGTGAAGACAATTGTGACCGTAAATGAGGCGGAACATTGCAACAGTTTTCTTCCCTGGCCATTCGGATACTTTACAGATCTGTGTAACCCATGATTTATTACTATTAGTGGAAATTTGTTTCAGGAGAAAACTCCCTTGTGGCTTTTCTAATAGTTGACTTCATCGAGTTGTAGGAGAGGTCAGGTTTTGATAAGGCTCCTTTATAAGGGGAGCTGACTTATCCGACATTTTGGTTCCAAAATGGGGTCGTTTCCAAAATTTTAAAAGTAATTTTTTCTGAAAGAGCATGCTTAAAAACGTAGGATCTGACCATGTTTTAAATAATTTATTTAAGTTTAATATTTTTAAAAAATTACTTAAATCGGTGCGCTTTTATTGTTTACACTTCTGTCGTGTGACACAAATGATGAAATGATTCTCACAAATGATGAAATGATTGATGAAATGATTCTCACAAATGATGAAATGACATTCAATGTTGCCATTCACAGAACAAAGTATTTAATCCGCATCTTTACTCACGTGTATTGGCAACGATAGGGTTGATAGCAAGTGTAGAGCGCAATTTTAATTCGCTGCTTCATTATCATAACGTGGAAACGTAGTAGAAAGATGCACCAAATTGCATTATGTGTGACGTCATACACGCCTTGTTTGAAAAATCGGACATTTAAAAAAAATTAATTTAAAAAAAACTATTGGGAAAATGAAAGTATTTTCTGGTTCCATGTAATTTTTTTTTGCTCATTCTATCCATTTCAATGACTAAAATTAGTACTCTTGACTGAAGGAAACCACTCCATTGTCGGGCGAAAAAAAGTATTTGTACAGAAGTCTCATGGCATAAAACTGGTGTCCAAGCTTTAGATGTGTTGCCTGATTGATGCTTGATTATTATATTCTGTAGATGAAGACGATTTAATTAATACAAATTAAAAACAAATAAGATGTGAAAATGAGGTTCATTACAGTAAACATTTCCCGATACATTTTTGTTGAATTTGTGAACTAAGTTATCTTTCTAGATTCACTTTAAGCGACATTTTACTCAACTTATCATCAATTGTTTTACGACATAGCAACCAGCGAATATTATAACGTATTTATACACGCTAGAAACGAGGTTGGACCCAATTTTGTCTTGGAACCAAAATGTCGGATAAGTCAGCCTGTGCTTTTCAAGGGGCTCTAGGTTGTGATGGTCTGAAAGGCAGAAGCTCCTTTCGTAGCCAAGAAATCGGAAGTTTCGTTATTCTGTACTATACAATGAGCAGGGATCTGTTGAACAGTTTTTTTTTTCTTGCCATTACTTGCAATGGGGTGGCTTCCTTCAGTCAAAAGTACTACTTTTAGTCATTGAAATGGATAGAATAAGCAAAAAAAAAAAACAGGTCTTTAAAAAAAATTAATTTGAATTTTGACATCTTGAATTCAAATTATGTTTTTCGCAATCACGAGTGCGCGTATGTAGGCGTGTGTGTTTGTGTGTGGGGGTATGTGTTTGTGTGTAGGGGATATGTGTGTTTGTGTGTAGGCATGTGTGTTTGTGTCTGTGTGCTGGCATAAGTGTGTGGGTAGTTGTGTGTATGAATGTGTGTGTGTGGGGGGGGGGTATGTGTGTAGGCATATGTTTGTGTCTATGTACAGGCATGAATGTGTGGGTAGTTGTGTGTATGTGTGTGTATGCTTTTGTGTGTGTATGTGACGGTGTCTGTATATATGCGTGTGTGTATGTGTTTGTATGTGTGTATATGTTTGTGTATGTGTGTGTGTTTGTGTGTGTGTCTGTGTGTTAGCGTGCGTGTGTGTGTGTGCGTGTGTGTGTAGTTGTGTATATGTGTGGGGGGTATGTGTATGTGTGTAGGCATATTTGTTTGTGTCTGTGTGCGGGCATGAATGTGTGGGTAGTTGTGTGTATGTGTGTGTATGTTTTTGTGTGTGTATGTGACGGTGTCTGTATATATGCGTGTGTGTATGTGTTTGTATGTGTTTGTGTATGTGTGTGTGTTTGTGCGTGTGTCTGTGTGTTAGCGTGCGTGTTTGTGTGCGTGTGTGTGTGTAGTTGTGTATGTATGCGCGTGTGTGTAGGACATGGATGCAACCTGGAGACGGCTTTCGCAATAGGAGCAGCATCGGGAGGAGCCCGTCGACGGTGATGGTGCGGAGGGTGGCGGTGGGAAAAATCAAAGGAACGTCAAAAACAGTCAAGTGAGAACAATAAGCAATCGTAATTGCTCAAAAAAAAAAAAAAAAAAACATGGATCCAGAAAATACTTTTATTTTCCCAACAGTTTTTTTATTTTTTTTTATTTTTTAAAGTGTCCGATTTTTCAAACAAGGCGCGGTCTTGATGACGTCAGAAATGATGAAATTTGCCGCATCTTTCTATTACGTTTCCACGTTATGATAATCAAGCAGCGAATTTAAATTACACTCTACGCTTGCTGTCAACCATATCGTTGCCAATGCACGTGAGTAAAGATTCGAATTAAATATTTTGCACTGTGAATGGCAACATTGAATGGCATTTCATCGTTTGTGATGTCATCGGACAGAAGCATAAACATTGAAAGCGCGCCGATTTAAGTAATTCTTTAAAAATATTAAACTTAAACAAATTATTTAAAAAATGGTCAGATCCTATGTTTTTAAGCATGCTCTTTCAGAAAAAGATACTTTTAAAATTTTGGAAACGACCCCATTCAATTCTGTACCTCAGAACTGGACAGACGAAATTTCAAAATTGTGATTTTCTGTTTATTAGAGCATGGCCCCTCTTGATTTTCACAGGCCTTGAAGATTTATGACTTTTTTTATGTTAAATCGATGCAACTAGTAGCCTAAGATGATATGCTCTTAAAATTCTGGAAAAATGCGAAACTTCATATGTCGCCCATTTTGACCGCAAGAGGCACTGAACCCAATTCTGTGTGTCCGCACGCAAAATGTCCACCAATCAATGGACATTTTGATTGTAAGAATGGAAAGCAGGGATTACCTGTAGCGCCCTCTTTGTTGCCGTGAGTTTCAGCGATTATCACGGCCTATAAGAATCAAGTGGAGCCATGATTAGGGCATTGTATATAGAAGCCTATTCGCAACTCCAGAGCTCGAATAAGCTACCTTGCAGTGATTAACAATACTACCGAAAAAGGTAAAACATTCCGTTCCACGTGTTTTCTTTCTGGTAAATTACAGGCTTCAGACAGTTTATGGTGTAATGTAATTTCAGAGAAATAAAAAAAGAAAGTTTCCCACAAACATGATGAAAATTTACTCTAATTCACTATGTTTCAAAGTAAGGTATAAGTTCCGACTTTTGTTTGTTTTACCTTTTTCATCCGCCATTAGACTGGTTGCAGCGCCCGCTACAGTTTATTGGAATTGCGAATTTCGCCAATTCTTTTTAAAAAAATCCTTTTCAATTTTTTACCAGGGTTAAAAGAGCGCGCGTCCTATCCTTTGCATGCGCCAGAAAAAAAAGTTTTTCCTCTCTCCTGTAAAATCACCGTAATGTGATTTACATCCTTCTGGCTCTGAGGCACAGAATTGAAGAGATCAAAACAAAAATCGACTGCTAACCAGGAAAGCACACGATAGTGTAATAATGAACAAATTTAAAATAAGTAGCACTTGAAAGAGCACAGCAAAACATGTTTCTGGACGTATAAATTACTTGCCCTCAGGTCCCCGTTACCGAAATATGAGGACTTAAAGCCCGAATTTTAAGAAAAGTCACCAAATTTAGCGAGTTTCTGTGAGTAATGGAAGACATCTTTTCTCAGAATTTGTAGATGCATGCAGACGGTGAAATTGCGTGATAAATTTCTCGCTAAGTCTTTAAATTTGGAGTTGTTCTTAAAATTAAAAATATATACATACATGTGTTTAAAATTGTTATTCTACTGCTGCAATTTTCTCTATTTTTCAAAACTAAAAATAATTTTAAGACTTTTTGGTTTTTTGCAAAGAGAGCTTCGAAAATAAGATTTTTTTAAAGCAACTTTCGAAAAACAGACAAAATGTGAATTATTTCTTTATTTTTCGCGATGGTCGTGAAAGAAAAATGAAAATGGTGCTTTACTTCTGCTGTTTTATGAAGTACTAGAGGTACCAGCACGGCTCTTGCCCGCAGTAGAAAATTAAAAGGTGATTCGGTTCGCCTGTATATTTACATACAATGGATGATGAATTTCTCGCCAATTTGCTATGTTCATTTGCTCACCCATGTTACGGTTCCACGTTATGATAATTTCGTAATTTACTCATCCACGTTATGATAATTTACTGGGTAGAATGTTCTTAAAATTGGAATAGAAAAAGAACAAAATCGAATTTTCGAAAAATCGCCTCGAGGTGCACACTCCCATGCTACAAACTAGTTTTGTGCCAAATTTCATGGAAATCGGTCGAACGGTCTAGTCGCTATGCGCGTCACAGAGATCTTGACAGACAGATCCAGACAGAGAGACTTTCAGCTTTATTATTGGTAAAGATTAAGGCATCCCACACGCATACAATTAAAACTAGTATGTTGTGGCCATCACGAAACTTTCTTCTATATTTTTCTTTTCTTTTTTTTCTGATCCCTCCCCATGCTTGACAATATGCAATATTCCCAACAAAAACTAAATTACACATGCAAAAACTAGACGACCATCCCAATGTCTGAATTATTGCAAAAGCAAAGCAAAGAGCGAAAATTGAAAGTTATTTTAAAAGCCTTGCTTGAATTAATTACAAATATTTTATTTGTTAACAAACATAAGATGGCAACAGTTAAAAAATTTAAATCATTGAGATAATATTTCCGATCATTTCCATACAATTCGGAACTCCAGCGCTCGAATACGCTACCTTGCGGTGATTTATAAAACTGCGTCTGCACCTAAAACATTGCCACGTTGCGCATCACGTGTGTCTGTTGACGTAAACGCGGTCAGTTTGTTCTGAGTAACGCATTCAACATGTCTAAGAACGCCTTCAACAACAGAAATTAATTCGTCCCTTAGTAGTATTCTCGAGCTTCTCAAAATAATGTTAGTTTTCCTTATTTCTTTCAAAAAAGTATTAAATGGTGGAAGCGTAAACAAGAAAACTCTGGATTAACAAAATTGGATAACGTTATACCAGGTAAAATTTTTTATTGTTTTGTATGAATTTGTAAGAATATGGGGTTTTTTTTAATCTTAAATTAATTAAACTTACCATATTTTACAGCAGCATTTAGTTGGAATGGACAGTATGCAAAATATTTTCTTGAATATATTATCGTAGAACAAAATGAATAACCGAAAAAGAATTTACTTTATTCCTTTTATTCTCAGCTGAAAGGTTTCGCCAAATTTGTTTAGGGTTATTAATTTTTAGTATTGTGCGAGCAAAGTAGCCTTGGCGAGATTTCGCGTTTTTAGTTAAACCATTTTTAATTTTTATCATAAGTGGAATAAAATGGTAGTAAGATTACAGAATTCGATAAGTGAAAGGAAATAATGGTCAATCAACTGAAAAGAAAACTACCACCATATATCCGTGAGAATTTTGTTGATGATTTGCATAACATGACACAATTAAATCGTAACTCAGAAATTAGAAAAATCGAAACAGAAAATTTTTAAATTAACCGATTCGGGAATTCGAGAGAAATAACTCAACTACAAATGGAAAAAAAAATAAGCGCTAGCCAAGCAAGGCAAAGAAGTATCATCTTCTTTCGATAACAATTTGTAATGTCACATTGAATTTTCTAGCATTAATTGTTATTCTTGTCAGGCCACAATTATTATTTAGTTTTATCAAGAATTGATAAATATCGAATTCAACATCGTGGAAATAGCTGCTTAGAACTACGAACTACGTAGTTTGCATGAATCTTTGACGTTTAGTAATGCTTCTTGAATTCTCATTTCTTTCTACGTGGGCCAGAATATCCACAAGACTTTGAAAATTAATTTAAAAAGAATAAAGCGAAAAAATCATACGTACGAACAAAAATCACAACACTTTTAGCATTTTCTTCGTTACCATGTGCGTTTGTTGTAGTTTTCAATTCCGCCATTAGACAGTGACTTCAGTGCCCCCTATAGTTCGTTGGAGTTGCGAATTAAAATCACGAGAAATACGCAGACGACAATCTATTACGATTTATCTTTCTTATTGTTGCATTAATAAAGCTATTTTTATTCGCAAAAAAAAAAAAAAAAAAAAAATCAACACCTCTTGGAGCGATTGGAGTCAAAATTGAACCAAAGCCTGTTTACATATGGATTAACATATATTCCAAATTTCAACCAGAACGTAGCATTACTTCTTGAGATAGGGCACTCACAAAGGAAAAAAAGAACGGGTGATTGCGCTACCCCCTTTTTAGCTGTTGACACAAAAATAAAATCAGTTCTTATACCCACTAAGGGCTACTTGCCGATAAATTTTTCTTTCATTCCGTTCATTATTTCTTGAGATACAGCAGTCACAATTGACGACAAAAAACGTTCTATAGCTCAACCCCCGTTTGAGTTATTGACACCAAAATTGAATCAGCACCTGTTCCTGGTGATGGCAACATATGGACCAAATTTTGTTTGATTCCACCAGTTACTTCCTGAGGAATAGCAAGCACGCGTAACTCAAAAAACGTCCCATTGCTCCACCCCCCTTGGAGGAATTCGCGCCAAAAACCAATGGGCAAAAGTTCACATAGAGGCACATATGTGTACCAAAATGTGTTTAAAAATTCTATCAACTATGTTTTACTAACTTATTTAATAAAGAAAATGCACGTAAAATCTCAAAAATTGTCTCAGGTTTCAACAGAATATAGTTGAACTTGATTCAACGTACCAAAGTCAAGAGTTCAAAATTTTGAACTTGAAAATAAGTAATAAGATAATTGAAAGAGAAAAATAACCTTGGTGTTATCATTAAATTCTATTTAGAAAGCGCCCAAGAATGTTCTTCGAAATGAAATACTTAAACCATAGAGACTTTTTTTTCTTGCTATTTATCATAGGTTCAATTTACAAATGCTGATCGCACACAATTATCACGATCGGTTCATTTTACACGCAATCCACGTGGATTTACCAATGCTTACGCAATGCATGACGTTCTAGAATCAAAATACTTGTGTGCAAAGCCATGTTTACGTACGATAATTCACGCGAGATTAGTTAAGAAGGTTTGCCAAAAAGAAAAACAGTAACTTCTCGTCATATCGCTTTTGTCGGGAGACAACAAAAAAGCGCGATATATCCGAAAACGCGATATAGCCGAGATTATAAAAAGTAACAATTTGGTCGTTTCTGAAAATTTAAAAGTATTTTTTTCTGAAAGAGCATGCTTAAAAACGTAGGATTTTACCATTTTCTAATTAATTCCACAAAGTTTAATATCTTTAAAAAATTATTTTAATCGGTACATAGATTCAATTTTATTTTTTCCGCTTCTGCGGATGACATCACACGTGATGAAATGTCATTCAATGATGCCATTCGCACAGAGCGAAATATTTAATTCGCTTCTAAATTAGCATAATCTGGAAACGCGGTAGACAGTTAGCGTAAGCATCTAGTTCACCAGTGGAGTAGCGTGCCAAAGTTCAGCATTCGTGACGTCATAAAGATCCCTCCTTATTTCCAAAATCGGATATTTTAAAAAATGAGTTAAAAATGAAACGTTGGAAAATGAAAGTTTTTTTTTTTTTTTCGCTCTATGTTATTATTATTTTTTACTTATTCCATCAATTTCAGTGGCTAAAAGTAGCACTTTTGACTGAAGGAAACAGCCCCATTGTTGACATATGCATCTACAAAATTATTAGATTATCATCGTACTAGGTCGATTTTCTCAATGTAAACAAAAGAAAAATTTTTCTAACACTTTTTCTCTTAAACTAAGAAAAAAAAATTAAAATATTTTTATTGTTTTATGGAGTACTAGTGGAACCCGCACGGCTTTGCCCGTAGTAGAAAAATTAAATGGTCATTTGGTTCACCTGTATATTTTCAAATAAGGGATGATGAATTTCTCGCAAATTTGCTACGTTAAATAGCTCGCCCATGTTACGGTTCCACGTTATGATCATTTCGTAATTTACTATTACACGTTGTAATAATTTGCTCCGTAAAATGTTCTTGAAATTGTTAAATGTAGGGTTTGGCACATTCAAATTTAAAGCATTTTCATTTTTTTGTAAGCATTAGGCATTCGAAGTTTCTAGAAAAACGCTGTATTGTTTTGTTTCAAAGTATGTTCACAATAAGTACGATGAAAATAAATACTGCAGATAAAGCGCTGAGTTTATGCAATTTTCCTTAATAATAATTTAAATTGGCAAGTGAAATTGAAAAGTAAATAAATAAATAAAAAATTAAGTATTAAGAATAATTTTTCGGCAAAGAAGTATAATAAAATGCATTTTTTGGAAGTTTTGAAAATTTTCGGAATGTTTTGAAACTTAAAAACCCACTCCTTGAATACGACCCTGTTTACAGATGTTTTTCCTGAAAAAAAAAAAAAAAACATGATTTTTCACCAAAAAAAAACCGTTTTTTTTTATCATAAAACCTGCTAATGCTCCGTCTTGAAAGAAAACATGAATGAACTCGCAAACTGCAGACGACTTGTAACCGTGACAACGAAAATTAGTCTCCCTTATTCTCCTCGTCATGGAATCTGAAAAATTAAAGGAACATCAACTCGATCAAAGTGAGACTGGTAACCAATACGTGATTGAAAAAAAAAAAAAAAAAAAAAAAAAAAAAAAAACGAGCTGATGTGTGCATCACATGACTTCCTTTTACTCCAATTTAATGTCATTTCCCCATTATTCGCTATTTTAATGTGATTCAATAGTTTACTCTCTGAATATCACCAACAGTGGCCAAATTGGAACCAGATTTTAAAGAATAATAATAATTTGAATTTTGACATCTTGAATTCAATTATGTTTTTCGCAATCACGAGTGTGTGTGTATGTAGGCATGTGTGTTTGTGTCCAGGCATAAGTGTATGAGTAGTTGTGTGTATGTGTGTTTTTGTGTGTGTGGGGGTATCTGTGGGTGTGTGTATGTGTTTGTGTGTGTCTGTTTGTGTGTGTACGTGTTTGTGTGTGTCTGTTTGTGTGTGTATGTGTAGGTGTATGTATCTATGCGTGTGTGTGTATGTGTTTGTGTGTGTAGGTGTATGTATGTATACATGTGTGTGTATGTGTGTGTGTGTAAGTGTGTGTGTATGTATGCGTGTGTGTGCAGGATATGGACGCAACCTCGAGACGGCTTTTGCTAGAGGAGCAGCATCGTGAGGAGCCGGTCGACGGTGATGTTGTAGAGAGTACTGGTGGGAAAATAAAATCATAGGAACGCCAAAAACAGTCAAATGCAAGCAATAAGCAATCGTGATTGCTCAAAAAAAATCGCCAAATTTGTCGCCAAGTTGGCGAACAAAAGACTGGCGATATATCGCCAAGTGTCCGCAAAATTATAAGACCACTTGAGTGTGCATCGAAATTAACAATGATCCCCCCCCCTCCCCGAAAAAGGTGTTAGAGACCCCTTTAGAAACACCCGAATGCGACCAAAGGAGGAGGTGCACAGCTAGACCCCCTAGAAGTCTACGTACCAAATTTCAACTTTCTAGAACATACCGTTCTTGAGTTTTGCGAAATACATACGCACATATACACATACATACGTACATACAGACGTCACGAGAAAACTCGTATTAATTAACTCGAAAATCGCCAAAATGGATATTTCGGGCGTCTATACGTTCTTAAGTATATATGCACGTGTGGTCGGGTGGGGAAAAAACTCAACATTCAATCGGGGGTGAGCAAAATGGAAATTAAAGTCGATTTTTGAGTGAAATTTTTTTTCACGAATACAATAACTTCCTTTTTTGTAAAAGGAAGTAAAAAGTGCACAAATTGTCATACGAAAATGATTTTTTTAAAATATCCTATACATCTTATTAATAAATAATATTCTTATAATTATAATCTAAAGGGAATTATAATCTTATTATTAATAATTATATAATTTATTATATTATTATTTTATATTATACCATTTAAAAACACCGGAATTTATACCAAATGATTCGAACCCATTTGAATGAATGCCGGTGTCTTTCACGTAACCCCACACAGACAAACACAATTTCTTCAACAAAACTTTTTTTAATACATACAGATATTGTTAGTCTTTAGTTATTCTCATTCCATTTTCAAATTTCAATCGAACAAGAAAAACATTAAATTTCTTTAAGTTTGGAAACACCGTTCTCTATTCTTGTTCCTCTCATTCTATTGCGTCACTTTTAAAATGTGCTTTTTTCAATTTGAATTTTATTCTTTTGGTGTCCCAATACTTAATATGTTCCTCTCATAATATTGCGTCACTTTCAACGTTGACTTTTTTCAATTGAATTTTATTCTTTTAGATATCGTTGTTACAGTTTAAGATTTCAGTCACCAAGAAACAATTTCTTTTCTTTGAATTCGCGAGTTTAATTACTTTGATCAATTCAACTATAATAAAAGTATGAAATATATGGAAGCTCAAATTAGGGTAAACCCTTCCAAGTTGAAAAATTTTAAGCATTCTTCAGATATGTTTCAAAAAGTTTGTCAGATATGTTTTTAGTTACAACTGTCACAAATCAATATGTTTGTCGCCAAATTAATATTTAAAATTTAATCCACTTCAAAATACCTTATTTTATGCTTTTAGTAGAGATTGTATGCTAGCACTTTTCTCTTCCACATCCTACCTATTAGCATTAGTGATTGCAATACCGGTATACCGGAATACCGAATACCGGTGTTTGGAGCTATTTTGCAATTTCGTAATACCGGTATTTGCTGGGGTAGAATACCGATATTTTCGGTATTAGCTGGAAACAATAAATAGTTTGTAATTTAAGAGTTTTCAATTTAATTAATTGGTTATCTACTGTTATTTTAAATATAAATTTCTTTTTCGATGAAGCACAATACCAAAATCAATCTATTGAAGTAAAAACTTGGATTCAAAAGCACGAATTTATAGAACATCAATGAAAAAAAGTAGCAGAAAGATTTCATAATGATATTTTTATCACTAGATGGTGAGATGAATCGTACTTTCGTAAGTTTATGTGAATCACGTTTTCAAAATCTCCATTTTTTAGACTTGCCCTCTGAAAATTAACATAAAATGTATAAACGTATTGGAATTTAAGTGTTGCGCTATGAGAAGTTTATTCCAACAGTGATTTTCAGCATCTTTAAGATATTTTTAAAAAATACATTTCTCTCGATTGTACTGAGTTTTGAGGAGAAAAAAATCTTGTTTGAAAAGCTAACAAACAGTAATTCGTTGTCATAGGTATTAGATGGCTGTTCGGTCTCGCTATTCAGTTTTACATTAAGCGAGATAGTATATTTATAATGCCTTAAACATTGGTAAAGAAAAAAGGCATAATCAGTTGGAACATATTTTCAGATATTTACATAATTGTAAAGAATTTCGAAAAGAAAACGAAAAAAAAAAGTTAACAAGATCAAATTCATTATAAATTTCAAACAAAAGGGTTAATAAAAAGCGAACACAAACCTATTCTGAATAAGAGGAAATTGCTGAAGATGATTTTAATACTGAAAAAAAAAAACTGTCGTTCGAAGAACAGTTAGTTACAATTAGTGATGTTCCGGATATCCGAGGGAAAATAAAGATCTGTATCCGTATCCGTTACTTTTTTGACGGATCTTAAACGGATCATTTCTATTCTAATAATTTCTAAATATTTAAATTAAAGACTCTTAAATTCCGTTTTAATTCTTAAGTTCCGTTTAAATTAGGTTTTATTCCCTATTTAAATTATAAGGTATCATTTCAGAAGCCAATTTGTACCTCCTCCCTCCCCGTTGCAAAAGGGAAGGGGAAATAAGTTTTAAAAGTGTGTGTCAGTGTGTCTTTTTGTGGCATCGTAGCTCCTAAACAGATGATTACCGGAGATATTAATTAAAAACCGACTTAACGTTTTTCACAATTATAGTAGTAAAAATTTACCTGTACGTTAAAAATGTTGGCCCTAATTGAAAGAACGAAGTTTTCTGCATTTGATATTTATTTGAAACTTCCAACTTATATACGGTAGGAGCTATGATCTTGTTAAGTAAATTTTAAATGCAATTCTAAGCCTTTATACGCGTGATTGGTAGCGATTTCATACTCGGAAGATAAGGAGAAAAAGCTCATTGATTTAAATTTTTTACCTGCTGTCATATTTGTTAACAAATTCATATTTGTTAACAAATGTGTGACCCGTGAAATTCATCTTAATATGAGGTCGGCTGTCTGGGACATGTTTTGTTTTTTTAATTTTTAATTGAATATTAGTTTTCGTTATTGATTGGGGTTTCTGTGGTTTTTCATTTTTGTTTCTCTCGGCATCCTTCAAAAGAAGTGAGACTAAATTCTCTATTTACTGTTTGTAAAGGTGTTCCCGGCTCTATATTTTGTCGGTCGGATTAAGTTCGGTGGAATGGGTCAGTGCTGCATTTATGCTGAAATAAAATGCAAAAAATTATTTCTAGTCTGTCCAGTAGCAGCTTTACACTCTTGCTCCTGTATCCTACATCTACCGAGTAAGCTAGAAATAATTTTTCACATTCCATCTAAGCATAAATGCAGCGCTGACCCATTCCATCCAACTCTCCCTCAATTTTAACGGAGATTTCTTTAAAGAGTAAATGATAGTCTTGATTATATTTTTGTCGCAGTTGACATTTTTTGAAGAAACTGCCATTATACTGACGGGAATACCTTCCGTAACAAATTTTACACTTGGATAGTTGAATTGGGTAAAAAAATAATTTTGAGATCCGTATCCGCGGATCTTGACACTAATGATCCGAATCCCTATCCGTATCCGCGGATCTACTTTTTTTAACGATCCGGCACATCACTAGTTACAATGGGGTTGTTTCCTTCAGTCAAAAGTAGTACTTTTAGTCCCGAAGTTGATAGAATAAGCAAAAAAAAAAAAAAAAAATAAATAAATAAATAAAAAAAGTAACATGGACCCAGAAAATTCTTTCATTTTCCCAACAGTTTTTTTTTAATTAATTTTCTTAAATGACCAATTTTGAAAACAAGGCGTGGTGTTGATGACTTCACAAATGATGCTCTTTGGCGCATTTTGTACCGCGTTTCCACGTTAACATAATCAAGAAGCGAATTAAAATTGCTCTCTACGCCTGCTATCAACCATACCGTTGCCAATACAAGTGAGTAAAGATGCGAATTAAATATTTTGCTCTGTGAATGGCAACGCAGAATGGCATTTCATCATTTGTGATGTCATCCGCCAAAAATGTAAACAATGAAAGCGCACCGATTTAAGTAATTTTTTTAAAATATTAAACTTAAACAAATTATTTGAGAAATGGTTAGATCCTATGTTTTTAAGCACGTTCTTTCAGAAAAAAATACTTTTACATTTTGGAAACGACCCCATTAGATATAAATAATAGTGATAAAAAAACTACTCACAATATAAAAGAAACACCCACACTCAAAAACATCATTTTTGTTTGTTCATTACAATGAGTTCCAGGCTTAGTAAAATTTAGCATGGTGGTTTTTTTTTTTTTTTTTTTTGCTATTATTGATTTTTTACGATGATATTTTTGTTCCTTTAATTTATATTTGTTGACAATAAGTAAATAGCGCACTTTTTAAACGAAATAATGAAAAATGATATGGCAACGAAAGATTATGCTTTTGAATGTTTCTTGGGAAATTTCTAATACCGGTAGTAATACCAGTATTCCGGTTAAACGTTCAAAAAATGCGGAATACTGGTATTGCATTTTTGATCCGATATTGCAATCCCTAATTAGCATTAAACGCCTCAGAATCACCTAGGTGAGGCTATGAGTACTGGAATTTCTGTAAACATTCTCTTTTATCTTGTCACAGATCTTTTCTCTGAGAGGAAATCAATTTCATGGTGTTTAATATGGAGGGCATACTTTCCTTTGCAGTTTAAAAACATGCAACTATCTTAACTCAGACATGAGAGTGTGATAAAGAGCTGTCGATAAATGCTGTCAGGATTTGTTTGAGGAAGAGGGAGTTTGTGAAAGTGTGACAGTTTGTGACAAGAGGGAAGGAGGTAGTAACAAAAAGTGTGGCACAACGCATTTTTATAAGAATATGTTTATGAAAAATAGCGTGACATGTGACAAAAGAGGGAGGGGGTATAGTGAAGTGTGGCACTTTGTGCCAAAGGAAGAGAAGGGGGTCAAAGTAGTTTTTTTAAAAAACATCATTTATGGATAGCCCCTAAGTACAAAAATCTTTAAAGGTGGATAAAAGTCAAATTTTGAAAAAAAGAAAGATGTGAGAAATCGTATTTTGCTATGAAAAACAACACTATTTTTCAGAAAGAGTTTTAAAAATAAAATAAATAATGCAGAATATTTCTCAAGCCATACACAGAAGAGTTTGTCAAAGTGATTTTGTTACAACGAATTCCTGATTGCCAATCATCCTTCCGTGAACATAGCAGTAGATCACTGAGATTGTTTTCAAGAAACTATCAGAACTTAAGCTTGGTGAAGTTTTAGAGTGAATTATTGGTTAAGCTTAACTTGCTTGGTGCGATTTTATATTTTCAGGGGAAAAAAAGTAGGCAAATGAATCTTTCTCAAAAAATGGAAGAAAAATCTCATATTCCGTCAAAAGTCTGAAGAATCCCATCCCTGTTAACTGAAAACTCATCAAAGTCTTAGAGTGTTAAAAACTGAGTTTAAAAAAAATGTTACTGATAACGCACATGAGTGAGTTCGCATCCCCCCTCCCCTCTCGTTAGCTTTCAGCTCCAAATACAGTGAAGCACCGTTTATACGTTTCTCTTTTATACGTTTTTTAAATTGGTCCCTGCGAAGTATAATACACATTAACCTATACCTATTATACGTTTTTTTTTTCATTTGTACGCTTTTTTTATAGACCCTTCAAAAACGTATAAACGGTGCTTCACTGTATGTTCCTTTTTAACAATGTTTTTCTCACCAAAACTCCAATCGTGGTTTTTTTCATCACGTCGTTCAGTTCACGTACAGTTCTCGTTTTTCCCCGAAACGGTTTCCATACGCGATAATTAGAACAATCAAAGTCGCTTAGCGAACTATCGATTAATTGGATCCTATCGTTTAATATACCATGAATTATACATTTGGAAATAGTGCTTAATTTTGAACCAGTTAGTGGAGAATTCCGATTAATGTGCTGTCAGCTAAACGAACCAAAATCGAATGTTTTACTTAATTTACTGCGCCGCTTATTGGGAAAGAGGGAAATGAGAGTCCTGAGAGGGACTTCCTCTAACTAAATCCATTCCTATTAATTGAATAAGCACTTCTCCTATTGGTTAAATATTCCTTTTAATTGAATAAACATTTCTCTCATTATTCTTCCCTGCGTCTTGAAGAGAGTTTCTGTTTCCAATTTCGCGCAGAGTAAAAAGAGGGAAAATAATAATTTGCATCTGATAAATTAAAATTTCGTCAATCAAGAATTGCAGGTTTTGAAGCAATGTTTTTTTTTTTTTTTTATGTTATGCTTTTGAAATACTGTTTCATTTCCTTCTTTTCGAATATCTGTGCTCTGCCAGTTGGTTGGGATTCATTAATTACGTAAGGATGATTTTAGCAATTTCTGACCCCCTCCCCCCATGTAAGGGTACGCAAGATAGATTTTTCAAACCCCTCCCCCCTATTCTTACGTGAGATTTTATAGAGTGAGATTCTTTTGTATACGATGCGATACTAATTAAAAATAAAACATGTCATACATAGTGCGATTCTTTTATTATATTTTAAACTATTCATTCTTTGTGAAACAATTAAAAAGCAGCTCGTCCTAATACGCTTTTTATCATCCAGACGCAAATGAAATAGGATCCCAGCCAAACCACTTCACCGCACGATTTCAAATGAATATCTTTGACTCCCTCCCCCAAAGTAAGGGTATGTAGAGATTTTTCAACACCCCCCCCATCCCCCCCAGGACCCTTACGTAACTAATGAATGGCACCTTACTTCCTATTTCTATATATTATAATTTTGCATGAATTCCAGTCTTATTTCAGACTGCTTATTCATATCAAAATAACACGAAAAAACAATAGCAAATCGAAATATTTTTGAAATTAATCCATAATACATGAGGCTACCCTCAGGTGTTACGGATTAATATCCCTCCTCCCTTGTGAGCACCCTTGCCTAGTTGCTTTTATTTTTTTATTGTTTCATGCGCAAAAGAGCGCGGTGTGGAAATCTTGTATGAAGCATTGTGCTGTGGAATCGTAAGGCGAATTGTTTTTCAAAGACTATATATACCAATAGTATGCAATAGCTGCAGATTTCGCAAAAAGATGAATCTACCTTCTGTTGAATGAACTGCAATTCTATAAATTTGGAGAAGCATTCACTTACGCAAAATCTTCTAAATACTGAATTAACAACAAAATAACAAAACCTTCGTACGGAAAAAAACTTGATAAAAACGATAATGGAGCATAAAAACCACAAACTATTTTCCTAATTTACAGCAAAAATCTTAAAGCTTATTCATGATTTGCAAAATTATCGTTGTTAAATACAGTATTTAATTCCTGAAATCAAAAGTTTTCGCTTAAGTTTATTTTTATGCAGTTTTAAGAGTAGTATTCCAGGATTGCAAATAGTTGCGCACTTGTCTGTGTTATAGTGTAGGCAACCAATTCTATTATGCAGCATTAATTATACATTCTCTAACTAGTTAAGGATTTCGTGAAGACTTCAAAATGGCGCAACGGATGTTACGCGTTGCAACATTAGGAATTCTAAATTCAGGCGAAATTTTCCTTTCATTCTAAAAAACTATGAGTGTTCATGAATTTAAGCGAGCTGATGTGCACATCACATGACTTCCTTTTACACCAAATAAAAATTATATCCCATTATTCGCAATTTTAATGTGATTCAATAGTTTACTCTGTAAATATCACCAACAATTTGAAACCAGATTTGAAAAAAAAAAAGAAAAAAAAATCGCCAAATTTTTCGCCAAGTTAGCGACAAAACTTGGCGGCCAAAGGACGGGCGATATATCGCCAAGCGTCCGCCAAATTATAACACCACTTGAGTTTGCATCGAAATTAACAATGATTTCACCCTAAAAAGGTGCAAAAGACCCCTTTAAAAACATCCGAATGAAACCAAAAGAGGAGTTACACAACTAGACCCCCACTAGGAGTCAGCATACCTAATTTCAACTTTCTAGGACATACCGTTCGTGAGTTATGCGACATACATACGTACATACAGACGTCACGAGAAACCGCGTTGTAATCAACTCAGAAATCGTCAAAATCGATATTTCGGGGGTCTATACGTTCTTAGGTACTTATGCACGTATGGTGGGGTCGAAAAAAAAACTCAACATTCATTCGGGGGTGAGCAAAATCGAAGATAAGGTCGATTTTTGAGTGAACATTTTTTCGCGAATACAATACTTCCTTTTTTGTAAAAGGAAGTAAAAAAGGAACACGTGTCCAGATGTTTATGAGTGCAAAGAATAATTACTTCATTTGGCCGAACCTCAATGCAGTTTCTTTCCTAAAATACACTATTTCGCAATGTCCACTAATCAGGATATCTGTTCTTTTCTCGGCAATTTTTTCAATGAAATATTCTTACTTTTTAAAATGGCTTCTAGAAAAGATTACTAAAAACAAAAATTGAAATCATTCTTCTATAATCTATCAAATAGTTTAGGAGCTATCTTAAGATATCTTACATCAGGAAGAATATAAAAGGCTCAGGTTTATAATGATCCCAATCTATCATGCGTTGAAACTCTAAAAATCATTAAACACTAGATAATATACAGTACATTGTGGTGTAAAAAACTTCCCTTTTTCTTAAAGCTAGCGGCTTATCCGCTCAACCAATCCAAACAAAATTTCAGATATGGTTGTCAGAAATATGTGCTTGAGAGTATGCGATGAATTTAATCAATGCAGAGCTCACGGTGATTGCTGCAATTTTAGAAAAACACATCCACTTTTTCCCTACTGCAAATCTCAAATGGCGTTGAAATAAGTGGCATGAGACGAAAGTCGCCAAAATATTGGTTCAATTGGCCTGTGAAAATTGGCAGAAATTTTGGCTCAACGGATTGAGGATAGGACACTAGAGTGTTTCGGGGAAGTTATTTTTCCCCTTTGCCCCCCCCCCCCCCCGTCTTATCTCTTATCTTTCAAAGCAGAATCAATTTTAGCATTCTAAATTTCTTGATAGGGTTGTTCTTCTGAATTCTTTGGTCAATGAAACAGCGAGACAATGTGAGAGATCGTCACATGAATCTCCAAATCAGATGAAATACCAACTTCTGTAGGTCAGTAACCAAGCCCGCCATGTAGCGGGCGGGCGGGGGAGGGGGTTAATCAGGGGGAAATTGCCCTCCTCATCTTGCTTTGAGAAATCAATTTATTACAATAGATTGCAGATGTAGTTCTTGTTGTTTTTCTGTTTGATATCTCTACATAGTATAAAATGAAGTCCCCAAAAAGCGTCTGTGTGTTTGAACTCGCAAAACTCGAGAATTACCCGGCCGATTGCGTTGAAATTTTCAGTTTGTTCTTTTAAGTCCTGAGAAGGTTTGCAGGCCAGTTCGAATAAAATTCGACGAGTAGTTCTTTTTTAATTCCAATTTACGTCCAATTTTCACATAAGTTTTCAAATATGGGGGAGAAAAATTACTTGCACATATTAATATTACATATCGTTTGAAAGGGTAGAGTTTTCCGCGTTCTACGCAATTTGTTTCAATGCTCTAACTTTATTACGGCGGGAGTTATTTGCGTTTTTAGCTCGAATTTTTTTAGGCTTAGCTGAAATTTAGGCACTTCTTTCTTCATTAAACAAATCAATAAAAAGTGAAGGAATTGTCCCACAGCTTTCTTTTTGACGCCATTGGAAAAAGCGACCTTTTTTACTCCAGATCTAACTCGACCTATGGTCGAAAAAATAAGCTTTTATCTCGAAAGGAAAAAAAGTTACAAGCCTTTTTAAATCAAGTGTAAGAAATCTCGATTCCATTCAAATTGCGAACCATTTTCTTTCGCATTTTAATTCCTTAAACTTATTTTATGTTGTGTTTCCATGGTTACGCATTTTAAATCCATCTTTCTGGATTTAATTTCTTAAAAGTATTTTAATATCTGTCGTTATTGTTTGGGAGGGAAATCATGATGTTTTTTTTATTTATTTTTTACGCCTAATTGTTGAATATACCTCACTTAACACAATTTTTATTTTCAAGGTGGACCGGGCAAAGCCAGGCAACGCAGCTAGTACTACAAAAAGTGTTCTTGAAGAAACTTGAAATGTCGGTGCTGCCATATACCGTTTTTCATATATCTTATAGCAAGCAAAATTAATCCTTTAGTATGGGATTACACGGACGAGATATCTCCCAAGCTCAAAAAAGTACCGGTATACCTTTTTTTATCTTGCGACGACCCTGTGAGTGTAAGAAATTGGCAGTCTCTTGAAGTTCTTCGAAAGCATCTTAGACACAGAGAAAAATAATGAGTTCAGCTCCTTTTTCCAAGAGGGAATCATTACTGGATCCAATTACAGTAAACGCTCGATTATCCGCGGAATCAAGTGGCCTTAGTAAAAATCGCGGATAAATAGCAAAACGGCTAATATGTTAAAAAAACTTAAGTGTATTGATACATATTGCTTTCTTTAAACAGTGAAAATATGTACAGTATAGTAAAAATGCTTTGTACTTTTACCCAACAGAACAGAACATCAATAAAGAACAAGTGTATGTACGATGAAGAAAGCAAAATAAATAAATAAATAAGCAAATAAATAAATAAAACAACTCAGTTTAAATTTACAATTCTTTGACAAAAAAAAAACATGCATTGCTGTTTTCTTTTTGCTACGAAAACACATGTTCCTGATTGCTGAATAACTCACGGATAATCCGCCCCGCGGATGATCCGCTCTCAGATAATCGGGAGTTTACAGTACTGGCAATATGTACCACCTAATCGTAGATATAATATTCTCTCAGAAATAGGGGTGTCAGAGGCTTCTACCCCGTAAATTTTTCGAATTTGCAGTCTTAAAAATGAGCAGTATATGTTAGGGGAGAAGTTTGGAGGAACGTTCCCTCCATTTTTCTAAACTGAAAACTTGTATCCCAGATTATGTTATGGAGTAGGTGCGTCGGGGGCTCCTCACCCTCCTCCTTGGAACATTTTCGGAATTGCAGTTTTAGAAGACCTTTGGTGATGTTATGGGGAGGAGAGGCTCAATTCTAACTGGTGATTCTCGTCCAGTCCACCAGACTGGTATTCTAACAGCTGATGGTGATGAGATCAGCTGCCATGCCCATCTCCACAAGTTAGACCTGGAGGCTGATGAGGAGGGAGTTTTTCCTGTTGTTAGTACTCATGGTAATTGCTCAACGATTGATCACAGGACGTTCGGGCCCAAAGATTTACCGAGTACGTCGGACATCAAACCCAACAAGAAATTTTACATTCGGTAGCTGTTTTATTACTTATGAGTCATCTCAAGGGGTGGAAAATCGCATTAGAATTCTTACAATTAGAAAGAGGGATAGAAAACTACCTACTTAGATACGACTAGAACATCCAAATAAGATTAGTTTCAAAATGCAAGTAAAACTTTTATTCATTATCTTAGCATGTTGAAAATGTAGCGAATGTTATTTGATCTTCTTTAAGTATAGGTAATAATCTAAGAATCTTTTCAGCTCCACATTTTAAAAAGTCCTTTTAAGCTCAGAAACGGGATTTCGTTATTTGAGTTAAGCTGCAAATAATCTTTAATAATTTCTGGTGCTTTTGAAAGTTTTTTTTTTTTTTTTTTTTTTGTTAATCTTTTTCATAAACCAGGCAATTTTTGTTACATTTCCTTGGTGGCATCATCAGCCATTTCTTTATTTTAAAAATAATTTTAAAAGCAGTTACGATGTTTTTCATTTTTCAACATTCGATACAGTTTAATCAGCAACCTGATTTCATATAATTTTTCAGTCGGATATAATCCTTACAAAATCTTCAGTTATTTTGCAGATTCACCGTTTTATTTCGTACTGAAAACAAAGCTTATTAACCTTTTTTGCTTTTTTCTTCGGGCGTACATTTTTCAGAATATTTTTCTGAACAATGTATGGCAGAGACATCTGACAAACGTCAAATAAATTTCTTGTGAAAATTAGTGCAAATCTTGTCCGACATTTTGAATTTTTTCAAACCAATGTTAGTGTAATTGCCATCAATAATTTATATATATATATTTTATTGACTGTCTATTTAATTGTGCATAATCAAGTATCGATGGTTATCGATAGGTAATGCAGATTTGCCAATCCTTCCGCATTTTGCTGTCTTTCCGCATTTTATCCCTACTTTCCTCTTTTCTGCGCTGACGATCGAATCATCCGCATTTTCGTATTTTTGAACCATTTACGCCTCAGACATCAATTCATAATGCAGAACAAAATTTAAAATGTATGAAATTGACCATTCTTTCTGTTTCTTATTGATAAGTAGAGTGTGAGGGTGAGAGGATACTTTCACTCGTAGTATCTGTACTAGGGATGCACCGATAAGCAAATCGGCTGTGGATAATCGGCCGATTAATTGTCTCTGGCCGATTAATGGTCATAATGATTATTTTTAATGCTACCAATTCATCCGTCACTTTTTCTCTTTTTGTTTTCTTTATTTTATTTATTTTTTTCTTTTGACTTCAAATGGTTTAACCGTTTATTTCTGAGACGATTTTTCTCCTCTTTCCTAATTTCCCAAAAATAATTTCAAACTTTCATGCAATTTCTTTCAGCCTATTTTCATATTTATGTTAATAAAGTCACATAATGTTAACTAGACGTGAAAATTTTAAAATATTAGGGGCAGCCTGTGGTCAGCAATAAATTATAGGAACATTTTTATTTAACCGCTTTTTTAAAATTATTCGTAGCCGTTCAACCCGAGTTTTTTTATTCTTTATCAAAAAAATATATAAGGTTATCTGAAAGGACTATTGTAAAGGGGAAAATTATTAACTCATGAAACATGATGCAACATTGTATTTATGTGCATATTTAAAATAAAAAACAAAAGTAATAAAATAAAATAAATATTACATCAAGCATCAGTTTGTAAAAAAAAAAAAAAGTATGCACAAATATTTTTACATTAAATAATATTTATTTATCTTTATTTCATTTTATGTATTTATTTATTTATTTTTATTTATTTATTTATGTATTTATTTATTTATTTTTTGAATCAAAAATTAATAAGTTGTATGATGTAACCATACGAATAGTAAGTTTACGAGGAACAAAATAACTGAAAAATAATCAAGTTTTGTCGCCAGTAGCTGGGGTTAGAGAATCGTCGTAAACTTTAGGAAATGGTCCTGATTTCATATTTTCTTGTTGAAGGTATGCTTGAAAAATAATTTTAAAAATATTTTTTCCTCCGATTAATCGGCAAAATTTGGCCGAATAAAAATAATTGGCAAAGTATCGATTATGGCCGATTAATCGGTGTTTCCCTAATTTGTACCTCAGAGCAAGACTTGTAAGTCCAAAAATTGCGATTTTTCGTTTGTTAGTATATTCCTTTGTTGCATATCTGAGTACTTGAGCTTTCAAAGAAAAATCGCATATCCAATTTGATTTTTTTTTTTTTGAAAAAGCTTTCAAAAAGCTCCGAAATCCCTTATTTCATTTTTGAACAATCACGATTGCTTATTGCTTTCATTTGATGGTTTTTGGCGTTCCTATCATTTTATTTTCCCACCGCCACCCTCCGCACCATCACCGTCGACCGGCTCCTCACGATGCTGCTCCTATAGCGAAAGCCGTTTCCAGGTTGCATCCATATCCTACACACACGTGCATACATACACAACTACACTCGCACGCACGCACGCACGCACGCACACACACATACAAACACACAAACACGCATACATACAGACACCTACACATACGCACACACAAAAACATACACACAACTACCCACACATTCATGCCAGCACACAGACACAAACACACATGCCTACACACATACACATACCCCCTACAGCCTACACACAAATACACATACCCCCACACACAAACACACCCGCTTACATACACACACTCGTGATTGCGAAAAACATAATTTAAATTCAAGATGTCAAAATTCATTTTTTTTTTTTTTTTTTTTATTTCATCAAAGCTTAAATTCAGTTTTGATCTTTGATGTAACAAAAATTAAACAAATACATTTTTTATTTGTGATAAAAATAATAACAATAATAAATAACAATAACAGTAACAAAACCAATAGCAATAGCTACAACATCAACTTTGAACTCGGCGAGGAAAGTTCAGTCCGTTATATATCCCGACAAAGAAGTAGTTTTATCTTGGCCATCCCATAGCTAGGAATTCCAACAGGGAATACATGAATTGATTTTTTTTTCCAATTATTTGACTGTTTTTCGAAAAGTTCAAGAGCAGTTAACAATATTGCCAGCAGATAAAATTCAAGTAATTTATCTGAAAAGCAATAATACTAAAAATAAAATGTGTGTATCAAAATTTGACAGACGAGCACATTTTGAATGCACAACAGACTGTTGCATTATTATTATTATTTATTTATTTTTTTAATACGACGACTGGAAATAAGTTGCCTATAGATTTAACATTGATTCGCAACTCCAATAAGCTATAGGCGGCGCTGCAGCCACTGTCTAATCGGTCTAATGGCGGATGAAAAAGGTAAAATAAACAAATGCCGTAACTTATAACTTGCTTTGACGCTTAATGAATGACAGTAATATTTCATCGTGTTTGTGGGAAACTTTCTTTTCTATTCCTATGAAATTACATTACACCACAAACTGTTTGAAGCCTGTAATTATCCCCAAAGAAAACACACGTGGAACAGAATGTTTTACCTTTTTCTTTGGTATTGTTAATCAACGCAAGGTGGCGTATTCGAGCTCTGGAGTTGCGAAAAGGTAAAATTCTCGACTCGATTAACAAAATTATAATTTTAAAATTTTTTATTTCGTCTCAAAAAAAGGCAAAAAAAGCGATTTTGTGGGATGAATACTATAACAAGGTAACTACAATTTCGCCTTTTGGAGATGAATGTTACTAACTTTCTATGTAACTGCATATATTAAAATTTTCGACAAAATGATGTTTTTCCAAAAGTTTTGATTTCATGAAATGTTATTTTGCTACGCCATTTCTAAATTTTATTTTATTTAAAGTATTTCAGTCTTCTCTCTTTCGAACAAAAATTTCCTACAATAGTATAGGTGTCTATTTTGAGAAACTTGTAACTACTCACTGCGGGATTTGATTGTGAACAGATATTCACCAAACCCAGACTGGAATTTTGCAATATTTTAACACGGAAAAACTGCATATAGCTTGCCTGCAACTTTACTGCTGTGGGTCCAAAAAGAATGTTAGTATTTCAAGGACTGCCTTGAAATTTCCTGTAAGGTTCTGCAACCTCTGAGCTGCATATTTCGCTTCGAAGGCGAGTTTAATGAGCACACTAATCCCAACCGTAACTCAGCGGTTGTTCTTGTTAATGATGATGCCAGGTCTTTTCCAGAACGTAAGCACGATCGAATGCAGCATTGCTTACTTTCCCTGAAATTCTTAGTTTTAATTATCTCATGCTGATACATTTTTTTTTCAACCTTCTTATTTGCAACAGAAGTGCGTGTTAATAATATTTCAGGACACCGATAATTATCTTGATTGCATGCTTTTCACTTAATTGCCTGTTTTTTTATTTTTTTATTTATTTATTTTTTATAGCTCAAAAAATGCCCTTTAGATTTTATATCTTGCTAAATCGTGGGAAAAATGCTTTAAAAATGCATTGATTTTATTTAAGTACAGATTATGGTATAAAAAAAACCTAATTTGACAATATTAGGCTTTAACTGAAAAACAACAAATACTTTAGTCGGTTGATTCAAAAACAACATGCATCAAATAGCGAGAGAAAAAATCTATTTTTGTTTTCCTTCAGAAAATAGATTTTTTTTCCCCACTAAAGCTGCTATCTACGAAATGTATTAAATGGCATCTTCAGTATGCATTTTATTGGTTACTAGTGGTATACGAACGGCTTTGCCCGTAGTAGAAAATTAAAAGGTCTTTTGGTTTGCCTGTATATTTACAAATAATGTATGGTGAATTTCTCGCCAATTGGCTTGACTATGTTACGGTTTCACGTGGTAATAAACTTGGTAACTTGGTAATTTACTCGCCCATCTTATGATAATTTTGCTCGGAAAGATGTTCTTTAAATTGGAATAGAAAAAGAACGAAATAGAATTTTCGAAAAATTCACAACCATTAGTTCAAGAACAGTGGCTCTCAAAAATGTTCATACACTTTAAGCTTTTTTAGTAAAACCAAAATAACGCAAAACTGAATTCGAATATGAAGTCCAATATTTTTTCACAGCAATCCTATGTCATTCTAAATAAAACCCTATAGTTTTTTCAAAATATTGACGGATCTTCTTTTTGAAATGGGTCAAAAAACGAAGAGACAGGGAAATAATACGCCACGAAAGTCATCGTACACTCAAATATTTTTGAATAAATTCAGGATTAAAATTATCACATGTCTTTTTTTATTATTATTTTTGCATTGTGTTGACCTCTAAGAGTCATTTGGCTTTAATTTTTTGTTTATTTATTCCTTAATATTTTGCTTTTTACTTTAGAATGGTTGGTGTTCGTAAAAAACCACAAACACATTCGAAATTTGAATTTTTTCCTCACAGTGGAGGTAAATTGGTTTGAAATGTCTCTAAATTAGTTAATTTATTCCATTCTATAGTAAAATGCTTGATAAAATGCTTTAAAGAAAAGAATCGGACGAAAGCAAGACAAGAAAAGATCATCCGGCAAAGTTGACAAAGCATGATTGGAGATTTACAGTTAAAAAATTTATGAAAAATACACATTTAAGTGCTGTAACAGTTTCTGTAGAGTTTAATGAAAAAACTTAAATTTAATTTTCACCTAAAATTGTTCGCCAAGTTCTCTGATTAACTGGATTAAATGGGAACTCTTCCCGCAGAAATTTCTTGTTCGTGCGAAAAACAGAAAGCTTACGCTTTTTGTCGCAAAATCAATGATAAATAAGCTCCAAAACGTTTTGGAATAACGTCTTACTTTCAAATGAAATTAAATTCAACATTTTTGGTTAATTTTTGTATAATTGTCAATAGAAGAAAAAATGAGGAACTTGATCTTAAGAACTTAGTTGGATCAGTTTATCAGGACGGCGAAGGGGTTCTTGTGCGAGGGTGCATATCAGCATCAAGACTCAGTAGTTTGGAATTTTTTGAAATATTTTAAAAACCAATTTTAAACTCTTAGCCAAAAATTTGGTTATCGGAAACAACTTTGTTTTTTATCAAGATAACGATAAGAAGCACACGGCTTTCAACGTTTGCGTCCAGTGCCTCAAAAATTGCCCTAAAGTTAGAAAATACCCCTTCAATCTCCAGAATTGAACTTAATGTAACATGTTTAGAGATATCTGGAGGCTAGATTACGAAAATACGGCTTTGAAACGAAAATAGAGCTAGAAACAGTAACACTTGAAGGATGATTGAACACTTACTCAGAAATTACGCAAAAAAGGAAGAAAAAAAGAATGAAATCTATTCCCAGACGTTTAAAAGGTGTTGTAGATACTGCATGATATTCTACTAAATAATTACTTAATAAAAAGTTGCATTATTCAATAATATATAGACATTTTTTACAGTGTACGAAGACTTTTGTGAAATAAAATTTCCGGCACTTTTTGGTTTTTGATTTTTTTAAAATTAAGTTTAAATATTTTTCTAAAAAATTTCATGTTTTGTTGAAAATGTATCATAGAATAATAATTCCAACCAATGGATAGGGTCCTATTTCATTGAAATTCGTAGGTGTACGAACACTTTTGGGAGCCACTGTAATTAAAGCAGTCCTTCCTAAAAAGCACAACTTTTTAAATTTGACATAAAAATTTAATTTTAGAAAAATACTGTCAATCCCGCGGGATCCCGGGATCCCGCGGGATTGTCTCCTTACAATCCCGAAATCTCGTGGGACTGAATTCGGTGCGGGATTGGAAACAGTACTCTAAATACGCCCCTGTACGCAATATAGCGTGACATGTGACTAGGAAAGGGGTAGGGTGGGTGAAGTGTGACACCTTGTAACAAAGAAGGGAAAGGGCCCAACATGTTGAAAAAAAGTATGAAAATGGACAGCCCCTAACTTCTTGACAGATCACCCGGCGTACATTTCATACATCTCTCTCTCTCTCTCTCTCTCGAACGCCTATTTTATAATAACCTTATTCATTATTCAGGTCAGAAATTCATTGTAAATAGCTTTTTTTTCTTCTTTATTTTTTGAGTTTCCATTAAAATTATCCCAGATTTCTCCGATGGTTTTAATTAATTAAAATGTCTTATCTTAATTTTGCTCTTCTCCCAAGAATAACACTTTCAGTTTGGATGAACTTGTTGAAATTCATTAACAGCATTTATTAAGCTTTAATTAACTTAACAAGGTTATAAAAATTAATTTTGTCTTTCTTAAACTCGTAAATTCAATTACAATCTCATGATTTAAACTCGTTTTCTTTTTTGCACTTATTGGACCTTATGGTTTTCAGAATAAAAAAACTGAAACTCTTATTATAGGTTTATGCAAAATTATTCTGAAAAAAAAAACCCTAAGTACAAAAAAAAAAAAAAAAAAAAAATCATTGAAAAATCGAAACACAGCAGTTATTAGTTCACTCATTAGAAAAAGGTTTTAATGTATGTTCTTGAAAAAACAAAAAGTATAAAGTTTTGCTGCAGTAAATCTGAAGAAGGGATGTTTGGAAAATAAACGTTAAAATATTTTAATGAAATGCAACTTCGTTCTTAATTAGTGTTGTATTTCGATGAACGGTGTAATTAATAAAAACATTTTCAGCTGAAAGAAAAGAAACTCATCATTAGGGATAAAACTTTTCCAATAAAAGTTCTGACGCCGGTACTAAATAACATTATTTATGCAAACTAAATTAACTAAAATATTTCATGAAATAATTTTCTATTTAAAGTTCACTAATTCTGGATAGAGATGTTTTCGTTTACAGCGATCAATAATTCAAGTAATTCTGTCAAATAAAGTATGAATATCGATATGAGATGGAACATTTTAAAGAAATTTTGTCTTTATTAGATTTGAATGAAAATTTGGAAAACTGATTTCAAATATTGTTGCAAGATACAAGTATTCAAGGATTAATTTATATGAAAGATATTTTTTTTCCAAAGTAATGACTTCTATCATTACGATGTTATTTAATTTTGACTCGATATTGGTCGATTTCAAGGCAGAAAATGTAGTTGACCATTAAAATAATTGTGTACGGTGTGTAATATACACGAAAAGCGTACTCTTATTTGCTGTTACATCGCATCTTGATATTTTATTTTTAGGAAATCATTATGCTTTTTTAGTTTTTACGCTCAACATGGCGCGAATGGACCCTTAATATATTGTTTGCTGTCAAAATCCTGGCAAAATATCTCTACGAAAGGTAACTTTTCCTCACTATTAGCTAGCGTTTATTGGATTTTGATTTTTTTTTTTTTTTTTTTTTTTTTTTTTGCACTCTACCCTAATGTTCAGTGAAGTGTTATTAAGTGATTTAAATGTATTGTACTGGTTAAAGGATTGCGAGTTAAATAGTTAAAATAGAAAGAGAGAATTCTGAAAAACCAGGTTGAACAATTGCTCGGAAAAACGGAAATTGGTATTTGCAGTGCTTATACGTCTTCAGATAGAGTGAATATTTTGTAATGCTAAAACTTAGCTCAAGTATTTAAATTTCAAGAATTTTTGAATTTCAAGAATTTTTAAATTTATTTATGCATTGATACATGTTTAAATAATTTCAAACACAGCAAATTTCTTGTACCAAGAAGTTTGCTGCAACAATGTGAAAGGCGAACAAATATTACTTCGGTTTAACTCTCCTGCCCCCCCCCCCCTCCTCGCTTCGCGGACACTAAATTTTCCTTCCCCCTCTCATGCAGAAATTTCCCAAAATAGGGAAAACAGTAATGAGTTACTCTACCGGTTCGCAGACACTATTTTCTCCGAAAATGAAAGGAATAATTAAATACATTGATTATCCTCATATAATAATAATAGCGAATTCACTGATCGAGTAGCACTTCTGGCGTCACCACTCAGCAACAATTAAATTCGCACCATAGCATGATAATTTGATAATATTTTCTGGCAAAGTTTGGCCTGCAGGGAAATAAGATAAATAAATACCTTTGTGCTGAACAGCAAAGTAACGTAAAGTAACAACGTCTAAAAAGCACAAATTCGCAGATTACTGCAGACTTATGTTTCGGCATATCAGGGAACGCCGAAACATATGTCTGCAGTAATTCTGCGAATTTGTGCTTTTTAGACGTTGTTACTTTACAAATACAAATACAAAAGTGACGACCAGCAACAGGCTCTGGGCCCAGCTAGACTGATCCTAGTCAATTTACAATCCCCAGTGAAGATCAATGGCCCTCTTAAAACTATCTACTCCCTTGCTCATTACCACCTCTTCCGGTAAGCTGTTCCAAGGTTCCACTACCCTGCTATAATAATAATTTTTCCTAATATCCATGTTAGCCTGAGATTTAAATAGCTTAAAACAATGACCCCTTGTCCTGTTTTCAGTGCTAAACTTCAGCCCCGTAACATCTTTCATTTTAAAAAATTTAAACAACTGAATCATGTCCCCTCGGTCTCTTCTTTGCTCAAGACTGTACATTTTTAGCCTTCTAAGCCTGGAATCGTAGTCTAAGTGAGAAAGTCCATTTATTAGCCTTGTAGCTCGCCTTTGAACCCTTTCCAATACATTAATGTCTTTCTTAAGATAAGGAGGCCAAAACTGAACATCATACTCCAAATGAGGTCTTACCAAACTTCTATATAAGGGCAGAAGAACTTCTTTAGATTTGTTTGAAATAGATCTATTGATAAACCCAAGCATCTTATTGGCCTTGTTACTAGCAATGCTGCACTGTTGGCAGCATTACTTACTTTAATGCAGGGAAATGTTTTACTTCGACAAGGCTGAACTCGATGCGGTCACGTAACTGTTTTACTGGTAAGACTGTCATTTTAGAAGAACGAAGAAAGAAGAAAAGTCATTTTAGAAGAAAGTGATCAACAATGAATGTTATCTACTGTAGTTTAGGTTTTATCCACTCTGGAGTAAGGGTTAAAATTTCAACTATCAAAATATCATCAAACAGGCAATTGCTTCGTTCAAATGTAGAAGTAATTTTCACCCGTCATATCTTGACGGGCGATTTTCTAGTTAGAATGATATTTATGTGTATATTTTACGGTCGTATATAATGCAGTTACGAAGAAAAATCTTTAATAACTTGCTAGAGTACTGATATATTTAAGTAGTACTTATTTATTTATCAATTTATTTTTCTTATTTCGTTCCTTTTTCAAAGGAATGTTTTGCATACTTTTTGATAAACGTAAATACAAAGCATTTTAATTTACGCAAGATGAAAGCAGCTGAACTTCCAAGAAAAAACATTGTTTAGATCGATAGGTTAGTGAAATAATATAAAAATAAAAAATGATAATCTAAAATATTGTGCTTTTGAAATAAAGAAAATGTGTGTCTTGTAATATCTGCCAGCGCTTAATGTATGTTTTTCTTGATTACAAGTTGTGAAAATTTCTTATTTAATTCAAACAGATCTTTTTGAGCTTAAAACCATTTATGTTAGGACACTTTGACCAAAAGATTGATTTTTTGATTTTAATCAGTTTTAATTCGTGTGTAATCGGTAAAAAATCATCCTCTATTTTTTCTTTCTTTCAATTCAGCTGCAAAAAATGAGCCTTCACACCAACTACGAGCCGACACGAAGATTTTTACTGAACAAAGTTAATCATGAAAAAATTTCATTAGAAAATACAAATATTTTTCTTCTTATGCTAAAGTTGAAGATTATTTTTGAGCAGCTGAAAAAAATGAAATAGTCTACAAACTTAATCATTTCATTTACAAACCAGTGTTTCTTTTAAATTTAAAAACTAATGATTTGACTGGATAATTTTACAAAGTATGTAGCGCTTTTTTGAAAATAATGTAGAAAGTCAGAATAATATTTTTTGCTTGTGTATTTTTATTATGTTCTCCTCGCCATTACATATCCTTTGGTCCTCAAAAATTACACCAATATAGGGATGTGGGGCAAAGTGCAACAGTTAAGATACCTTAACTTTTTCAAAATAAATAAATTGGAAATTTGTTTTGAATATTACAGTACATAAAGAACAATGTATTTAACAATAAAACTTGCATTGAAACTTTTTTTTTTTTGACTGTATATTTGTACCTTCAAAAAAGTGGAAAATTTTCACTTTTTTTTCGCATGAGACAAAGTGAAAAATAAAATCTTGGTGTAAAAAATACTTTTTATTTCATTATTAAAAACATTTTTTTATCAAATGAATGAATAAAAAAAGGAATAAACGACTAAATAAAGAAAAATAATCGAATAAATAAATAAATAAATTAATATATAACGAAAAATAAATCACTGAGCAAAATTGAATGTGTAAGAAAATAAATGAAAGAATGGATAAGAAAGTAAATTAATGAATGCACACATAAGTAATTAATAAATGAATGAATAAGTAAACGAAATAAACTATTTCACTTCTCCCCGCGTACAGTTAACAAATTTTGTTAAACATTTAAAATCAAAATATGCCTAATATTAACTAAATCAGTAGTGCACAGGATACGGTAGATCTTGATACTTACAATGTTAATGATAAATACTTTATTATTTTACTAGTGGTACCCGCACGGCTTTGCCCGTAGTAGAAAATTAAAAGGTCTTCTGGTTAGCCTGTATATTTACAAATAAAGTATGGTGAATTTTCTCGCCAATTGGCTTGTACTTATGCTACGGTTCCACGTTATGATAATTTCGTAATTTACTCGTCCATCTTATGGTATTTTTGTTCTTAAAATTGGATTGGAAAAAGAACCACATCGAATTTTTGAAAAATCGCTTCGAGGTGCACACCCCCATGGTACAAACTAAATGTGTGCCAAATTTCATGAAAATCGGCCGAACGGACTAGGGGCTATGCGCGTCACTGTGATCCTGACAGACAGAGATCCGGACAGACAGAGGGACATTCAGCTTTATTATTAGTAAAGATAATTAAAAAAAAAATAGGTTTTTGATGAACCAAAAAGCATTTCAATGTATTAAATTTTGAAAATGACTTATATTGTTATTTTCCTTGATGTTTAGAGCTATTCATTTTTTGACCGGAATCAACTATTTGCTTAAGAAATTAATTAAAATATTGTTAAGCTAGCGGTACTCGCACGGCTTTGCCCGTAGTAGAAAATTAAAAGGTCATTTGGTTCGCCTGAATATTTACAAATAATGGATAATGAATTTCTCGCCAATTTGTTATCTTCATTTGCTTTGTCATGTTACGGTTCCACGTAACGATAATTTCGTAATTTACTCTTCCACGTTATGATAACTTGCTCGGTAAAATGTTCTTAAAACTGGAATAGAAAAAGAAAAAGTCGAATTTTCAAAAAATCGCTTCGAGGTGCACACCCCCATGCTACAAACTAACTCTGTGCCAAATTTCATCAAAATCGGCCGAACTGTCTAGGCGCAATGCTCGTCACAGAGATCTAGACAGAGAGACTTTCAGCTTTATTATTAGTAGAAATAGAGGTGGAGCTTCAAACAGAAAATGTTTTACCATTTCACTTTGCCTCGCTATTTCACTTCGCCGTACTATTTCACTTTGACCACATCCCTCCACTTTTCTTTTCTAATTTAAAGACTTTTTTTTTCTCCCATCTCATGAAATTTAATACTTTTACTATTGAAATGTGTTTTTGAACCTTAATGAAGTTATCTATATTTAATATTTAGTGAAAATATTGGTAGATAATTCTGCGACAAATTAAAATAATGATATTTTATGCGAACAATGCCTGTCCATGTCCTTTATCTTCTAAGAAAAACATTTTTTTTCTCAACTTAGTAAAAACTGTCATGTTCTATGGTGCATAGTCCCGATTGATTTAACACAAAGTGACATGGGTTCTAACCTCAACAAAGTAAATTGAAAAGAAGCAGATTTAAATTTCCTAAAACAATTCTTTGCTCACAAATTTTCGATCCACCTTTAAAAATATACTCGAAACATGAAGTAAATAGCCTATTTTTTATCTGGAAATAAAAACTATCTGAATGAAGCTCAAGTTGATACATAAAAAATGGACTTTTACTCCAGTTTTAATCAATTAATTAGTCAATCTGAATTATGCAATGGAAAATAATTTATGAAATAAGTTTTCTGTCAAATATTAAGCTCTCTTTTGTAAGTACGAATTTTTTTTATGCTGAATGTTTAAGTTAAGAGAATGGGGTTGTTTTCTTCAGTCAAAAGTACTAGTCACTGATGTTGATAGAATAAGTAAAAAAATAACACGGACCCAGAAAATACTTTCATTTTCCCAACAGTTATTTTTTAATTAGTTTTTTTAAGTGTCCGATTTTTCAAACAAGGCGTGGTCTTTATGACGTCACAAATGATGTACTTTCGCGCATTCTACTTTCAGAAGCGAATTAAATATTGCGCTCTACGCTTGCTATCAACCACATCGTTGCCACAGCATATGAGTAAAGAAGTGGATTAAATATTGCGCTCTGTGCTAATGGCAACAGTGAATGGCAGTTCATCATTTGTTATGTCATGCGCAGAAGAGTAAAAAATAAAATTGAGTCTGCGCATCGATTTTTTTAAAAATGGTAAACTTTGTCACATTATTTTAAAAAGTTTCAAAACCTATGTTTTTAAGCATACTCTTTCAGAAAAAAATACTTTTAAAATTTCGGAAACGACCCCATTGAGGTGCAATATTCAGTTTAGATTGCTTTCGAAAGCGATAATCAGTTATCGTTCTCTGAGATATTAGCATAACGAAAAGCATTTTTAATAATTTGAAGTACCTCTTTGTGTGTGTGAAAATCGTTAGAATGGCTTTTAGAAATTATCAAATTCGATGTTTATTTCTCCACTACATTTTCACTCAATCAAATAATAATTTTACAAAATTAAGCGTGTTTCCTCTAAATGATTTAAATATTCACACAAAACTTCAATATGAAAAGTTGTAGGGAGATCTTGAAAAGTTATGAACTCACATGAAATAAACTTAACACATTTAGAACTGAAAGCAAAACCAAGGGCGTTTCCAGACATTTCTCAAGGGAGGGGCGATTGATTTTTATTTTGTTTACTTTTTACTATGTATACAGCTAAAAAAATATTGATTATTGTACTTTAGTTCCGAAACAGTTCCAGAATAGGGTCCTAAACCCAAACCTCCCTTCTCCCAACGTCAATGAAACTCGTCTAAATTTGAGTTTTTTGAACTTCATTTTTGAAGAGTTACCGGTGGAGGGTCCTCAAGGGGGAGGGGCATGCCCCCCTTGTATCCATTCCTGAGCAAAACGAAATCACTTTTCCTTTTTCGTAAGGTAGGTGCAGGTATTAAGGAATGTCGGGTAATAAGGCGTAAACAACAAAAATACAATAGGGAAGTTTTCGATTTTTCAATTTTATTTTTATATGATAGAGTAACATGTATGAACATCATAGGTGAAAAAAATTTTACGATACGATAAGTAGTTTTTTTTAAAATTTTTAAAGTTCAAGCGCTTGTGACGTCAAATGGCATAGGAAGTGACGTCATCCCTTCTTCCGATAGGGGAGAAGCGAAAGTCACGCATTCGACTTCGAAGACGAAACGTAAAAGGCTTTCTCCTCGCATTTAACTCCTCGCGTTTCTGGAACATTAAACCTCTCATCCTCTCGAAAATATTCGAATATCTCACTGGTGTTACTTGAGGAAGAATATTTAGATTGTGCTTTAACGAATCCGGCCTCCATAGTGTGTTCAAAAGGATTATTGAATTTCAAAAAAATAAAAATATCAGCGCGCTCAAAATGTTCCTAGCGAAAACAAGGGATCTTCGGCGGAAGGCTGCCCATTCGCGCCCTGTGACGTAGGCTCGTGACGTTTCAGAAGAGCGCACTTTTGCGCATGGATTTTTAAAAGTTCATTAAAAATCAACCACGGTGTTTTAAAATTCGGCGATGGTGAATTTTTTAGTTTTGAGGGTCAATTAACAATTAACAATCCAATAGCCAAAATATTAACATTTAATAGGTTGCAACTTCCCTATTCAAAATGTTCGAAGTCGCTCAATTACGCACTCGTAGGTAGCTAACACTCATTGATGGCACTTCATACTGGTCGATGACGCGATTCGTTTTCGCGGAGCGGTTGTGCAATACGAATAATAAACGAGCTGATGTGTGCATCACATGACTTCCTTTTACACCAATTTAATGTCATTTCCCCATTATTGGCAATTTTAATGTGATTCAATAGTTTACTCTCTAAATATCAGCAACAGTGGCCAAATTGAAACCAGATTTAAAAATTTAAAAATTTAAAAAGGGCCGTGGTAGCCTGATCGGTAGGGCATTGGACTCGGGGCCGGAGGGGCTCGGGTTCGATCCCCGCTGGTCGAAGACCCACCGTCGTCATTAAAGGGGACTGGGCGACGTTAAATATGCTCGTGGTCTCAATGTCCTCCAAGTGAAACGATACCTCTGGGGGTGCTAGTACCAGGTAGCTATTAGCTCTTGGACTAGTTCTAAATTCTCATTAACTGTTCGATCCGGTGATGGTGCTGCCATCTATCGGTATATAAAATAATGGAGGCAAGGCACTAGTATGCAGTCCTCGACATAAATACAGTTGTAGTCAGTTGTGACTCTTGAATAGAAATAGAAATAGAAAAATTTTAAAAAAAAATCGCCAAACTTGTCGCCAAGTTGGCGACAAAACGTGGTGACCAAAAGACTGGCGATATATCGCTAAGTGTCCGCCAAATTATAACATTACTTGAGTTTGCATCGAAATTAACAATGATCCCCCCCCCCCAAAAAAGGTGCAAAAGACCCCTTTAGAAACACCCGAACGCAACCAAAAGGGGAGGTGTACAACTAGACCTCACTAGGAGTCTACGTACTAAATTTGAACGTTTTAGGACATACCGATCTTGAGTTATGCGACATACATACGCATATACGCACATACATACAGACGTCACGAGAAAACTCGTTGTAATTAATTCGGGAAACGTCAAAATGGATATTTCGAGCGTCTATGCGTTCTTAGGTACAAATGTACGTGTAGTCGGGTCGAAAAAAAAAAAAAAAAAACTCAACATTCATTTGCAGGTGAGCAAAATCGAAATTAAGGCCGATTTTTAAGTGAAAATTTTTTCGCGAATACAATACTTCCGTTTTTGTAAAAGGATGTAAAAATCGTCCGACTCAATCGTACATAATTTTTGTAAATTTAGAATTTTATATTTAGTTTTGCGCTCCAATTTTCTGTTTTTAATACTTCTATCGATCTTTAATGTCTGAATAATATATATATGAACCAATTATTGTACTTTTGTGCACTTCTTTATAAAAGATGTCAGCAGCTGTTTGTCAGTTTTACATCTTATTTTAAAATTTTCTCAATATATTCTGGATATTTATAAGAAATTGCCGCCTGCCTTGTCAGAAAAGTATGACTGTAACAGGAAGTTCCGGGTTCGAATCTCGGCTGGGGCACGGACGGACTTTCTCTCTCCTGTCCTTGTCCTTTCTTTGTGTGAATGCGTTGTTATGATGTGAATGTTTGCCTATCCTATAAACGGGTCTTTATGACAGGTGCGTACTGTAGAAGTCGGACTTCACGCCAAATTACGGTACAGTTGGAAAAGTGAAGCAGCGCACCCCGATTAGCCAGCCTAGCTGGCACACGACAACAACAACATTTATAAGAAACTAGCTGTACCCGAGGCGCGTTGCTACGCCAACAAAAAAATACATCATTATACTAATTTTCATGACAATCGGTTGAACGGGGCAGAAGTTGCTACTCTGCAGTGCCACCTGGTTGCGAGTGGCTTCAATGAGCATATTATGCACCTTCTCCGTGGAAAAATACATATATATAGCAATCTTCATAATAATCGGTCCAGGTATCAAGTGAAGCCGTGACTATACTCAAATTTTGTACTCACGCAGTTTGCAAGATCAATCCATCGCTAAAAATATCAAATAGAAAAAGTTTTAAATCCCCCCGTTGCACGAAAAGCCATAAAACAATAAAGAAAGAATTTATTTGTTCAAACTCAAGAAAAATGGCAACAGCTGACTTCTTATCAATGAGATCTTTCACGCGAATTAATTTCTGCAGCCGATCATTTTATTCGTATTTATCCAATGGATTGTGACTTAAATTGGAATAAAAAAGGAACTATCGATCGGATTTTTTTTTCGAACTGGTCTATAAACATTTCCAGTACCAAAAATAACAAACGGTGAAAGTTTCAGCCAAATCTGCCGGGTAGTTTTTGAGTTCATGGATGACATACAGACAAACATTCATTTTTATATATATAGATTACGACTATTTAATTGGTTCAGTGTTATAGTAGTACCTCAAGCAGACCTTCTGAAAGGTTTTACCACATGGTTTATGATTCTAGTTCGGACGATGAAGAAGACAATGCGCGGCACGCTCAATTAAAAAGCACAGCAATTCAGGAGCTACACCAGAGCCTACACCAGAGAAAATTATGAGCCCCAATCCTCACATAAATAATAGCCGATGATAAAGTAATCCCTGTGGATCAACGATGAAACTCGTGCCATGGCATGATCATTTGAAAATAGTTTTGGCAATGTTTAACGTGCGGGGAAATGCTTTATCGTGACAAGGCTGAACTTGATCCGGTAACTTAACTGTTTTACTGGTAAAACTGTGTCATTTCAAGGGAATGAAGAAACGGAAACAATTAACCCTATCTACTGGAGTTTAGGGTAATCCACTGACGTTAGGGTTAAATTTCAACTATCAAACTATCACCAAACAGGCAATGGCTTCGTTCAAATGTAGAAGCCATTTTCACCCGTCATAACTTGACGGGCGATTTCCTAGTTGTTAGAAGAAAAGCAATTAATTATCATCAAAGACCTGTTTGACAGAAACAAGAAGGAGAAGAAAATAAAAAGAGACATAAACCCTTAAAGAAGCAAATGATACTAAAGGAAACGATGTTAGTTGATACTTCCATACACTTGTGAGAGGATAAGATGATTGTCATGAAACCATATCTAAAATGTGGCAAGTGGTATCATAAGGAACGCGTTGGTTTGACAGTCTATGACAAAGATAATTATGAGTGCCCTGACGGTTGTTTAAACAAAGAATTTTTTGACATTTTGAAGACTTTAAGCATGATTAATGAATATATATTATAATTGATCTCAATTACCAATGTTAGAAGCTCATTTTGATTATTTACGAGTGTTAAAATTCTTAGGCCTTATTATCCTACCATAGTATAATAAGATCTAATTACAAGGTTTTTAAATATGCTTTGTTTTGTGCTTGTTTTCGGCAAAAGTGGTCATTTTTTGTTAGTTTCTTATAGGTAATTGATCCGTATGTTTAATTAATATTACAGTTTTTTTAATTTGGATGCATAGTTTTCATTTTGTTTCAAATCTCCCTTAGGTAGGCCTTATTACCCGCACTTACCTTATATCAAACTGGGTAATTATTTTCATCTTTGTTTGTTTATTTATCTCAGTCATTTATTTAATTTGCTCATTTTGTTTATTCAGGGGTGCTCATTTAAGGGGGGTGAACTTAATGACCTAAATCAATGGCACCACTGAAATTTTTAGGGGGTGGGCTGCTTTACGAAATATTTTTCTCTATTTTGTGGAGGAGGGGCTCTTACTCTTGGGGGGATGGGAACCCCTGGTTTTTTTGTCACATTATGTTATTTGCTTCATGTGAATCTTTGCGTTGATTTTCATTTGAACTTTTTCATCTTTTTTTCTAATGAAACTGTAGAAGAGAAATCCCATGATGTTTAACACTTGCTCCCAAATGCAAAAATTGGAAAAGTATATTTGGTTTGCTTTCGAAGAACGTATCTTAATACCTATACAACTATCGGCCGCATGAATTGAAGAAGAACCAGGATCAGTCAGTCATCTATCTTTTCTTTCATAAGAATTTCCAATTTATTTTTTCCATTCTATGAAAGCTTTGATTTTCAGGTTTAAATGAGATTTTCTCGAAATATGACATTTTTTTCGCTTTTCTTATTACGGTCAATATAAAGAGTTCATTTTCTAAAGTCGTAGTGTTTTTTTTTTATTATTTTTTTTTTTTAAGAAACTGATTTTGAAATTGTATTTTATGGGGTAGAAATTCATACTTTGTACTATTCAGGCATTGATAAAATTTATTCTTTTTCCCATTAAGTGATATTTCTAGAACCTATACCAGAAATATTTTTCTTTAACAAAAAGAAGTTCAATTGCTAATAAAATCCCTTTTAAATGTCTCAACTCGATCGCAGTCAATGCTTCTACTTTAAAAAAGCGAAAGAGTTTTAAAAACGGAATGAAATTAAAAACTTGATTCGAAATATTTAATATACTTTTATATACTTTTATGTGACATTATCCGAGACTTAGTGTACCAATTAATTCGTAAACGTTAAATTCAAATTTCTGTATTTCTTGTTACTCAAATAATCATACAAGAAATTGAATTAGTTCAAAAATATAAATTTGCCATAGATAGGTAAAATTGCGATGGAGTTAAACCTTAAACCATGTAACTTAATGCTATTCATCAATGTCTAGCAGAGACGGTAATTGATGTATTTTGATTTGATAGCAGTGTTTTGTAAAACAGCTCACTGTAACTTTTACTTTACTGTAACGCTTTTTACTTCCTTTTATAAAATAGGAAGTATTGTATTCGCAAAATAATTTTCAAAAATCGACCTTAACTTCCATTTTACTCAGCCCGAATGAATATTGAGTTTTTTTTTTTTTTTTTCGACTCGACCACACATGGATAAGTGCCTATGAACGTATAGACACGCGAAGTATCCATAATGATGATTCTTGAGTTAATTACAACGAATTTTCTCGTGACGTATGTATGTATTATGTATGTGCGTATGTGCGGATGTATGTCACATAATTCAAGAACGGTAAGTCCTAGAAAGTTGAAATTTGGTACGTAGACTCCTAGTGGGGTCTAGTTGTGCACCTCCCCTTTTGGTTGCATTCGGGTGTTTCTAAAGGGGTCTTTTGCCCCTTTTTGCGGGGAAATCATTGTTAATTTCGATGTAAACTCAAGTGGTGTTATCATTTGGCGGACACTTGGCGATATATCGCCAGTCTTTTGGTCACCAAGTTTTAATGCCAACTTGGCGACAAATGTGGCAATTTTTTTTGAGCAATCACATTGCTTATTGTTTTCATTTGACTGTTTTTTGGCGTCCTTTCATTTTATTTTCTCCCCGCCTCCCTCTGCAACACAACCGTCGATCGGCCTCACGATGCTGCTCCTCTAGCGAAAACCGTCTCCAGGTTGCGTCCACATCTACACACACACACACACATATATACACACCCCTACACACACATATACACACAAACATACACACACACATACCTACACACTTACATACACACACGTACCCACACACCCATGTCTGCACACAGACACAAACACACGTCTACATACACACGAACACGTGATTGCGAAAAACATAATTTGAATTCAAGATGTCAAAATTCAAATTAATTATTTTTTTTTTTCTAAATCTGTTTTAATTTGGCCACTGTTGGTGACATTTAGGGAGTAAACTATTGAATCACATTGAAATTGCCAGTAATGGGGAAATGACATTAAATTGGAGTAAAAGGAAGTCATGTGATGCACACATCAGCTCGGGGTTTTTTTTTTTTTTTTTTTTTTTTTTTTTTTTAATGATGAGCAATTACATTGCAATATCTTCAAATATCATTCAAAAAAAAAAAAAAACATAACAGTATCATGTGGAGTAACAAGGCGCTCGGGTACATTGCACTGTCGGGAGCAGGGCTGCGGAGTCGGAGTCGGACTGATTTTTGATAAGAATCGGAGCCAGAGTCGGAGTTTTAAAGTTCTAAGAGTGTCGGAGTCGGTTATTTTCCCTCTGTGTCCGCGCAGGTTTGCCAGCCGCTCCCACGTTGAGGCGGCCTGCAGGACTTTCACCCCAGCTGCCTATTTTTTAAAAGGTGCCTATTCCTCACCTTAGTTAGAGGTGCCATTTTGGCTCCGTGTTGGGTGCCGCTGGTGAACAAGCGTTTCACCCCTGAAAGGTGCCAAATGCAACCTGTAGTTTTAATAGTGTGGTGTTCCAACGAAAACGAAACTTTGTTCAGAAACTTATATAGTGTATAAATGCTCATGAATATTATTTTTGAATTCTTGTAGACTAAAATAATTTTTATACCTTTCAAAAACTTAAGATTTCTACTTATAACTTGCAAGAATTTTTGAAATTAGGCTCTTGCCAGTAAATAAATATTGCCCTCTACCAATAAAGATAAATTTTTCAAATGCGAAGAAAGTTTCATAGAAACACTGTCATCAGCAAAAAGAGAGCGAGAGAATTCACCAAGGAGTAAACTCAGAGGCGGGTCCAGCTTCTAGTTCTGGTGGGGGGGGGGGGGGTCTTAAAAGAGTGTCTGGAGCGAATTTCTCAACATATAGGCCATTTTTGGTCACTTAAAGAGGGATTGTGATGCCCATAATCCACAGGCGCCTCCTCTAAGAGCAAAGACACACCCCCTCTCCCTAAATATTGCGAAGACTCCCCAAAAAAAGTGAAATACCCCAAAAAACACCCCCCTAAAATTTTTAATAGCGCAGTCTGCGCCATGACCCTTCCTAGGTGGATACCCCTGCATGACTCCCCCCCCCCCCCAAATGAAACCCTCCCAAAAGTAAAAAATATCCCTTAAAACAACCCCTTTAAAATTTTCAATAGCGCAGCCTGCGCCATGACCCTCTCTAGTTGGGTACCCCTACATGATTCCCCGCCCCAAGAGCAAAGGCGCACCCCCCCCCCCCCAAATATCGCGAAGCCCCCACACACAAAAAGTAACAAATACCCCTTAAAACAGCCCCCCCCCCCCCTAAAATTTTCAATAGCGCAGTGTGCGCCATGATCCTCCCTAGGTGGGCACCCCCCCCCCCCCCCCCCGCTCCCACTTCTTCGTCCTCTGGATCCGCGATTGGTAAAAGGAAGCTTTACATTTTTCCGTTTGACGGAATAGCAGCTTAAAAGTGCCTGCTTTTTTTCCGCAAAACGCTAGTCGTAATCACTGAATGAATCATCAGTGTAAGAGCGACGATGAGCTCATCTTCAAATCTTAATCCCAGTGCCAGAATTGAAACATTATATCGCATATTTTATATTTTGAATGCTCTTAACAGTTTCATGGGCTCTGGTAGACGTGGTTTAGAATTACATGCGTCGTCACGGTGTGGAGGGAATCGTTTACAGATATGTCGTGCTTTGTAATAAATAAATAAATATTCTGATTATCTTTCGGTTTTCAGCTTCGACTTACTTTCACTTTGTAGTGACTTCTACGATTGTTTTTGGGCAGGGTGTCTAGAAATAAGTTGGCTAATTTCATAAATTAAGAACTTCTGAAATATTAAATGAAATTAACTAGCTTCAAATCAGACTAGTAGTAATATTTTCAGTAAGTTATTTACTACCCTATAGCCAGGGCTAAGGCATAAATACATGAAGTACAACCGCCAGCTCAGTCAATTCCAGCCGAGGACTGCAGTTCCTGCTTATTAGCACTCACTTACTTAACTTACTGAATATACCTGCTTTGCCTTCAATATTCGAGTTGAACCGAACCATTGTTTCTGTCACTCGTCTGGTCTGTGCGAATTCTGTATTAGCTACCAGTTTGTTTGGCACTCTTGGCTTCCTTAAGAGGTTTTCCACCTCCAGCTCAGTCACTCCTATGCCGGGCTGATGAATGCTAATAAGCACGAAACTGCAGTCCTCGGCTGGAATTGACTGAGGTGGTGGTGTATTTCATGTAGTAGTAATATTGGCAATTTGAGTTGGCTACAATATGGTTTATGGAACGGCAATATTTTTTCAAGGCGACATTTTTGTAGGGTAACATTTTGGACACGACATTTTGCTGAAGACATTTTGACTGGATACCAAGTGAGTTTACATTCAGCCACGCCACTTCCTGTATCCATTACTGGACTAAAATGAAGAATCTGTACTGCACTTAGTAGTGAAAAATCTGCGGCAAGAATTTACCGTTGCGATATTCGCAGAGTAACGAAATGAAGTCGCGTCAAAACATTTGATAATGTGGTAAACTTGGACTATTTCTCTATCTTAAAACAATACGTACTTTCATTTTTTTCCACTAAGGGACCGTTCATTAATCACGTGAGGCTCGAAAGGGGTGAGGAGGTGGTCCAGAAAAAATCACGAATTATCTTATAGGGGGAGGGAGGGTTGTAGTAATATATTACGTGTATTTAATTTTTCGACAAACGCGCAACACTCAACCGAAAAGCGCGGAATGGACGACGCCGAGTGGTTCGATGAAACCGATGTGGATCTCGAAGAATTAAGTACTGTGCCTACAAGTACAACTGAAGATGCTTATCCAGTTGTTGGCATGGAAGAAAGTCTTGGTCATCTGTGGTCCGAGGATACTCTACTTTAATTTTTTTTCGCATACCTTTCATTATTATATAGTATCTGTTGTTATCATTGTAGTCTTTCATTATTAGATGATACTTATACCTGTATTTTATAAATATTTAAAAAGAATAATAAGATTTTTCGTAATTACTAAAAATACACGTGATATAGTAGGAGGGTTAGTCTTCAGCCTCACCATGTACCACCAAAGGGGAGAGGGGGGGGGGGTTAAAAATGCCAAAACAAATCACATGGTAAATGAACGGCCCCTAAGTTACATTCAATAAATCATTCTTTTTGGCCTAGTAATTTGTAGACACCCTGTATTTTGAATCAATTTGCCAACTCTAAGGCCAAGAAATAATGATTCTCAGGTTAGGAATAGATTATCTCATCAATAACTGTTTCCCTATTTAATTATCACTTATCAAACGATAATCAATTGTATTTGTAGGAAAATGGCTGCTGATCAGCTTGTAGTCAATGCATTTATCTGAGTCAGATTTCATTTGAATAAAGGTAGCATTTTTCATGCACCGTCAGTACAGGCATGGCTTCCTGGGCAAACTAATTTCAGTATTTTCTTTCTCCGAAAAATTCCAAAATTTCTCAACGATGTTAAAAGGGTCAGTTTGAAATGGAATAGATGTACCTATACATTTAACACCGGAGTTTTTTTCCCCTGATCTGAAGGATTATAGTCGTATGTTCTGTCTTAACAGGCCCAAGATTTTAGTTTGTTTCTTAGAGAAAGTAATATATTTCCAAGCAATGCTGCTAAAGAAAAAATCTCAAATGACTAAAACAGAAGTTCTCTCAATTACTTTTAGCTCTAAAATAATTACACTGATAATCATAACTTTAGCAATATCCGAAATTTTAGTATCCGTTGCGCTTAAGGATACATTATTTTTTCTTAACAATCGGTTTTCATATCGCACTTAGTTAAATGAATATTGCAACCACATTCTGTTAATCCTCTTGTCCTCAATACTACGTCTACTGAATGTCAAACTTCATGGATTATCTCGAGTATGTTTAGGTTTGCACATCAAGAGAGTTAAAATGTGAAAAACGAATGAAAAAATTATTTAGCTCAAAGTAAAATGCACAAAAATCTGGATTTTGTAATACCTTCCAAAACCATGCACTTATAATCTCAGTTGGAAAACACTCAACAAAAATACAACAATGCTATCTCTTTAAAAAATGATTTGGAACTTTTTTTTTATCACTTTTTCAAATGAGCACAGATAGGGTTAGGATTAAGAAGAATTAAAAGAACATTACCCTGTTCTATTTTTCCTCTTGCTTTCCAGATCACGCATTTCTGTTACTAAAAAACTTTTTCAAAGCTGCTCAAAAATATCAAGTTTTTTTCTCTTAATATTAGAGTTTTATAAGAAACAGCACACGTAAAAAAACAGTCGGTTTAATCTGTTTTAAGTTATCACAGCTAAGGTCCTCTTAAAGAGAGATTTGCCTCAAGTTAAGGCTAAAAATATATTTTAGACAAAACTTTTTGACTTCAAATATTATTGTCAGTTCCGGCATATAAGTAAACCTAATGGCTACATTATGTCCTTTCCGTAACTTCTGGAGTTATTCGTGTGATATTAACCGTCTGTATAGTTTCATGTTTGATTTGGTTGCTAAATCAATCAAATGTTCTTTTGGAATTAGTTTTGTACGAACAAATAACTACAAGTCTAGCAATATAATATCCTCTACAAAAAAAAAAAAAAAACTAATTTCTTTAGAATAACTAAATGTTTCATCTTAGGAGTAAGAGAGTTTTTGAGTTCAAAAGAGCAAACAGACTCGACTGAATTAATTTATAAAATTTTGTGGAGAGACGTGAGTTTTGTCATCAAAGAAAAAAAAATGAAATCTAAGCAACAGCAACTACATAACAATTGTCATTGTAATAATAATAACAATAAAAATAATAATAACTGTAATATTTTTATAACAGTAATAAAAACACTAATAACATTTATAAGAACAAAAATAATAATACTAACAAAAAAACAACATGACAAAGACAAGTACGTTGATTATGATGATGATGATAACCACAACAGCTGATTGAATCCATCACAATTGATGTAGAATCAATTTGTTTGAATCTGAATGAAGACTAATTGAGTTCTTAGGTACATGGAATGGAAATTGTGAGTCCAGCATCTATACAGAAGATTTTGAGTAAATGAATAAAACTCTACAATTAAATAGCTGTGACTTATGTTGGTAAATATTCAGTACCTGGTAGATTAACTATCAGTAAAAATGAAAAAATAGTAAAAGACAGGGAGACTTATACGCTCTGAATTAGGAGAGTGACTAAGGTCGACCTTCACTTTTACGGAGTAGCTTATCGTATGTGATAAGAAGCTGCACAAACAGGGGCGCAACCAGAAAATATTTTTTAGGGGGGGGGGGACAATTTTTTTTTTCACAACACTCTATTAGCGTTCTCTCTCTCTCTTTACATCAATATATAATTATTATTATTATTAATATTATTTAGTAAAATTCTTTAAAATTGTATAAGTTTCGCAATTTATTCAAAAACTGTTGCAAAAACATTAATTGTTCTTATGCCAGAATTGAAATCACGTTAACAATAAACTTTAAAGTACTTGAAACAACAGTATGGCGGTAAGAAGTTCAAATTAATAAATGGAAAACAATACTTGATATTACTTCGTTTACTATATTAATGAAATAAATCAAAATGCACACGAATTTTTATCACCAAAAGCTCTAAACTATTCATATTTTTAAGATCATTCAAGGAAAGAAAAAAAAAAGGAACACGTTAAAATAGCATGAAATCACTTAAAAATACAACAAAATAATCAATAAAATCACTTTCACTTGATGAGTCCTAAATATCCACATTGCATATGTACACTTATAAAATTGTCTTATTTTCTACAATACAAAGTTCAACCGTCGTTGTTTCTTGGTTAGTTCTTCAATAACTTCATCTGGTTGTAAAACTATATCTTTGTTGATACAAAGCTGTGCTAATCCATTTAAGCGTTCTTGCATCGTTGTCCTTCTTAAATAGGACTTGAGACGGCGCAATGTTGAAAACGCTCGCTCCGCGGTAGCAGAAGAAATAGGCAGTGTTATGAACGATGAGTTCCTAACCACAGAAAAATTAAATGCCGAAAAGGAGAGAGGGAGAGGTTTTAAATGCCCTATCGTCGCTTACTTTGGAACCACTTCGTTTTCTCAAAGCGCGCTCATCTTCGTTCCAATAAAAACGAGCTGATGTGTGCATCACATGACTTCCTTTTACTCCAATTTAATGTCATTTCCCCATTATTGGCAATTTTAATGTCATTCAATTATTTACTCTCTAAATATCACCAATAGTAGCCAAACTGAAACAAAATTAAAAAAAAAATTTAAAAAATCTCCAAATTTGTAGCCAAGTTGGCGACAAAACTTGGCGACCAAAAGACTGGTGATATATCACCAAGTGTCCGACAAATTTTAACACAACTTGAGTTTACATCGAAATTAACAATGATTTCCCCCCCCCCCAAAAAGGGGCAAAAGACCCCCTTAGGAACATCCGAATGCAACCAAAATTGAAGGTGCACAACTAGACTCCACTAGGAGTCCACGTACCAAATTTCAACTTTCTAGGACATCCCGTTTTTGTGAGTTATGCGAGATACATACACACATACGCACATACGCACGGACGGACGTCACGAGAAAATTCGTTGTAATTAACTCGGGGGTCGTCAAAATGGATATTTCTGGTGTCTGTACTTTTCTAGGCATATATCCACGTGTGGTCGGGTCGAAAAAAAAACTCAACATTCATTCGGGGATGAGAAAAATGGAAATTAAGGCCGATTTATGAGTGAAATTTTTTTCGCGAATACAATACTTCCTTTTTTGTAAAAGGAAGTAAAAAGAGTATTTTTGAAAATTGTTCAAACTAGCGTTCTGGGTGGGGCACGGGCCCTGTGGGCCTCCCCCCCCCCCTCTGGTTGCGCCCCTGTGCACAAAATATTTTAAGATGATGATATCAGAAGACCTTTATTGGCGTGTAAAATGTTGCTGGTTGAATAAATATAATCATTGGTCAAGTGCAGATTAATGTAATTTACCTATACGGTGAAATTTTTTTAAAAGAATGGAAAAGATGCGTATAATGACAGAGTATCGGTTTTGGGGCGTCTTGACAAAAATAGCAAGCACAAAAAATGGAAAATTCGCAAGGTTTGCTGTAGCAAAGATGTGTGGCAGCACGGAAATATTGTTCGCAAAACACCCCACAAAGTTACAACAGTAAATAGAAGAATAGAAGCACGCTTCATAAAATTATTAACCTTCTAAGCATAAAATCTATTTTCTTAAATGTTTCGTTTCCTGAATTACTTGCTTGGGCGATAGTAATAAGCGCCATTTTAAAGAAACGGGACTGTTTATTGTTTATTATCATCTCCACTGAAGGAATAGATCTTTCCCAAAATTCCTCTTTAAGTCTTCCTCTGCAACTTCACCCATTTTTCATGCAGCATCTTTATTTGCTAAGTTTCATATGGCAAATCTTTTCCGTTTCGGTAGATGTTATAGTTCATAAAATAATCTAATTAATTAATGAAAATTAAAACTAAACAAAAACAGCACAAGCATGACAAAACCCATAAAAACTGAATTCGAACCAAAATTAGGAATTAAATGCCTAGGATCTTAGTTAACGCTTTTAATAGAAAGAAAGAGCAGGTTAAAAGGTTTAACACTGAATGCTATCAAATTAACTCATTTGTCATATAACATTTGCAAAGCTAGGGATAGCAAATCTTTCATCTGTTCGCTAGCTCTACAGAAAGCTTTGTCCTTTTCGCTAGCTCTTCAAATAAAGTTTATTTTTTTTTTTTTTGGTTGTTTAAAAAAGCGAGCTAATGTGTGCATCACATGACTTTCTTTTACGCCAATTTAATGATAATAGTGCCATGGAGTAAGCAAAGAAAAACTTTAATAAATATTTTTACCCCAAGTTTGTTGCGAACTGAAGCAAAAAAAAAGCGTTTTATACAGATTCATTTTCCTAGTGGCGAAAATGAAACCAGATGAAAAATTTTTTTAAAAAAACCGCCAAATTTGTCGCCAAGTTGGCGAAACAACTTGGCGATATATCACCAAGCTTTTGGTTGCCGAGTGTTTACCAAATTATAACACCACTTCAGTTAGCATTGAAATTAGCAATGATTACCCCCGAAAAGGTGTAAAAGACCCCCTTTGGAACATCCGATTGCAACCAAAAGAGGAGGTGCACAACTAGATCCCACTAGGAGTCTCGTACTAAATTTCAGTTTTCTAGGACATACCGTTTTTGAGTTATGCGAGATACATACGCACATACACAGATACATATACGTACGTCACGAGAAAACTCGTTGTAATTCGGGGATTGTCAAAATGGATATTTCGGGTGTCTATACGTTCTTATAGTCATCTATCCACGTGTGGTCGGTTTAAAAAAAAAAAATCATTATTCATTCGGAGGCGAGCAAAATGGAAATTAAGGCCGATTTCTGGGTGAAATTTTTTTTGCGAATACAATTCTTCCTTTACTTCATAAAAGGAAGTAAGAAGTTGTTGCCTGTGTTTGCAATCAAATGATCGTTATCAGGGGCGGATTCAGGGGAGAGTCAAAGGGTCAGCTAACCCCCCTGTGACAACAATTTTACTATGATTCTTATTAAACTTCAATTTTTTTAGAACCGAAAAATATTGCATAGAACCAATGTTAACCATACTTAGCTTGGTTATGCAAAGTATTTCTTCTCAGTGCGTCATAATTCAAAAGATTGACTTGGTTGGTTTGCTGGGCTATTACTATTTTGAGTTTTTTGTTCATTTTCAAAAGAACAATAATCTTTAATGACTTTTTAACGTTTTTTCAGAGTTCTTTTCCACCTCAAACCACATGTCGTTTGTGCTTTTTTCACCTATTTTATAGCTGTAATCTTATATAGTCAAAGCTTACGGTAACGGTTTGCGTGAAGAAATTTGAGTTTTGATGAACATTTAAGGGAATGAGGGGAAGTACAGGCTGTGCCATTGAAAAATTTAGGAAAGGCTGTAAATTGAAAGGGTTTTGATCTGATCTGGGGGACGGTGCTCTGTAGCATATGAGGGGGTCCGCCGATCTCCTTGGGGGGGGGGGGGGGGGGTCACACCTGCTTGACTGATACTTTTTTATGTTGGAGGAAAACACTGGCAATTAAAACTTGATCCCCCTTACGAAATTTTCTGGATCCGCCCCTGATCGTTATTTGTTTTTATTTCAGTCAACCAATGTTTTTTCTCTTATTTTTTCTGACTCACGTGCATCGATTTATAACATTTTTTGTTATGAATTAAAAATAGCCATTTGATCACTCTCATTATTCTACCTATATAGCTAATTATTCTTAAAATATTTAGGATAGGCTTTAAACGAACTCCTTTGAAGGTTGAATTGGAAGAAAAAGACGGAGTGGGGTACAGTGAGACAGTCGAAGTTGGGGGCTGAGTTACTCAGTCTCACCTAGCCCCATCCTAAATTCTGATTCGAAGGGATTTTTTTTTTTTTAATTTATTTTATGATCTAAGAGTTTTTAACTTGCTGTTTAATTACTTTACAGGTATTTTTACCTCATTAAAAATGCGAATTGAACCACGTAAGGCGAAAATAGGGGCATTTTCGGACGATTACATGAGAAATAAATTTATAACTTCCCTTCCGATTCCAAGTGACATTTCAGATTACGTAGATCATAATCATCTGTAAATTATAGATAAAACGGTTATAGATCTATATATATAAAAATGGAGTTTGGTAAATTTGTTCCCTAAGATCTCAGAAACTACCCGGCAGATTTGGTTGAAACTTTCACCGTTTATTCAGTTTGGTACTGGGAAGGTTTATAGACCAGTTCGAAAAAAATCCGATTGATAGTTCCCTTTTTATTCCAATTTTAGTCCCAATTTTCGCATAAATGCCCCAATATGACGGTGGAAAAAATACGTGCATTTATTAAAATTATGTGTCCATCGAAAGCGCTTATTTTTCTGCTGAAGATGGCATCTGTTAGAAAGTTCTAAGTTGTATGAAAAACGAGTTATGAGCTTTTTTTGTCCATGTTCGAAGGCTTTCCTCAACCCAGTTCATTATTTAGTGTGTCATCTCAACTCCCAGTTCATAGTTAGAATTGTTGAATGTTTTTGTGTTTCGTCTGACTGTTTGAGGCTTTTCTCAAGTCAAATCTTAAAGTAACGTTTTTCCACAAGATTGGCTAAAAATAAATGGATTTGGCTGATCATTTTACTTTTAAACGGAACTTATGTAATTAATGGTTTATTATTATTATTTATGCTGATTGGACACTTGCTCACTATATCCAACCAATCAGCAGAAATATCGCCAGAATTTTTTCAGAAAGATTTCAGTAGCTGATGCATTTGGCAGTTTTTTCCACTGTCGCTGTTTTTGATCCCAAAGACTACGTAATAATGTTTCTCAGCTTTCACCATATAAACAAAATATCGCCAATCAAAGATACTTAAAAAAAAAAAAAAAATACTGTGTAAAATAATTCAACAACTAAATTAGGCAAATCCATAAACCGCACAAAAACTTCCATTAATTTTTCTTTTTGCACGATTTCAAACAATCGCCAAATTTTACTACTTATTTTGGAAACATTTCGGATGAAACCATTTAGCGCCATTTTATTTTGACCAAAAGTATCTCAGCATCTGGCAACAATATTTCTATAATAAAAATTACTAAGGAGGGGGAGTGTTATCGAAAGTGTCGCAAAATGACTCTCGCAAATTCGATAAGATTTTAAACTGCACCAAGTGCCCACAAAAATTGAAATTTCCCAAAATAACTAAAGCAAGTGTAAGGGGAACACGGGCGGCTACATTTTTTTAAAACAGTTCGTACATCAATAGCCATACAGAGAAGGTTTTAGAGTTTAAAAAAAAAGTACTAACAGATAAATCTTTCTAAACATGTAAAGTTTAATTTCATATTTCGGAAATTCTTCAAATTTGTATATGCTTAAATGTCGTGCTTTCGTTTCTAATTGAATACTATTTTGTTCTTTATACTTATTGCTATTTTAGTTTAATGAGTAAGGAAGAAGCTCGATTTTTAATCACGTCAAAAAGGTTTGTTTTAAATTATTTCGCTTAAAACAGAAAACAAGGGCAAGTAACGATTGTTTCTCATAATTATTACTGACCCAGGCAACGCCGGGTATTTTTGCTAGTATTACATAAAAGAAAAGAGATTATTTGACTGTTTTTGGCGTTACGCTGATTTTATTTTCCCGCCAGCACCGCGTCACCGATGCTGCTCCTCTTGCGAAAACCGTGTCCAGGTTGCGTCCATATCCTACACACACGCATACATATACACACTCATGCCTGCACACAGACACAAACACACATGCCTACATACACACACACACGAACGCCTACACGCACTGCATACACGACACAACACTCACACACATGCATACATTCACACACACATACGCACCCACACACATGCGCCTACACAAATACACTCACTTGCGCCTACACAAACACACACACATGCGCGTACACAAACACACACGCGCATACACACACGCGCATACACACACACACACGCTCGTGATTGCGAAAAACATAATTTGAATTCAAGATACCAAAAATTCAAATTAACATAATTATTATTTTTTTTTTGACTTTTTTTTTTTTTTTTTGACTTTTTTTTTTGAGTAATCACGATTGCTTATTGTTCTCATTTGACTGTTTTTGGCGCTACGTTGATTTTATTTTCCCACCAGCACCCTCTGCAGCATCATCGTCGACCGGCCGCATCACGATGCTGCTCCTCTAGCGAAAACAGTCTCCAGGTTGCGTCAATATCCTACACTTACACGCACGTACACACACACAAACACCAAACACATACATACACCTACACACAAACACATACATACACCTACACACAAACACATACATACACGTACACACAAACACATACACACACACACACACTCATGCCTGCACACAGACACAAAACACACATGCATACATACACACACACGAACGCCTACATGCACACGCACGTACACGCATAGCACTGCATACACAACACTCACACACATGCATACACACACACACATTTATACACATATGCGCCTGCACAAACACACACACGCATACATTACACACACGCTCGCTCGTGATTGCGAAAAACATAATTTGAATTCAAGATGCCAAAAATTCAAATTATTTATTTTTTTTTTTAATGTTCTTAGACTTTCAGAGGATATCCAAAAACCGAAGAGAGAAAAGGTTCAGCAATAAAGTAGGGCAATGTGTGTCAAAGTGAAATAGTAAAGATGACTGAGCTTTTTCAAAATGAACAAATTGGAAATTAGTTTCGAAAATTACAGTACATAAAGAAAAAAACATTGTATTTTATAATAAAACATGCATTGAAGTAGTATTTTTAGTTTTTGGCAGTAAATTTTTGTTTCCAAAAAAAAAAAGTGGAAAATGTTTTTTTTTATGGGGCAAAGTGAAAAATGAAATATTTTCCATTTAATAAAAAAAAATATTTTCGCTCAAATGAATCTGTAAATAAATGGTTGAATGAATAAATGAAAAGATACTGAAAAAAATAAACGAATCATTCAATTGATTAATGTATGATGGCAAATGAATGAGTGAGTGAACGAGTAAATGAATGAATAAATAAGTGAATTACTAAATTAAGGTACGTTAATAAAGTAATTAATAAATAATACGTAAGAGATGATGAATAATGATTGAGTTGAATTATTCAAAATGATTGAATAATTAAACGAAATTAACTATTTCACTTTGCCCCATATGTACTTAATTGTATAAAATATTTAAAATAAAAGTAAGTTTAATATCTCTTATATAATTAAAAACTGGGCGTATCTATGTATGTCCAAGCTTCTCCCGAACGACAATGAACTGACCATCGAACCAGGTATCGATGGATTCGTCATCTTCCCGTCTTCATGTTTGGCTAGTTAACATAATCTTCCGATAATAATTAGCGGAGACATCAATTAAAAACTATTAATTATGAAGCTTGGATTTAGACATAAAATCCCTATTTTTCGAAGGCTTTCCTCCATTCAAATTATTATTCAGTGCTTCATCTCAACTTTCCGCAACAACGCTTTTATTAAAATGTATAGCGGTGAAGAAAATCATTGAGATGAAAGATCTGTTGCCATTTTTTTTCTCGAATATGAACAGGTAAAGTTCTTGTTTTTGTTTTGAGGCTTTTCCTGTAATCAGGGGATTTAAAATGTTTACTTTTTGGGTTTTTTCCGCAATCTGCCTCAAAATTTCATTGACTTTTTTTATTTTTGTTTTGTTTTGGTTCAAGCCTGAGTGTTGAACTCGCAGCACTTAACATAACTTTTATATTCGAGGTGGATCATGCAAAGCCGGGCGACGCAGCTAGTTAACTAAATAAATACTGTACCGAATATTAGAAATTCTGAATTAATCTTTTAAATGTTAATTACTAGACTTTTAACATTTAATAATACCAACAATAATTTTCGACTTACAACAAAATACTATAATGTGAGTATCATTTTTTAAAAATTGCTTGTATTATCATAGTCAATGATTTTCTAAGGTAATTTCTTTTTGACTGGATTAGACTGCATGAGTTGCTACATAGTTAAAATATTATCATATGGGTGGCGCTAAAATCAGAAAGAATATTTCACCATTTCACTTTGCCTTCGCTCTTTCAATTTACCCCACTATTTCACTTTGCCCCCACATTTCCCTACTTAACTTCCAATTTTGTATTTATTGTTTTAAAAAGCTACTAATTGTAGTTGATTATCATGGATTTTAAGTTTGATGCTTAACATTTCATTTTTAAAAATTTCTTGCGTTTATTCTAACATGCACTGCATGGGTTATAGTGTAATGCTAACCAGGAAACCTTACAATAGTGTAATAATGAAAAATCTAAATAAGTGGCAATCAAAAGAACATAGTAAAACTTTTACGCACAAATTTTGCCATCGTGTCCTCGTTGTAAAACCATGAGGTCCTAAAGTCTTCGGAAATTTAAAAAAAAGTCGTCAAATTTAGCAAGATTTGGTGAGTAATGGAAGTCATCTTTAACGCGCTTTGCAGAAGAATGATGTAGCCGGTGAAATCACGTGGTACCTTCCATTTCTCGCCAAGTCTTTAACGCTTTTCAAAAAACTTGTAGCAGACTTTAAAAGATTTTATATCTTGATACCGGGGCGACGAGGGCAAATAATTTTTTCTCCAAAAAATGTCTCAATATGATCTTTCTATTGCGACCGTTTTTTTTTTTTTTTTCATTATTGTACAATGCGTGATTCCTTTGTGAGTACATGGAATCACGCATTGTAGAGTTCATGAAATCACGTTTGCATAGTGTCACAACGCCGAACTTTCATATTCAATGTAAGTCTGTATATACTTTATATAAACAGATCTTTTTTTTTTCACATTGTCTTTTGATTCATTAACTTTAATTGCCTAATGTGTTTGTCAGCAACTGACTTTCGCTGATTTCGAAAAGCCATAATCCGAACAGTTGGAGGTTGGTAATATAAAGTTTTACGACCGGGGCATTCTAGGTCATTTGCGCACACAGTTGGAAATCGCAATCTGTTTTGTGTTTAAAGGAAGGAATGAATTTTCGCTTTCTGTTCCACTTTTAAGAGAAAACTTTAAGGCAAGCGTAAGTAAGATAAGAACTGTAAAGTAAAAAGCAGGGGCGGATCCAGAAATTTTTGTAAGGGAATCAAGTTTCAATACCTCCAACGCAAAAAACGTATCAGATAAGCAGGATTGCACGTTCCCCCAAAGGTGGTGGCGCTCTTCTAGTATGCTACGGAGCATCCCCCTCCGCCCCCCCCCCCCAATGAAATCAAAACCTTTTAAAAATTACTATTCTTCCCCTCCCCTTAAGTTTTTCAATGACGCAACCTGCGCCATAGATCATGTTCCCTCAAATTTTCAACAAAAGTCACGTTTCTTTAGGCAGACAGGCTTGTCACAATACCGTAAGCTTTGAATATATGAGACTAGCTGCATTGCCCGGCTTTGCTCGGTCTATCATGAAAAAAAAAAAAAAAAAACATTGCATCAAGTCTTCAATAACCATAGGATTAAATGAAAGAAAAAAAAAACCATCAAGCAAAATTTTCTCGCCAACAATGACGACAGATACTAAAATACTTTTAAGAAATTAAAATGCAAAAAATGGATTTTTAAAGCGTAACCCATGGAAACACAAAATGAAATAAGTTTAAGAATTGAAAATAAGAAAGATGGAAATAAACAGTGGATTTAAAAAGCGTTATCGTGGAAACTCAAAATAAAATGGTTAAAAACTTGAATAGAGAACAGATTTTTGAACTTCATTTAATTCGCTTGTAACTTTTTTTCTAATGAAGATAGAGGGTTAAACCTTCGATCTTAGGTCGAGTTAGATCTGGAGTAAAAAAAGCAGCTCTTTCCAATGCTGTCAAAAAGAAAACTGTGGGACAATTCCTTCACTTTTTCTTGATGGATTTAATGAAGAAAGTATTGCCTAAATTTCAGCTAAGCCTAAAAAAAATCGAGCTAAAAACGTAAAAAACTCCCGCCGCAATTAAGTTAGAGCATTGAAACAAATTGCGTAGAGCGCGGAAAAATCTTCCCTTTCCAACGATATATAATATTACTATATGCGAAAAAATTTTCACCCCCATATTCGGGAATTTATGTGAAAATTGGGCCTAAATTGGAATAAAAAAAGAACTATTCATCGAATTGTTTTCGAACTGGTTTGCAAACCTTCTCAGGACTTAAAGGAACAAACTGTGAAAATTTCAGCAAAATCGGCCGGGTAGTTCTCGAGTTTTGCGAGTTCAAACACACAGACGCTTTTTAGAGACTTCATTTTATACGATGCCGAGATTACAGCATAAAACAATTGGAAAGAGTACACTCGACACACACATACACGCACACGACATGTGGTTTGAGTAGAAGAGTGCT